>NC_058090.1:31358468-31690760 GCF_014858855.1 Bufo gargarizans
CATATGAACATGGGCCCAACACAGATGCCTTCAGGTGCTGAGCGCACATATAAGGCTTCAATCACATCACTGTTCAGTCGCTTAGGAGCAGGAGAGCAGAAAGGACGGAGAAGGCACCTAACTGAGCCGAACGGAGCCTAAGGACCCCATAGACTATAATGGGGTCCGTTATGTTTCCGCTCAGAAGATGATTTTGGAGCAGAGACAAAAGTTGTGCATGAAGGACTTTTGTCTCCGTTTCATCTTTTGAGTGGACACATAACAGACCCTATTATAGTCTATGGGGTCCTAAGGGCTCTGTTCGGCTCAGTTATGTGACTTCTCCGTCCTTTCCGTTCTCCTGCTCCTAAACAGAGCAGTGAACGAAGCCTAACAGGTTGGCCAATTTCATAGGTACAAATCTGCAGACAGATGCCCTTTAAGGATGTGACAATGTGAAATGCTGGAGAATTTTTCATACGTTTTATCTCATACACGACATTCACCAACCGGAAATGACAACATTATCCCATTCCTTTGTTATGCCTCTTGGTATAAATACTGGGTGTTACCATTCCCCCTCAATGGGGCATGTCCCTACACCCAACACAATGCAGAGTTCAAAGAAAAGACGTGCTCCTGAATATAAGTCATTAAAAACAGACATGTCAGGAGAGTGGACAAGTTCTCTTTAATTTAAGATTCTACCTTCACTTGCCCTTTAGATAACTTGGTGATAAGCAAACACTATTTTTTAACAGTGCATGCAGATAGAAATACGCAGCGGCTCCTCGGGGACCTGGCATAAAGAAAATGTTTATTTGTGGAAAGCTTTATGGCACAGTAGATCACTGAGATATAGGATACGTGTCCACGGCAAGCTATTTCAGAAGCACTGGCAGAATCCAAGCTTTATGGATGTGCCACTGAGTAATAGAAAGACGCGCTCTTTACAGCCCCCCATAAAATGCAAATGGACCGGAGTTATTGGCAAGTTCCTTAGTGAACTACAACTAACTTCTTTTTTACCTATAGTCCCCTCCGGTATTGGACACCAAATATATCATAAAAAGTGAAGATTAAAAGGTACCTGGACTCTAGGGAACTGCATTACAATCGCTGCAACCTCTTGGAGGAGCTATACAGTTTGTCTGCTACAATCTTCTAATAGTGTAAGGGTATATAATATAGTATGTCACTAACACACACACACATATATATATATATATATATGGCACAGGGGAAATAAAGCGGGCCACTGTTTCATTTTATCCTGGAGTGCTGCCTCTTCTTTGAGATATATAAATAAATATATATATATATATATATATATATATATATATATATATATACACACACACACACATACATACATACATACATATACACACACACTGCAACTGCATTCCCCAATATACTTGCAATTGGGTATTAAATGAAGTAATACAGGAGGGTCCCCCATTCAGGACCCTGATCAGTAAGCCAGGAGGGCCCAACATGTCAATTTCCCCTGTGGTGGCGCTGCAGGAGTCTGAACACTTGGGGGACGATTTATAAAGACAAGCACTTTCTGCACAGGTCTTGATATCCCCCTGCGCTGCCGGAAGATGCTCCTAATTCATGGCAAGGTGCAAGCCTCATCATAAATTAGGTGCATCCTCCAGTAGTCCATGCGCCTAAACAGAAATCTACAACAGCTCAGAGGTGCCATAGATTGCTGGCTTCATTTGCTCCAGAAAACTGGTGTTAAAGGGAACCTGTCACCAGGATTTTGGGTATAGAGCTGAGGACATGGGTTGCTAGATGGCCACTAGCACATCCGCAATACCCAGTCCCCATAGCTCTGTGTGCTTTTATTGTGTATAAAAACCGATTTGATACATATGCAAATTACCCTGAAATGAGTCAGAGCTTGAAAATATGACTCTTCTCTGGTCACACAAGTAAGATATGACTCTTTTATGTTAAATTGCATATGTATCAAATCGGTTTTTATACACAATAAAAGCACACAGAGCTATGGGGACTGGGTATTGCGGATGTGCTAGTGGCCATCTAGCAACCCATGTCCTCGGTTCTATACCAAAAATCCAGGTGACAGGTTGCCTTTAATTAAGATAATTTTGTCTCAGGTATTGGTCACGCCCCTTGCCATGGCCTCTTTTAGAAAAGTGGCGAGGGTGGTGTAAAAAGAGGCACTTGTGACTGCATTTAAAAAGTCACAAACACACAGCTTGAGAGTTTTTATTGCCACTTTTCAGGAGCAAGGGAGATGATAAATCTTCCCCTTGGTGTTGGGATCCTCCGCAGATAACGGCTGATAATTGGGAGTCCTAGCCGTGGGAGAGCTTTGTGTCACCCCCCTAAGGTGTCATTGTTGTGATACCGAAGCCCATGTAATAAAGTCCCCCCATCAGTATATCCATGCTTTTATAACACACCAGTCCTGAAGCTAGTGATGTGGATGGTGAACTCTATGGACTCTGCAGCTCACGCTATGGTCTAGACTTGTCTGTAACATGGAGAAGATCTGGTATTGTCTGTGTTCAAGCCCAAATAAAATATATTTTATAGTCCATTTAGAATTATTCGTCAAAACACTCAAAATATAAATTACCGACATGTTGAGGCACAAGTAAAACTAAACTAAACTAAATGAAACTTCATGGCACTTCCAAGGACAACATTCAGAGAGAACACGATATAGCCCGGGTCCAGCGCTGCTGCGGGAGAAATACAATAGTAGAACAGTAAAGGTGTCCATGTGCTCAGCCTGCACCTCCCAAATTCAATGGCTGAGATCTCACAGACACAACACTGTTGATGTGATACTTATGGGAAAGAAATGTTAGTTTCATGCACATGGCAGTAACAGCACAGGCCCATTATACAACTCATGCAAATTGCTTGGGTCCTCACTTCTTGATGTTAAAAAGTCCTCTCTCTCACCTGTCCTGTCCTGTCTAGACAACCCTTTACACACACTGTGTAATACTTAATTTCTCCTGTAGTGGCGCTGCAGGGCAATTCAAAACTCACTGCCAGGTTTCCCTACAGATCACAAATGATCGCTGGATGGATTCAGCAGGAGGACACGTTGCAATCAGCTTATTGTCAAGGGACCCTTCTAACAAGTAGGTATTTTCCAAAGTAAAGAACCACTTTATATCTTATTATATATTTCATTGCACCCACCAACTTACCAAGGGCAGGAACAAAACATTTCCTGTAACATAGGCACACACAGACCCATGGACATTACTTATTCCTTTTACCTGCGCAATCACTAGTGAAAGCTCACATGCTCTCATGTGAACGCCAAGGCAGGAATCCTTGCATCGCTCCAGTCTAATGTGTACGAGGGTCCCCTGACTCCTCGGTCAGCAGATACTATGGGAAAGAAGAATCGGGCAAGCCAAATTTCAACACGCCCTTTCCTTTTATTCTGAAAGGAGATATAAGGTGTATGGCGGTGGTTTGTTCCCCTCTCCGTTTTTAGAACTCATGCAGACTAAGCTGGGGGGTTAGGGTTAGAAGACATAGCTGCTGTCTAACTTATATGGCTACCTGTATTGCCATCTTAGCCACCGATGGCATATCGCCAGGGTATACATCAATGTCAGATAGGTGCGGGTCACAACTCTGGGACCCCTATATCCAGAATGGGAGCCCCAAAGTGTACAGTCGTGGCCAAAAGTTTAGAGAATTACATAAATATTGGAAATTGGAAAGTTGCTGCTTAAGTTTTTATAATAGCAATTTGCATATACTCCAGAATGTTATGAAGAGTGATCAGATGAATTGCATAGTCCTTCTTTGCCATGAAAATTAACTTAATCCCAAAAAAAACGTTCCACTGCATTTCATTGCTGTCATTAAGGCTGGGTTCACACCTGAGCGTTTTACAGCGCGTTCCTACGCGCTGTAAAACGCTCAACAAGAGAAACTAATGCTTCCGTATCGGCATGGTTCTCACCTGAGCTTTTTACAGCACGTACGATCGCGCTGTAAAACGCCCGACGCCCCAAGAAGTTCAGGAGCTTCTTTGGGGCGTCTTGTCGAAAAGTTCCCGTACATAGACTTCCGAGGACGCGCGACAATGGGCGTTCGCATACTACCGGAGCCGCGTATGTGAGACGCCGGAGAATCGCGCATACACAGCGCTCAGGTCAGTGCGCTCAGGTCTGAACCGGCTGTAAAGGACCTGCTGATATCATTTGAGTAATTGTCTTGTTAACTCAGGTGAGAATGTTGACGAGCACAAGGCTGGAGATCATTATGTCAGGCTGATTGGGTTAAAATGGCAGACTTGAACTGTTAAAAGGAGGGTGATGCTTGAAATCATTATTCTTCCATTGTTAACCATGGTGACCTGCAAAGAAACGCGTGCAGCCATCATTGCGTTGCATAAAAATGGCAAGGATATTATGGCAAGGATATTGTGGCTACTAAGATTGCACCTCAATTAACAATTTATAGGATCAACAAGAACTTCAAGGAAAGAGGTTCAATTCTTGTTAAGAGGCTTCAGGGCGTCCAACAAGCGCCAGGATCGTCTCCTAAAGAGGATTCAGCTGCGGGATCGGAGTGCCACCAGTGCAGAGCTTGCTCAGGAATGGCAGCAGGCACGTGTGAGCGCATCTGCACGCACAGTGAGGCGAAGACTTTTGGAAGATGGCCTGGTGTCAAGAAGGGCAGCAAAGAAGCCATTTCTCTCTAAAAAAAAAAAAACATCAGGGACAGATTGATCTTCTGCAGAAAATATGGTGAATGGACTGCTGAGGACTGGGGCAAAGTCATATTCTCCAATGAAGCCTCTTTCCGATTGTTTGGGGCATCAGGAAAAAGGCTTGCCTGGAGAAGAAAAGGTGAGCGCTACCATCAGTCCTGTGTCATGCCAACAGGAAAGCATCCTGAGACCATTCATGTGTGGGGTTGCTTCTCATCCAAGGGAGTGGGCTCACTCACAATTTTGCCCAAAAACACAGCCCTGAATAAAGAATGGTACCAAAACACCCTCCAACAGCAATTTCTTCCAACAATCCAACAACAGTTCGGTGAAGAACAATGCATTTTCCAGCACGATGGAGCACCGTGCCATAAGGCAAAAGTGATAACTAAGTGGCTCGGGGACCAAAACGTTGACATTTTGGGTCCTATGGCCTGGAAACTCCCCAGATCTTAATCCCATTGAGAACTTGTGGTCGATCCTCAAGAGGCAGGTAGACAAACAAAAACCCACTAATTCTGACAAACTCCAAGAAGTGATTATGAAAGAATGGGTTGCTATCACTCAGGAATTGGCCCAGAAGTTGATTGAGAGCATGCCCAGTCGGATTGCAGAGGTCCTGAAAAAGAAGGGCCAACACTGCAAATACTGACTCTGCATAAATGTCATGTAATTGTCGATAAAAGCCTTTGAAACGTATGAAGTGCGTGTAATTATATTTCACTACATCACAGAAACAACCGAAACAAAGATCTAAAAGCAGTTTAGCAGCAAACTTTGTGAAAACTAATATTTGTGTCATTCTCAAAACTTTTGGCCACGACTGTACACAAAGCAGCAGCGAATGTGCAGTGAAAATAGCAGAGTGAGCATCCTCGGCTATTTTCAGAAATGTCATGGCTCTGGGACTGCAGGAAATAGTTGAGCCAGTGCACCTATTTGACACTGACGGCATATCCTAGCAGTATACCATCAATGTCTGGGATGGAAATACCCATTTAACTTGATACTAAACCATCTGATTGGGCGAGGAGGATCAAATGCTGGAAATAAATCATCCTAATCTCTCTCCAGTTACCTGGGATATAAAACGGAAAACATAAAGCAGATCCCATCCATTACAAACACAGATGTGGCGCTGCGTCTGATCTGCCACCTATGAATGATATTTTGGAAGAAAGCCTCCATCTGCTTGGTTTGATGTGGTTCACAAGCGATGAGCTGTTCTCTATAACTGCAGGCTATAGGTAACCGCATAACTCCACTTTCAAAAGAAGAATTACTCCAGATCCCTGTGCAGGTGTCGAGCCTCCTCTAAGTACACAAAGACAAGGAGCCGGCTTTTATCTTCTCCAGCGCTCGCCCCATACAAAAGTAATCTAAGGTCTTCTGAACCCTGGACCCAAAAGGTGATGGCCACAGGCGCTGTATGGCTGGTGCTGCCTCCATAGGCCTCTGTGCATGGCAAAATCAACCTCTAAAATTCTTAAAAATTAAAATAAATAAATGGGGACCAAAAAATAGGACTTATTCGCTTCTTGAGCAGACTTTGGCTCTGTATGGGCTGCTAAGCTCTGTTCACGTGTATGTGTGTGGCCAGAGGTTGCACTATATAGTTTGTTGTTGTTGTTTTTTTTCATGTATTTTACTTTGTTCATGGGGTGATTTAATAATAACGTGTTATCTTTATTACAGGGATTCAGAACGGCAGTAGAGGAGGTTGGAATTTTTTTTCTAACCTATTCTGTCCCAAATATAAACAATAGGGATGAGTGAACTTGTGTTTTACAAGTTCGAGTTTTATTACAATTCCGTTACCACGAGGCATTCTGACATATTAGAAGTCTATGGGCAGCATAACGGATCCATCTGGTTTCCCTTATGCAGGAGTCCTAACAGATACGTTATGCGGCCCATAGACTTCTATAATGACGGAATGCCTCTTAAAGAATTCCGTTATAGCCCGTGGTAACGGAATCCATAACAGAATTGTAATAACACCCGAACTTGTAAAACACAAGTTCACTCATTTATTTTATTTTTTTATATCCCCCCCCTCCTGGGGGCAGACCTGCGAAGGGAAAGCATACTTATGTGACTATTTCTGGTGCTGGCTTCTGGGTCCTTCTCTTTCCAGCTATCAGCGGCTCTGATCGGCTCCTAGGGTGTAAACTTCCTGTTTAACGCTGCTGCAGACACTTGGTGGCCACAGCGGTGACCTGCTTCTCTTGCGCCACGTGACCATTTGTCATGATGCAACGGTAGCAGGTCACTGCTGCAGCCAGAGACTGGCTGCATCGGTGTCAAACAGATGGAGTTTACATCAGTGGAGCCCAGCAAAGTGCACAAGGCCATGCAGCAAATTTAAGTATTCTTCTCTTCGCAGGTCCATTGCGCAGGTCCCAGCCAAATCAGGTGCCGTTGTTGCCCCAGCTGTTGAAAAACTATGAGTCTAGACCAAGTCAGTTGGGAGTTGTAGTTCCTCTGCAGTCATCAACCCATCACAGCAGTGTCTGTAAGCCCCTCTGAAATAACTGAAGGGGTTAAGCATGGACATCTGGAGCCGCCTGCGCTCTCTGGTGGATTGCAGCTGCAGATTGGCCCCCTTTATGCTGGTAATGCGGCTCCACGCTGTTCAGATATTGTAAATAATTGCGCTGACACAAGATGCTAAATATGGCCATGTTTCTTGCAAGCCTGTCTGCAGATTACGGGCGCACAACAGAAGGATGTATACTTTCTAAATTCATTTCGCTGCTTCCGCTGCAGCAGACAGAGCTATTTTTGCTGGGATTGAGAGATAAATTAGGATTTCCTTAAATGGAGCGCACAGCAGGAAATTCTCTATAAATTATGGAATGCTAAATTATTGGACTGTTTACCAGCGGCACAGAGATGTCTTCTTGTTTATTTCTGCAAAACTGGAGTGACATTCTCAGGAAAGCGCTTACCCTCCGAAAAGCAGCTGCTGTTTTGTGTGGTCTTGATTTAAAGAGAAAAGCCACCCAATGTCTCGTTTTCCTAAACAGCCCCCTCCAGCCTATACAATGCCCATGGCTGGTGGTCCCGCAATCTGCTTACAAGGGAATCTCAGGTCACCTGCCTATTCCTAATAAACCTTCCTAGTGCCCAGTAATGTGACAATCCCCAACTACCCGCCCTTAATGCAATTCCTCTTCTTTCATTGCAATATCCAATATACGGATATATCTATATACAGATGACAGGGTAGAGTCATTTCCCCAGTACACAGTATGTGATTCTACAGATGACCCCAAATCTCTCATCACAGCATCACCACCCAGTATCCCTACCATTACCCCAGTGTTACCCCAACACAATGTACACATTACCCCAGTGTTACCCCATCACAATGTACACATTACCCCAGTGTTACCCCATCACAATGTACACATTACCCCAGTGTTACCCCAACACAATGTACACATTACCCCAGTGTTACCCCAACACAATGTACACATTACCCCAGTGTTACCCCATCGTTACCCCATCACAATGTACACATTACCCCAGTGTAAGCCCATCACAATGTACACATTACCCCAGTGTTACCCCAACACAATGTACACATTACCCCAGTGTTACCCCAACACAATGTATACATTACCCCAGTGTTACCCCATCGTTACCCCAACACAATGTATACATTACCCCAGTGTTACCCCATCGTTACCCCATCCAAATGTACACATTACCCCAGTGTAAGCCCATCACAATGTACACATTACCCCAGTGTTACCCCATCACAATGTACACATTACCCCAGTATTATCCCATCACAATGTACACATTACCCCATCACAATGTACACATTACCCCAGTGTAATCTCATCACAATGTACACATTACCCCAGTGTTACCCCATCACAATGTACACATTATCCCAGTGTGATCTCATCACAATGTACACATTACCCCAGTGTTACCCTATCACAATGTACACATTACCCCAGTGTTACCCCATCACAATGTACACATTATCCCAGTGTTACGCCATCACAATGTACACATTACCCCAGTGTTACCCCATCACAATGTACACATTATCCCAGTGTTACCCCATCACAATGTACACATTACCCCAGTGCTAGCCCATCACAATGTACACATTACCCCAGTGTTAGCCCATCACAATGTACACATTCCCCTAGTGTTAGCCCATCACAATGTACACATTCCCCCAGTGTTACCCCATCACAATGTACGCATTATCCCAGTGTTACGCCATCACAATGTACGCATTATCCCAGTGTTACGCCATCACAATGTACGCATTATCCCAGTGTTACGCCATCACAATGTACGCATTATCCCAGTGTTACGCCATCACAATGTACGCATTATCCCAGTGTTACGCCATCACAATGTACGCATTATCCCAGTGTTACGCCATCACAATGTACACATTACCCCAGTGTTACCCATCACAATGTACACATTACCCCAGTGCTAGCCCATCACAATGTACACATTATCCCAGTGTTACGCCATCACAATGTACACATTACCCCAGTGTTACCCCATCACAATGTACACATTATCCCAGTGTTACCCCATCACAATGTACACATTACCCCAGTGTTAGCCCATCACAATGTACACATTCCCCTAGTGTTAGCCCATCACAATGTACACATTCCCCCAGTGTTACGCCATCACAATGTACGCATTATCCCAGTGTTACGCCATCACAATGTACGCATTATCCCAGTGTTACCCCATCACAATGTACGCATTATCCCAGTGTTACGCCATCACAATGTACACATTACCCCAGTGTTACCCCATCACAATGTACACATTACCCCAGTGCTAGCCCATCACAATGTACACATTACCCCAGTGTTAGCCCATCACAATGTACACATTCCCCCAGTGTTAGCCCATCACAATGTACACATTATCCCAGTGTTACGCCATCACAATGTACACATTACCCCAGTGTTACGCCATCACAATGTACGCATTATCCCAGTGTTACGCCATCACAATGTACGCATTATCCCAGTGTTACGCCATCACAATGTACGCATTATCCCAGTGTTACGCCATCACAATGTACGCATTATCCCAGTGTTACGCCATCACAATGTACGCATTATCCCAGTGTTACGGCATACCATTCTACAAATTATCCGAGTGCCGCACCCATCACATTACCCAATATTACTCCATCAAAGTGAATATTTCCCCAGTGTCTCCACATCAGACTGTGCATATTATACTAAAGTTACACGGTCCACAATTACAGCTAAAGGCTTTCCTTAAGTTGTCCCCAAAAAATTATTCTACAGTTTTCAAATCAGCACCTGGATCTGAATACTTTTGTAATTGCATGTAATAAAAAATTTTGTATAGCCAGTGAGCTATTCAATAAAATGTATCTGTATGGTGCCTGTTTGTTCTTTTTTCTTTGACCTGCTCACTGAGATGGCCGCACATGCTCAATTCTATCTTTCAACTACCTCCTGAGCTGTGTGATAGGGAGAGCCTGGCCACGCCCCCTTAGCTTCAGCAGAAAGGACACTCCCCTTGAGCGGTCTTGATATAAATCTAGCAGAGCAATGAATGAGGAGATCTCTGGATCCATGTGAGGTACAGGGCTGGTTCTAGCTTTGTTAGAAAGAGGTTGTCACCTACAATATGATATCTGATTTTCATTTATTACATCAGTCCTTACCATCTTTTCTGAGCTTCTTCTTAAGGCGCTTCTGACATTTTACATACATTATCTGAGCAACTTTTGTCCACCGTACGGCAGCCAACAAAGTCCAGGTGTACAAGACTTGTGCCCACTATTGTGGTCTGCACATCACATGGGTATATCAGTATTTCCTGCCATGTGTAAGCCTGTGACCATGATTCATTCTGCAGATGTGGTATCAAATGGTTAATGCTCTCCTACAGGACACGCCGTGCTGATCACGGACAACTTCACACTACTACAATATAGAGAAGACTGGAAGAGGATATGCATCCAAAGTGTTATGCCATGACTGATGTTATATAATGAAAATCAGACATCGTATAGTACAACATGATCATCTCTTACTAAGAAAGCTAGAACCAGCCCTGTACCTCACATGGATCCAGAGATCTGCCCATTCATTATTCCAATTGTTCTGCTAGATCAGGGGTAGGCAACCTCCGGCACTCCAGCTGTTGTAAAACTACAACTCCCAGCATGCATTCTTGCTCTGCTTTTCTAAGAAATATCATAGAAATGAATGGAGCATGCTGGGAATTGTAGTTTCACAACAGCTGGAGCGCCGAAGGTTGCTGACCCCTGTGCTAGATCCTTCAAGCTGCCAGCTCATGGGGCGTGTCCTTTCTACAACTCTCGCCCTATAAAAGCTCAAGAGGCCGGTGTGTCCTTTTAGAGGGCATGTCCTTTCTATCACAGCTCTTAACAGTAGATCTGGCTGGTGGCAGATGGAGCCTGGAACTGAGCATGTGCGTCCACCTCATTAAGTGGACGTGCACATTACTACGCAGATTAAACACCAGGGGTCACCATTATTATATAATAAAGAAAATATCTCACAACTGGAGCATTTTTGTAACAGAAAGTAACTGACAAAACTAACTTGTTTTTCAGACTGAAAGACATACTGTGTTCGCTATTAGCTATTGCTTGAGGCAAAGCCTGCACACTATAGGTAGCAGAGCAAGCTGATCAATATACCATAAGATTGTCCTTCTCCAAATCCTCTTCTAATTCTATGGTAGTCGGCTTCTCAAAATAGATTAGCTGCATTGGGAAAACAAAAGCACTGTCGGGACGCTGCCCACGAGCCCGCGCCAGTGGTGGATAAGGAAACTTTATACAGTGGTCTACAGTATAAGAAATGTATAAAGCGCCATCTGTAGAAGAGAGCACAATCTCGTTTTTATATGGATGTCACCAGTCACTACAAAAGGTGCCCAAACCACCCTGTGCCTCATGTATCATTACAAGCCTTAAGGATCATCATCAAGATGGCGCTTGCTGCATAATATATAATGGGGTAACGTAATACCAGGGCGTATATATTATCGAGTGAGACCACATGGCCCACTTCAGATTGATCTTGGTCTCCTTTAATGGGTCCTCTATGCAGACCACTGACACACTGCTCTTCATGCAATTCATGGGCATCACATATGTTAGTATTATGTAGTAGACTTGGTAATCACTCCGATTATAGGAGTGGATTTCATGGTTAGAATGGCCCACCGTAGTGCCATAGGATCCTCTGAAGGGCTCAGGTTCTGACATGATAGGACATATGCCATCTTTACACTGAATGGTACCGGCTCTGCTCTACTCGGTTCTGTACCAGATTGTTTGTCATGGTGGATATGGCGGATATGGCGCCCCCTTGATGTAAATGGTAGCAGTGAAGAGACTCTCTGACCAATCACTAGTCAGCGGTGTGACCACATGACCTTCATGGGTAGCAGCTTGGCTCGATTGGAACCACCTCTGATACAGTAGCCCAAAAAGTACCAGGTACTGTCTGTAAATCTGGCCTAGTGGAACAACAGGATGCGCTGGGTACAGTGGAGTCGGTTCTATACAGCACCAACCAATTTTGCTTCAATCACTAGAGTCTATTTCTTAGACAGTGTTCACATGGGGGTCCTTTTTTTCTATTTTTCAGTTCAATTCTAGAAGTAAAAGAAGAAAAAGAAACCCAGCAGTGCCAGGTCAGTCGTGATCATCCTGCTATTTTACCTGCGTTGCTG
This sequence comes from Bufo gargarizans, assembly GCF_014858855.1. Lineage (NCBI taxonomy): Eukaryota > Metazoa > Chordata > Amphibia > Anura > Bufonidae > Bufo > Bufo gargarizans. The sequence continues at coordinate 31,370,926 of NC_058090.1, forward strand.
TCCGCTAACAGAGCCCCAAAGGCAGATGTGAATGAAGCCTTACTGGACGACGTGAAAAAGACCTAGCAGATGGTATTGATGATATGCAGTGTATGTACCATGTTCTGAACAGAATGAGTGGGCCTGGGGGGGTGTAGTCTGATGTTGGCCACAACGCCCCAGCCACCACATTAAAGGTGTTTTCTGAGATTTTGATATTGATGACCTACCCTGAGGATAGGTCATCATTATCAGATCAGAGGGAAGGGGGCTCCGAGTCCAGGAACCCCCTCCCCGGTGATCAGCTCTTTGAAGAGGCCACTGACGTTCACTGATCGCACGGGGTTGGCTCAGCCCAGTCCTATTCTAAGTTAATAGGGTTGAGCTGCAATACCAAGCACAGCCACTATCCAATGTATGGCGCTGTGCTTGGCAAGCTGTGAGAAGGCTGCAGTCCTCTCAAACACCTGTCGGACCCCACCAGTCAGATACTGATGACCTATCCTGAGGATAGGCCATCAATATATAACACCTGGAAACCCCTTTTAAATACGAAAATGACAGGACTGTGAGGGTCCATAACCGGACGCTACCCTGGTGCATGTAACCAGACAGGCCTGTAAGACATTCCAGTCACACAGAAGGCGACGCTGCATATTGCAGACACGACATCTGGATACAGCCACCACAATGCTGGTGCAGATTCATGAAAGGTCTGCTGCAGCTCACACGTGAAGACCCTGGTAACAAAATCATTCTGGCACAAGGAACCCCTAATGTCTTTCACAGACGACGCAGAACATTTCTCACCGGCAAATTCATTTACCAGCAATGCAAAAAAATATGACAGCAACAGTAAAAAGAAGGAACACTCCTCAAACAAAAGGGGCAAACACGGCATCCGGTGAAAAAATATATAAAAGAACCTTTAAAACTGAACACCAGACTGTCCTCACCTCACTGGCGCTTATCTGCTATAACACAGGCAGGAAAATTACATTATATTTAGATTTATTTCACTGGTAAGTTTATACTCATTCTTTAATGGCTCTCAGTTTTTCGTAGTTAACTGAGCTGCAGTGGAAAGCATGGGGGATGGAGCAGCAGATTAGAGGAGTCATTTCACCATAACCTGACAGTGTCCAACACTGGTCATGTTACAATGTTATTTTTTCAGGTAGATATACAACAGGCTTGGTCAAAAACATAGGGAGCTCCAAATTGATTAGGCATTTATTGTGTCTGCCTCAACTGAAAACTTTGGGGCACAGTTAATTAAAAACCCCTAAGATTGTATTTTTTTTCCCCTTATAACATGGTTATAAGGGAAAATAATAGCATTATGAATACAGAATGCATAGTACAATAGCGCTGGAGGGGTTAAAAAAATAAATTATATATATATATATATATATATATATATATATATATATATATATATTTTTATTTATTTTTTTAACTCACCTTAGTCCACTTGCTCGCGTAGCCGGCATCTCCTTCTGTCTTCATCTTTGCTGTGTGGAGGAACAGGACCTGTGGTGACGTCACTCCGGTCATCACATGATCCATCACCATGTTAAAAGATCATGTGATGACTGTGACGTCACCAAAGGTCCTTGTTGCTACACAGAGCTAAGATAAAAAAAGAAGGAGATGCTGGCTGCGCGAGCAAGTGGATTAAGGAGAGTTCAATTATTATTATTATTTTTTAACCCCTCCAGCGCTATTGTACTATGCATTCTATATTCAGAATGCTAATATTTTCCCTTATAACCATGTTATAAGGGAAAATAATAATGATCAGGTCTCCATCCGGATCGTCTCCTAGCAACCGTGCGTGAAAAATCGCACCGCATTCACACTTGCTTGGAGATGCTTGCGATTTTCACGCAACCCCGTTTACTTCTATGGGGCCTGCATTGCGTGAAAAACGCACAAAGAGGAGCATGCTGCGATTTTCATGCAACGCACAAGTGATGCGTGAAAATCACCGCTCATGTGAACAGCCCCATAGAAATGAATGGGTCGGTATTCAGTGTGGGTGCAATGCGTTCAACTCACGCATCGCATCCGCACGGAAGTTCTCATTTTAGTTTTTGTATGCAAAGTACAAGGGGGCATGTATGACATCTATAAGGTGGCTTGAGGAAGAGTTGATTAATGGTATTTTGTCTTCTCCCAAATCCGAAGAATAGGAGACTGGAATACCCCTTTAATGAGGTTTTTTAATGCAGCTTTTGATGCCAAAACCAGAAATGTATAAAAATAAAAAAAACTAAGAAGTAAAATCTTTCCTATATACTTTCTATCCCTTTAAAATACCCTCCTCACACTGGCTTAAAAAATACTGGGTTCAGTTTGCACAACATAAAAAAAAAAAAAATTACAGATTTTTTATTTTATTTTTTCTAATTTAGTTACGGTAGTACAGGAGCAGCCAGGCCCCTAATGTCTGTTGCTTGGGGAAACTTTTTTTTGGGCCTGTTGGATGTTAATTAGTCCACTGGCTATAGAAAGTAATGGTCGAGCACCTTCCTCCTGACCTATCTGCTGCCCTGCCATCGTTATAACCTTCTGCTCCCTCTCGGTCAGCTTGCTGGATGGGATGTATGGGGAGGAACGTCGGCATACACATTAAATTTAGTGCACACAAGCGCTCCTGCCTGAGTACACCTGTGCCCGCAGCAATTCCGGTGCAGCAGTTCAGGTGTGCCAGACCAGAAGCTGATCTGACCCTCCAGCAACTAACCAGTCTATTCTTAGTGATAAAGTGGGGGCTACAGAAAATATCAGAAACGGTATATGGTGCACGCATCTGTACGGTACTACTATGGAAGGAAAGACCATGTTATACTCTCATTATATATACAATATGATCAGAACATTCATTCAGGGGATGGGTCATCAATATCTGATCGGTGGAAGTCAGACTCCCACTAATCAGAAGTTTGAAAGGGTGGAAGTGCTTGTACCAGCGCTGCTGCCTCGCTATTCTATACCAAGTACAGCGCGTACATTGCATAGTGGCTGTGCTTGGTATTACAGCTCAGTCCCATTCAATTGCACTTGCACATGCTGTAGGTCAGGGATGCCCAACCTGCGGCCCTCCAGCTGTTGCAAAACTACAACTCTCAGCATGCCTGGACAGCCTACAGCTATCCAGGGCATGTTGGGAGCCACAGGTTGGGCATCTCTGCTGTAATGAATGGACTTGACGTCACATTGGTGCTTCTGCCCTTTCCAGTGGGGGAGTGCTGGGAGCCGAACCCCCCACTGATCAGATACTGACGACCACTCCTGAGGATAGGTCATCAATATTTGACTCCTGGAAAACCCCTTTGCCCATACACAAAGACAGACAACCCTACAGATTTGATTGGGACTGGAAGACACTCGTGTGTATTGGGGTATGCCGATGGTGGGGAGGGAGGATGGGGATAAGAAGGATTGGCATGTTGAATAAGTTATAGAAGGCACATGGCGCCTTCAGCTGCAGGGGAGCACATATTAAACTGCGGCACTGAGTCAGTTAAACTGCTCTGCACAGAATAACACTGCTCAGCAGGAAGCCGAATCCTGGTCAAAGCTTTGGAAAGTATGACATTATTATGTTCCCAGATAAAAATGGACAATAATCTGAAAGCCGCAAAAAGGTAAACAAGGTCTTATCTGTGCTGCCCCATGGACACGTGAACCCGGCCGGGACACACCTGGAAATACGGCTATTTCTGGAGCCACCATCATTGCATTCACAAAGTATCCTACAAAAAGTCATATTTTTATATATATATGTATATTGGCACCGACAGTCAGCAAGCAAAAGTGCAATTAAAGACCAATAAGACCACCACCCAGGTCACACAAGCCACCAACACCCCGGCTGTGAAAGATGAGTGTTAATGCAGTGGTTGGAAATAATGGTGTCAAACTGCACAAATCACATACAACTGATAATCTCAATGTGCCCATATCATGTAGATCAAGGGTAGGAAAATGCACACAAGCGTCGGGTTATGTACGGATCCTTTCAGATAATACAACCGTCTGCATCCGTTCAGAACGGATCCGTATGTATTATCTTTAACCACTTCAGCCCCGCTAGGTGAAACCCCCTTCATGACCAGAGCACTTTTTACACTTCGGCACTACACTCCTTTCACCGTTTATCGCTCGGTCATGCAACTTACCACCCAAATGAATTTTACCTCCTTTTCTTCTCACTAATGGAGCTTTCATTTGGTGGTATTTTATTGCTGCTGACATTTTTACTTTTTTTGTTATTAATCAAAATGTAACGATTTTTTTGCAAAAAAATGAAATTTTTCACTTTCAGCTGTAAAATTTTGCAAAAAGAAAATGACATCCATATATAAATTTTTCGCCAAATTTATTGTTCTACATGTCTTTGATAAAAAAAAAATATGTTTGGGCAAAAATAAAATGGTTTGGGTAAAAGTTATAGCATTTACAAACTATGGTACAAAAATGTGAATTTCCGCTTTTTGAAGCAGCTCTGACTTTCTGAGCACCTGTCATGATTCCTGAGGTTCTACAATGCCCAGACAGTAGAAAAACCCCACAAATGACCCCATTTCGGAAAGTAGACACCCTAAGGTATTCGCTGATGGGCATAGTGAGTTCATAGAACTTTTTATTTTTTGTCACAAGTTAGCGGAAAATGATGATGATTTTTTTATTTTTATTTTTTCTTACAAAGTCTCATATTCCACTAACTTGCGACAAAAAATAAAAAATTCTAGGAACTCGCCATGCCCCTCACGGAATACCTTGGGGTGTCTTCTTTCCAAAATGGGGTCACTTGTGGCGTAGTTATACTGCCCTGGCAATTTAGGGGCCCAAATGTGTGAGAAGTACCTTGCAATCAAAATGTGTAAAAAATGGCCTGCAAAATCCGAAAGGTGCACTTTGGAATGTGTGCCCCTTTGCCCACCTTGGCTGCAAAAAAGTGTCACACATGTGGTATCGCCGTACTCAGGAGAAGTTGGGGAATGTGTTTTGGGGTGTCATTTTACATATACCCATGCTGGGTGAGAAAAATAACTTGGTCAAATGCCAACTTTGTATAAAAAAATGGGAAAAGTTGTCTTTTGCCAAGATATTTCTCTCACCCAGCATGGGTATATGTAAAATGACACCCCAAAACACATTCCCCAACTTCTCCTGAGTACGGCGATACCACATGTGTGACACTTTTTTGCAGCCAAGGTGGGCAAAGGGGCACACATTCCAAAGTGCACCTTTCGGATTTTGCAGGCCATTTTTTACACATTTTGATTGCAAGGTACTTCTCACACATTTGGGCCCCTAAATTGCCAGGGCAGTATAACTACGCCACAAGTGACCCCATTTTGGAAAGAAGACACCCCAAGGTATTCCGTGAGGGGCATGGCGAGTTCCTAGAATTTTTTTTTTTTTGCATAAGTTAGCGGATATTGATTTTTTTTTGTTTTTTTTCTCACAAAGTCTCACTTTCCGCTAACTTAGGACAAAAATTTCAATCTTTCATGGACTCAATATGCCCCTCAGCGAATACCTTGGGGTGTCTTCTTTCCGAAATGGGGTCACATGTGGGGTATTTATACTGCCCTGGCTTTTTAGGGGCTCTAAAGCGTGAGAAGAAGTCTGGAATATAAATGTCTAAAAATGTTTACGCATTTGGATTCCGTGAGGGGTATGGTGAGTTCATGGGAGATTTTATTTTTTGACACAAGTTAGTGGAATATGAGACTTAGTAAGAAAAAACAAAAACAAAACAAAAAATTTCCGCTAACTTGTGCCAAAAAAAATGTCTGAATGGAGCCTTACCAGGGGGGGGGGGGGTGATCAATGACAGCGGGGTGATCAATGACAGGGGGGTGATCACCCATATAGACTCCCTGATCACCCCCCTGTCATTGATCACCCCCCCTGTAAGGCTCCATTCAGACATCCGCATGATTTTTTACGGATCCATGGATACATGTATCGGATCCACAGAACGCATGCGGACGTCTGAATGGAGCCTTACAGGGGGGTTATCAATGACAGGGGGTGATCAGGGTAATCAGGGTGATCACCCCCCTGTCACTGATCACCCCCCCTGTAAGGCTCCATTCAGACATCCGCATGATTTTTTACGGATCCATGGATACATGTATCGGATCCACAGAACGCATGCGGACGTCTGAATGGAGCCTTACAGGGGGGTTATCAATGACAGGGGGTGATCAGGGTAATCAGGGTGATCACCCCCCTGTCACTGATCACCCCCCCTGTAAGGCTCCATTCAGACATCCGCATGATTTTTTACGGATCCATGGATACATGTATCGGATCCACAGAACGCATGCGGACGTCTGAATGGAGCCTTACAGGGGGGTTATCAATGACAGGGGGTGATCAGGGTAATCAGGGTGATCACCCCCCTGTCACTGATCACCCCCCCTGTAAGGCTCCATTCAGACATCCGCATGATTTTTTACGGATCCATGGATACATGGATCGGATCCACAGAACGCATGCGGACGTCTGAATGGAGCCTTACAGGGGGGTTATCAATGACAGGGGGTGATCAGGGTAATCAGGGTGATCACCCCCCTGTCACTGATCACCCCCCCTGTAAGGCTCCATTCAGACATCCGCATGATTTTTTACGGATCCATGGATACATGTATCGGATCCACAGAACGCATGCGGACGTCTGAATGGAGCCTTACAGGGGGGTTATCAATGACAGGGGGTGATCAGGGTAATCAGGGTGATCACCCCCCTGTCACTGATCACCCCCCCTGTAAGGCTCCATTCAGACATCCGCATGATTTTTTACGGATCCATGGATACATGGATCGGATCCACAAAACGCATGCGGACGTCTGAATGGAGCCTTACAGGGGGGTTATCAATGACAGGGGGGTGATCAGGGAGTGTATATGGGTGATCACCCGCCTGTCATTGATCACCCCCTGTAAGGCTCCATTCAGACGTCCGCATGTGTTTTGCGGATCCGATCCATGTATCCGTGGATCCGTAAAAATCATGCGGACGTCTGAATGGAGCCTTACAGGGGAGTGATCAATGACAGAGGGGTGATCAATGACAGGGGGTGATCAGGGAGTGTATATGGGTGATCACCCGCCTGTCATTGATCACCCCCCTGTAAGGCTCCATTCAGACGTCCGTATGCTTTTTGCGGATCCGATCCATGTATCCGTGGATCCGTAAAAATCATACGGACGTCTGAACGGAGCCTGACAGGGGGGTGATCAATGACAGGGGGGTGATCAGGGAGTTTATATGGGGTGATCATGGGTGATCAGGGGTTTATAAGGGGTTAATAAGTGACGGGGGGAGGGGGGGGGGGTGTAGTGTGGTGTTGTGTTTGGTGCGACTGTACTGACCTACCTGAGTCCTCTGGTGGTCGATCCTAACAAAAGGGACCACCAGAGGACCAGGTAGGAGGTATATTAGACGCTGTTATGAAAACAGCGTCTAATATACCTGTTAGGGGTTAAAAAATTCGGATCTCCAGCCTGCCAGCGAACGATCGCCGCTGGCAGGCTGGAGATCCACTCGCTTACCTTCCGTTCCTGTGAGCGCGCGCGCCTGTGTGCGCGCGTTCACAGGAAATCTCGCGTCTCGCGAGATGACGCGCCGATGCGTGACTGTGCGCCAGCCTGCCACCTCCGGAACGCACATGTGCGTTAGGCGGTCCGGAGGTGGTTAACATAACCAAGACGGATCAGTCTTGAACACCATTGAAAGTCAATGGAGGACGGATCCGTTTTCTATTGTGTTAGTGAAAACGGATCCGTTCCCATTGACTTACATTGTGTGTCAGGACGGATCCGTTTGGCTCAGTTTCATCAGACGGACACCAAATACTGCAAGCAGCGTTTTGTTGTCCGTTTGCCATGAGACTGATCAGAGGAAAACTGATGCATTCTGAGCGGATCCTTTTCCATTCAGAATGCATTAGAATGCAAACTGTTCCGTTTTGGACCGCTTGTGAGAGCCCTGAACGGATCTCACAAAAAAGCCAAAACGCTAGTGTGAAAGTAGCCTTACACAGTTTCCTGCACAAGCATTTGTTACAGTAATTAATACAATTCTATACAGGGGTATCCAGCTAGTCTTCATTGGTAATAAGCATGATATAAATGAATAAATAGGGGCCGGGGAATGGAATCAGCGGCCGAGCCCCGCACATTACACCGGCAGTGACCATAGTATAAATAGGACCTGTCCCCACTCCTGACATGTCTGCCTTAGTAACTACTTGCATCCCCCATGAGAAAAATATTAGGAGCATCTATTCTTATGGCTCTATGTTGTGCCATTTCTCTATTACACCTTCCAAAAGTCTGTCAATTAATTACTAGCATTCTACAATGAAGATCCAACTTTGTGTTACCAGTTTGGGGGGGTGTCCCTGCACAGTTTGACACTGGCAGCACTGGTTGGATAGCGTCAGACTGCGCAGGGGCACACCCCAAACTGGTAGCACCCAGCTGGACCTTTATTGCTGACTGCTGGCAATTTATTCATAACTTTTAGCAGGAGTAATAGAGGAATGGCACAACATAACAGTTATTTGAAAAGATGCTCCAGAATTTTTATTACATGGGGAATGCAGATAGATACTGGACTGGGATTGTGCCGATTTCACTATAAAAATTTGCGATTAGAATATTCGTGATCAACTACTCAGGAGGAAGAAGGCGTGTTTAGTGTAGAGAAAGTTGATTGATTGGGGTGAGGCTGCACATTCCCGAGATGAGCCGAATGAATTCTGGGTAGTTAGGGAGGGAGGTCTTAGCCTCAGGGTAAGGGAATCAGTGTCCATCTTGAGAAGATAGTCAGAAAGAAGTCTTGTGAGGAGCGGTTGCTATGGACGGAATCTTATTAAACAAGTGGTATGTGAACAGCAACAACATGAAAATATGACAGTTATCCTTTAAGATGTGCATAGACATAAGACCGTTTCCAGCCGATCAGTCATCCATCTTTCCTGACTCCTCTACTGACATGCATGCTCAGCTTTCTATGGTGGGAGGGGGCCAGATAGCTCCAGTAGAGAAACAATAGGCTTGGATTGGGTGCACACCAATCTGTCAGTCCTCAAGTCAGGCTGACTCCATAATGGTGAGATTATCTGCAGATCCCATTGCAAGCAGAAGGCTCCGCTGACAGCAGTGCCTATGGTACAGGCACAGCAGTGAATTCGTATGCTATCTGGCCTATAGGCATCGCAACGCTTGTCCTAGGACAGGGATCAGCAACCTATGGCACTCCAGCTGTTCTGAAACTACAACTCGCAGAATCCTCCTTTCACTTCTAAAGGTAGTTACAAGAATAGCCGAGTAAGAGTGCATGCTGGGAGTTGTAGTTTCACAACAGCTGGAGAGCCGAAGGTTGCTGATCCCTGTCCTAGGAGATTGTCACCCAGCATTCGTCACCATGTAGGATCAGATCATATAACTGGGGGTTTATATATTCCAAATGTGACTATAACCCGCCTTCTCTTACGTGTGCCTATTATACAAGCACTAGATGCAACACGTGCCTAAAAACCCATTAGAAGTGGCTTTGTAGCATCAGCCATCATGCCGTACACAGGGAAATGTAATTAACTTGCCGGCACCACTTCCTCCACTGCCGCAGGCATTTGTGCAGTCTACATAAGAAGTAATTTGCGTATATTTCTGTAAAACTGGGTCCAGTAACGAGGCTGACCCTCAATACTCAGCCGCCCGTATGCTCAGGTTAGGAGAACCTGCACTTATTGAAACGTCAGCCGAGATGACTCTATTTCCTCAGAGTACCTGTGAATATAAATGAACACAGAACGCCAAGGGCTGAGACTAGAGCAAATCTCGGAAATGTCACAGACACAATTAAAGCAGTGTCTCCACTGACTTTCCCTAAGCAGTGAAGACGATCTCTTGCTTTGAATGCCCGGTTTTGCTAGAGGTGCATTTTATAGCAGGGCTATATGGAAATTAATGAGGTGAAGAAGTGAAGGAAGGCAAGAGAGACCGGCAGTGAAAAGCATCACACTGGAAAACACAAAGAAAATATTACATTACACGTCTGCCGGCTCGTAATAGTGACATCCGGATGATTCCCAGAGCAGTGGACGTCTTCAGCCCATAGATACCATAAAAATGTATGGGGAAACAACTGCAGAGTAAGACAGAGGCAGGGAGATGCTGCTGCTGGCTCTGATACGTTTTTCTATCTCACCTCAGTGCTTGATTTACAGCTACACTGTCCAGTACTGCTGTATAAAGTCCTCCATGCTCCTGCTTCTAAGGGTGCGCTACAGATAGACAGGGGAGCCTGTAGCTGGCCAGCTAAAACCTGTCCTAGGTTGCTAATATAGCTTATATGTTTATATAGCTAAACCTGCCAATAACCTTAATACAGTTCCTATGTTTGTGTGTTAAAGACAAAAGCAGAGTTATTTACAGTGACTTCATGTTTGGATGTCATAACTGTTATATACATTGTGTTCATAGAAGCAGAAAAGATAAAATGCCTTTAAGATTCATTATATAATGTAAGGTAAGGTCAATGACACAGCAGACACAACAGAAAGCATAGAGTTAAACTGTTGTTGCAAAGCAGGAGTCTTGACCAATCCTAGCTAGCCTCACACAGCCCGGGAGTTTTGACCAATTACAGCCAGCCTCACACATAGCTTGCAGGAGCTGCTGGAATCATTATTCACCAGAGAGAGGACCTGAACAGACACACACTCCACTAAGAGCTATGTTTTATGGAAGCAAGAGGCTAAAATAGTTCCACCAATTGCAAACTACAAAGTTCACAATCCAAATTGCATACAATCATACCAGATCATACTCAACCAATCTGAAAATAGTTACTGCTAACTGCATATTGCAAATTGCGAGCAAATTTAGCAAGTGAACTATTAGTTAGACCTCAGATATACCTCTCAGAGAGATCATAAAGTGCTTAAATAACTTAAAGTGACAGTACAGATACTCAAGAGAGAAATATATTCACCATTTTATGTTGAATGACAAGATTGAACAGTTGAACCACCATCTTGTGATATCTTTTCAACATGTATTTTGTACATAGACTATCTGCTGCGGAGGCGGCAGTGTTATATATGAAGAAAAGTTAAAGTTAATAAAGAAGTTATTTCAAGCATTTGGTGTGCTCTTTAAACTTACTGTTTCCATAGAATGGTGCTAGAGGAATTACAGAGTAATAGACAGTCTGGTTAGACTAAAAGGTCAGAGATATCAAAATTCTTGTAATGCCACAGAGCAAAAGGCACTTCATAGTGATGCGCCTGCCACAGAGCCATCATAGCAACTATTCTCCTGATCTTGCCCCCTCCATGGATTTCTATGGGCTAGTCTAACCTGAGTCAACCTCAGGGAATTCAGAGTGATTGAACGGTAAAAAGGGCTGTGGCAATTTCTAAACTCAGGACTCTGTACAGGTCCAACTGCTGGGACCCACATCGATTACAGATCACAAGAACAGGGGTCCTGTGTCTCCCCATATGAATAGAGTGGTGGACAAGCTCTACTGCTGCTCTAATCATCTATATGGGACTGATGGAGATTGTCAAGTGTTGTACTCTGTTTGGCTTCAGTAGTTCCATAGAGATGAGTGGAGTGGTGGGGAGCATGCTCAAAGCTGATAGATTACAATCAGGATCAGTGGCGGTCCCAGAAGACAGACCCCCAAACTTGTCACAAACCCTTTAAGGAGGCAGGTGGGAAGAAGGAGGAAAGGAGCCTGATAAGTGAAGAAAGGGGCATTTTCTCTAATAAGATATAGTAGAAAGTTTCTCATCTTCATTTGTACTTCTGTTTTATGCAAAGGTGCTGTTTTCACACCCGAAACAGCGCTGCAGTTCTTGTAGCCATGGTTTATAGCTGCATTATGTCCAGACAGGAGCCGAATGCCCTCTCAAAGTTTAGCTAAATTCAAATGGGCCAAACAACAAGCGGATCCGCAGCATTCACAATGAGTAACTGAGGGGTTTCTGCTGTGGATTTAGCCTTTGCAAAAACAACTGTGTAAACTGGGCCTTTTGAGATAAACAATTTTGAGATGCTTCATGGACTTTTATTGCATATTGATTCAAGGCAATCGTGAACTAAACCCCCTTTGGGGGTGCATGGAATTCGGAGTAAACTTCTTTTTTTTCTCTTTTTTTTTTTTTTGTTATTCGTCAGAGAGGAGAAAGACAAGGCACCCAAGAGCCTACAAACACCTGGAATATGCCCTGATGACAGTTTTATCAGTCTTCCTACAATTCCATCCACTTCTGTACAATTCCAAAAACATTCAGTCAGGACCTTAAATAGGACCCATGACATGCCTGATTTACTAACTACTTACGTTCCCCACGTAATAACATTTCTGGAGCATCTTTTCAAATAACTCTGTGATGTGCCATTCCTCTATTATTCCTGGTAGAGGTTTATGAACAAATTTTGAACATAAACTGGGGCCTCCTTGCAAAGTATCAAAAAACGTATGATACTACTTATGACTACTGTTGTGCATTGACCCCAATTAGCCGCCGTGATCTCGACCTAGACCTGTTAAGCACAAATGATCTTTAAAGGGAACCTGTCATGTGGATATTTGATTATAATCTAACTAATTATATACAATCATTAACTACTAAAAAGTGCCTTAGATGTATTCACTTACTGGTGTGACAGATGGTTACCTCATAATATACACACAAAGATGCCGCATGCTAATGAGCTGATTTGAGTCAAGCATGATGTCATTGAGTCCAGCGTATATTTAATTCAGAGCTATAGCCACTCCCCTGCCCACCTGCTGCTGATTTATATGGAAAATAACTGTCACTCAGCAGCAGGTGGGCGGGGAGAGTCAGGAGCTCATGAATATTCATGACTCATCATTATCAGCTGGAGCTTTTCAATACAAGATGTTGGCAGATTGACTGGGTCAATTAAAGTATAACTGTCATATATATAATTTTTTGGAGTATTAGAATGTGGTGATTAATATCTCCTTGGCGGCCCTATTTCAACTTTTCACTGTGTATTCAATTACCCCTTAATTCCACAGTTTTGTTCCCTGTACTGCCTGCTTTTACCTGTGCTTAATTAGGTTGCTATGCAGGGTCCGTCTATGTGTTGAAGGACTGAGGACAGCAGAAGCACGCAGCGTGCAAGGTCACATTGCTGACAGACAGGGACTGCAAGTAAATAATTAAAGCCAGGTCCTCCCCAGCAGCTGATGACAGTGCCTGGGCTGTGTGCACTTCTCCCTGTCCCTGCACTTGGCAGACGCTCCCTCACTCAGCAGAGCTGGAGAATGCAGAGTTGAAGCAGCGCACAACAGGGAAGGGAGATCTGCCGTCTGCTCTGTGTATAAATGAACGCAACATGTGGTAAGAGGACCCCTTTGTGCTGCAGGAGATTAACCCTTTAGGGGGAGGGCTCTGGTTACTGACACTTTTGGGGGGGCTATTGTTACTGGCTAGTGAGGGCAGGCGGGATTAGCCTCAGGGTGAGGGCAGTGGCGGCCATCTTAACTGAATAGTGAGATTGCAGTTTTATGCAGACTGGTTGCTAAGGGCTGAATCTTATTAAATATGGGGTAAGTCAGTCTAATAGTAACTGATTCTGGAATATCATGTTATTAGTAACTACATATATGAAAATTGAAATTAGGGTCTAAGTGTGACAGTTATCCTTTAAAGAAAGTGACCCAGCATTTTGCTAAGAGAATCAGTCATTTATTTATGCTGCCCTTAGTTAGGACATCATAAAACTGGTGACAGGTTCCCTTTAAGCACGAATGATTACTTTATTTTGAAATGTCTAAGTAAAAGTTAAGTTTTATTATACGTTGCAAGGAGGCCCCAGTTTATGTTCAAAATACTCTCTACTCCCTGGGCTAATTATTGACAGTTTAGCACTTTTCTAGTCAATTAAATATAAGTTTATGAACAAAGGTTCATCTGAGCGTTACCAGTTAAGGGTGTGTCCCTGCATGGTCCCGACACTGACTGCACTGATTAGATAACTAGTAATACCCATCTTGGTCTTCACTGCAAACTGCTAGCAATTAATTCATAACGTCTAGCAGGGATAATAAAGGAACGGCACAACATAGAGTAATAAGAATAGATGGTGCAGAATCGTTATTATACGAGGAATGAAAGTAGTTACTAAAACAGACATGTCAGGGGAGGTGGACGGAGAGGCTGACGCCGATTATCACAGAACATAATGTTAGGCATACAAGTACACAGGGAAACTGGTCCAGTGGAAGAGGAGGGGGACGTGTTGTAGGGCAGCAGACCAGTACTGATTATTACAGCTGGCACAGGGCGGTCAGCATTTCTCTCCTGATTTGGCGAGCAGTGAAAAGGCTACAAGAGCTTCATGTCCAAGAAAAAGTTGGCACCATACTCTCTTCAGATCCAGTGTGTGCCCACTCGCCATCCAAAACATGACTGTTCACATCATACCTCTCACACGCCTTCATAAACACTACATTTAACCCTTCCAAGCACCTACAAATTTAAGTGGTAATTGATGAAAAGCGCTGACAGTATCAGACTATATAGGGGCACACCCTATTGACAAAGGAAATGGTGACAACCAGGGGTCAAATTATTCAAATGTTTCCAGGGAGAATAACAGAGGAACAGCACAAAACAGGATTCAAAAAAATACAAGTATTTGCTAAAAATAAAATAAAAAAAATAAAAATAAAAGACAGGATTGATACAGGCCCTATATACCGTTTCTACATTGTTGTCACAGATGTTTGTTCCATGGGTTTTATGGATTGGTCAATTGTGACAAATGTCTTATTCACCATATTGAAAGAGGGCGACACCTAAACGTCCAAAACGACGGGGGCTCATAAATGACCGAAACTGATGTCTGCATTTCCTCTACCCCGCTGTCACTCTGAGCTCACAGTTTTGGTACGTCTGGAGATTAATTTCCTGCTTAGACGGCACTTTGTGTTATTACTCGGCACACGGACAAGACAACACAAAGATGGACTGGTCCGATATCACTTTGTCCAATCAAGCCATGAAGCAGAATCTTACATCATTATATTTTTATTATTTTGACTTTTTGTGTACTTCTGGTGACTACGGCACGTCCTGATCAGGGCTAGTTCTGCAGACCTCGGTCAGCACTGGACTATTGCGGATATCCACATTATGGATATAGGTGAGAAGGGCTGACGGCACACTGCACTTTACCAGCCGGAGCGCCTCTCACTCTGATGTATTACCCGGCTGCACATTAATTTGAATAGCTGTCATGTAAAACTACTCTGTGACCTAGCAGCTTCTCTCTATCCAACATCTGAGCTTCCGTAATAAAATGCCAGGAACTCAGCAGGGTTGAGAATTTCGGTTAAAGGGGTTTTCTGGGTTCAGAATAATTAGATCGGTGAGGCTTTTACTGATGGCAAACCATGGCCTTGTCATTCTTTACTTTGTCCTCTGCATAGTCTACCAGGCGAGTGGCGCTGGAGCAGGGTGTTGCAGCTTTATCCCATTCAAGTGAATGTGACGCCTCTGCAATGCCCGGCGCCGCTGCCACTAAGTAAATGATGTGCAGAGGACAGAACAATGCCGCAGTGCTCACCTGAGTAGTGGGTGTCAAGAGTCACCTAAACTCAGTCGATATTGACTGCCTATCCTAATCCTGGAAAAACTCCATAAAGGCTTTTGGATGATATTTATTGCCTATCCCTAGAGTATGTCAGGATAGTCTAAGGCTGAATCATGTATGCACTGTTGCATTTGCCAAACATATTCCTAGATCCCTATTCACCCACCAAAAGAGCATCCCTATGGCCTCAGTTGGCCCGGTATACATCAGTACAGGGGTTTCCAGCTGTATTAAATAGCACAGTCTGCTTCACTATACACAGGCTTCCCAAAAAAACATAAGGCCCATAAAATAATTTTTAAAGTGGGAGCCTAAGGGCACAATATGCCACTACAAGGCTGTACACCGGCATACACTTAAGTATTAGGAAATCCTCCTGACATACACTGCACAGTGCCTACTGACCTTCATGGGTGGGCCTCCACTGTACATATGTCCTGCTAGGCTTAAAGGGCATCTGTCAGCAGGTTTGTACCTATGACACTGGCTGACCTGTTACATGTGCGCTTGGCAGCTGAAGGCATCTGTGTTGGTCCCATGTTCATATTGATGTTTTGATATATGCAAATGAGCCTCTAGGAGTAACAGGGGCGTTACCATTACACCTAGAGGCTCTGCTCTCTCTGCAACTGCTGCACTTTGAGTGACCAGGTGTGATGATGTATTCACTGCCTCATCCTGTAAAAGGTGTAATGGTAACGCCCCCGTTGCTCCTAGTGGCTCATTTGCATATATTAATACATAATTTTTCTCAGCAATGCAGGCACATATGAATATGGGACCAACACAGATGCCTTCGGCTGTGGAGCGCACATGTAACAGGTCAGCCAGTGTGATAGGTACAAACCTGCTGACAGATGCCCTTCAAATGAACAGGAGACACAGGACCCCCAATCAGAGTTGTATCCAAGTGGTGGGACCACCGCCAACCAAACACTTATTCAAATCATCTCAGTAAAATAAGCTGCTGTACGCTGATTACAATAAGACTGGAGCGTGTTTAACCCTCTGCTGCCCGCTGAGAGCATTACTTATAATGAACGGATATAAACGACACTGAGCAGTGAAGTCTCCAGACGGCCGAGATCCTGTCATTTTTCACAACAATAACTAAATGTTTCAACATGTTCGAAATTAACCGCACAGAGAAGTTATAAATCATATGTTTCATCAGCCTGACACCGGCCGGGATTGTGCCCTGTCACTGAGGGCCTGATACAGTCAGCTATAATGAAGGATGAGGCTGAATGTTAATAGACCCCGCCGTCACCGGCTGAAGCAGTTTTCTTCTGATCATTCAGGAATAAGGCACCTGACTGGGACAAAATACTCAATATCCCCTACAGACAACGTCTAATATCCCGCCAATTCTGCACCATGAGGAGGCATTGTGCTGGGAGCAGCATTAACCAGTGACTTCGGTCACCTACCTTTACACTGAAGACCTGCTTGATGGAAGCTGATAATGACAGGGCCTGACAACTGTATAAGGAATCACACATGCGGCAGAGGGATGTACAGAGCCCCCCGTGTACAGTCACTCCATCGGACTGTGTATGTCAAGATATTCTGGCTTAATAGCCCTTTTTAAAGGGGCTGTCCGTCCATGAACATTTACTAGGTACTCACAGGATGGTGACCGCCAGTGGCCCCTCCAGACCATTAAAGCGGTACTTAAACCACCGCATTGCGGTTGTGGGGTGAGGAAAAGTAGGGTACTCAGGACCCCAATTCTAGTGACTAATGGGGGGATCAGTGTTAGCCTCCAGCAATCATCATCCCATGGATAGGTGATAAATGTTGTTAGTGGGAACACTCCTTTAAAGAGTCGCTGTAGTTTCACACAATTTAATTTAATTTGAGAATGGCGTAATTAGCAAATTTCTAAATCATTTCATAAAAAAAAAAAAAATCTGTCTGCATCCACCTGTAACAGAGACATAGAAGACGGTTCACAGAAAGTGGGGGCATGTTAGAGCAAGCTGAGCGCCTGAGCCTGACAGAAGGACTGCTTCTACACTGTCTCTAAAGAGCAGAGAGGCTCCTGCGTGTCTGTGAGTCCAATCCCCACCTCCTTACCAGCTTTAGGAGCTCCCTAGAAGAAAACAAATATAGTGGGAAGTGGGGTCAGTGCTGTACAGGGCTGGCAGATTGCACAGAAGGGAGATGCCCCTGCTTGTGAGAGAAGTGCATCTAGCTGTGCAGCTGAAACAGGGAACAGTAGGGCTGAGGAAGACATTAGGGAATCCCAAAAAACACCTCACCCTTCACAGTTTTTAGAACGATGCACAACCTGTATGCAAACTTTTTTTTAGAACTCCGGTACGCTTTAAGTAGAATAAAATATGAATAAAAACTTGGGCTACTGAACCAAGAGTCTGAATGCAATGGTGGTCAAGTGTGTGTCCTTGCCACTTTACTGAATGATGGAGCCCACCTCAGGACACACACTTGAACATCACGGCATTAAAATTCCACCTCACTGCCATCATGCAGTGGGGAGGAAGAGGGGCTTTGCACCCCCACTTTACTGTTTGGTGGGTGGAGTCCCAGCAGTCAGATAATTATCACGTACAATATGATTAGGTCAATAATGTCCATGGTGAGACAACCATTTTAAGGACCTGCTTGAATGAGAGCTCCTTTGGGACCACATCCCTTAAACAAACATTTAAAGGGTGACCTCAGAACAATATTACTAAAACGTGACCACTTACTTTATTAGATTCTGGACCTTTGTTACAGTTTTCAGCACCAGCGACCACATATCACATTGTGAAAGCTGTCCCCAGGACAGGTCATCAATTTCAGATTGATGGAGGTCCGACACATGGCACCCTGCCCGATCTGTACACAGTATAGTGTGTCGGGGTACTGCAATACGCTGGCCCTTCTACTCTCTACACTGTATCATTTCCGGCACCACGGCAGCCTGAAGCAGCTGATTGGTGGGGGGGTTTCGGCCGGGTGTCAGAGACCCCCACGATCTGATACTGATGACCTATCCTCAATACCTATCCTATCATCAATATCTGTAGCCAGGACAAATCCTTTATGCATCTAATATATATTTGTACTATATATATTGATATGTTTAGCCCCCCCCCCCTCATTGGTTTACACGTTATCCTTCTCTATGCATTGTGTATTTAGGTTACATGATACAAAATGTCAGCTGCCATTTTCAGATTCATTCAGAACCAAAACTAATGATTGTGTTGGAGCATTTTTTAAAAAAACCCAGCCATAGGCATCTCAATACAGAAAGTTCACATGTGAATTCACCTTAAAAAGTTAAATAATTGAGCCGTAATCAAAGCAAAATAACAAAATAGTAAACTCATAATCCCAGAACAAATACAAGTTTGTTTAAGGTCTTAGAAGACGTCAGGCTTCCCAACCCATGTTATCAGGGCGTGTGAGAGCCACCCATTACCTGGGAATAACAGGTTTGTACACTTTGTGCAGTGTAGTGTTTATATACTGTACTCTCCTCTGCCCGGGTCTATGCTGTCTTCGTACCCAGCATGAGCGCGCCTACATGCTCTGAACTAAGAACCGCATCAGCTGAAGCCAAGCGTGCACACAGCGAGCAAAAATAGTGCAGGTGAAAATAACCCAGACAGCGCGCAGTAGACAGAGGAGAGCGCACACTCAATAGCTCTGCTTCATACTGGAAAATACACCTTACATATAAATAGATGTATCAGAGTGAGTTTGTCATTTGGTTGAACGCATACCATCAAGACATGTAATATTGAGCGTCACAGCCATTTTGTAGGGAACTGTAGTGAGGTGCAGTACCTATAAAAGCACTTCAGGTCTTATGGTACCTTATGTATGCCTCCGATTTTATTTCAGGACATGCAAAGGATTACAGTATTTTTCACTTTATAAGACCCCCCCCCCCACCCCAAAAAAAGTGGGGGTGAAATGGCTGTGCGTCTTATAAATCGAATACTAGTGAGCTTTAGGTGCTGGGAGTAGGGAGTCAAGCGCTTGTAATACTCGCCGTGCCTGTCTTCATTCCTGGGGCCGGCGCTTCACTGTCCTGACCCCGTACGTAGTGCACGCACTATGACCTGACACTGCACTCAGTCAGGTTACCGTGCAGTGCGGGCCGGAGAAGACATGGGAGCGCGACTGCTGCAGTAGATGGAGAGGAGCCGCGGCGCAGGAGAGGTAAGAGAAGTTTTTTATTTATTCTGATATGAGGTCTGATGGGGGTTCTGGCAAGGAACTCTGATTGGGGGGATCTGACAATGAGGGCTGATGGGGGGTTCTGACATTGAGGGCTGATAGGGGTCTGGTCTGAAATAAAGGGCTTATCTGAGGTCTGATGGGGGACTCACATTGAGGGCTGATATGAGGTCTGATGGGGTCTGAAATAAAGGGATGATATAAGGTCTGATGGGGGGGGGGGGGGTCTCACATTGAGGCCTAATCTGAGGTCTGATGGGGTCTGAAATAAAGGGTTGCTATAAGGTCTGATGGGGTCTGACATGGAGGGCTGATATGTGGGTCTGATCCGATATCCTGTAATTTATGGGGGTCTGATCTGAGGTCTGATTAAAAATATTTTTTTCTTATTTTCCTCCTCTAAAACCTGGGGTGCATCTCATCATCGGGTGCGTCTTATAAAGCGAAAAATACAGTATTTTGGGTCCAAAAACCCTAATAATCAATGCATACTCCGTTGCAAGCCATATGTACAGAGGTAATCCCCTACTATAAGCATCTGGCAAAGGGCTTGTTGGCAGCTTCATAGTACGGAGCTGCAGAGTACTCCACATGCCGCCGTCCTTGCATACGGCTCTGTGCATGAGGCCTCATCAAATCACTACAGGAGTCCTAACATTCAAGTTTCCTTATCTGGTTTAGCTGCAGATGAGAATCTGCCTCAGAACGACCCGCACGATTTTAGTTTTCTCACCTGTCAGACACAAGCACTGTGTGGTCCAGTCTCCTTATATTCTGGGAGAAGCAGAAACCTCAGCACAAGAATACACAGGAGCAGCTGAGACAACATGGATGTCCTTATTATTACTTTCACAGCGCTGTGAAACACTGAATAACCTGACGAGTTTACACAAATTAATATAATATCATGTAATTGAGTGGATTTTTTAATATTTAAATCAAATGTCAAAACCTAACAGGTAATACAAAAGGCAAATGACTGGTTCAGGAGTCAGCAAACTGGCACTCCAGCTGCTGTGAAACGACAACGCCCGGCATGCACTCTTGCTTAACAGTTCTCGAAACTCCCATAGAAGAGAATTGAGCAAATTGGGAGTTGTAGTTTCACAGCAGCCAGAGTGCCGGAGGTTGCTGATCCCTGGACTAGGTGTTATTATTCTAACTAAAGATAAGGAAAGTGATTTGGTCATTTGGAAATTTGATCCAAACTTTTTAAAAAGTTCTGATTCTACCGAATGCAAATTGTGTGCGATTCTGGAGAGTCCCAGAGGGAGGGAGACACGGAAAGAGACTTTCCTAGGCAATCAGCACATTTTCAATTTAGGTTGCCTTTATTCAGACCCAAATTGAATCGTACTAGAATAGAATTTTAAGAATCTCAACTCTAATTTACTCTATTATTTCTAGACAGTGCTGCCGTAAGGTTTGGGTGACAATCGAATGCCATTAAATCATGGGATTGAACCATGTAACTTCCATTAAGGGAGGAATTTTCCTCAAAGCCTGACTACAGCTCTTATCAAATTTCATCTCGTCATATTGTATGGTGAGAAGCTACTGTGGTCTAGGGACCCCTGGTCTAGTTATTAATGGAGATCCCAGTGGTGGGGCCCCCAGTCATAAACATCCTGTCCATAGATGATAAATGCTCTTAGTGGGAAAACGCCTTAAAGTCTATATGAATCAAAACCGTACATATAAATAACTTGGACTCTACTTACATTTCTCCTGTCCCTTGGTTTCGATGCACTCCTTGATGGAGTCTGTAATCCCCAAGCTTGCAGCGGTGGGCAGGGGCCCCAGCAGAGTCTCTATAGGGATAGGTTTGACTGTAGGCTCATAGCTATGCAATTTTGTCTTCTCAGCCAATTCACTGTAAAAATCCTTGTTAAGATGATTTGCGGCAGCTTCTAACTCTTCATCCTCCCGGTCATCATCTCCCAACGTACTGGAGGAGTCATCTACATCTAGAGAGAAGCAGTCCACATCACGACAAGAAGGTAGCAGTGTCACAAATGTGGAGCCTATTTTGGTGGTATAGAATTACTTTTTTCAATGAATGAAAAGCTATCACGAGAGATCAGCATTCAAGGGACCAGTCACTGGACTATCAGATATTCCAATAGTCTGGAATTTAGCTGGTCTAGGGTAAGACCAGCATTGACATACAATTCACCTAACATCCATCACTGCGAGTAGTGGTGATTTTTGGAACACAGATAATGTACAAAAAACTATCCCAGCCCCCCTCACTACTTCTCTTCCCTTCCTTTGGTCCTAATACTGAGAAATTTATATATAAAAAAAACTCTGTGTGTGTCCCAGAAGATCAGCCATGTTCCTTTTCTTCACAGTCCTGTGTCGGGCTGTACGACAGCTGGCTGCAGCAACAGCCTCTACCCTCTGTCCTGCAGGACAAAAAGACAGTTAAAAGGGTTGTCCTAGCTCGCTGTTTTCACGGCAAGATAGGACCAAAAGCTGGCCCTAGTTGGCCGGGCTTATGAAAACCGCCAAGCGGGCCCACCCTTAGCCCTTTTCTGTAGCAACATACTGTAAACAGCATAGCAGTACAAGCCCGAGTTACGGAAACCACATAGCTTGCTGTGCTACACTATCTGCGTAGTGCCCATTCACTGCAATAGAAGCTATGGAAACAGCGGGTGCGGGTCCACCTGGCATTTCCTGTAAGGTCGGCCACCTGAGGTTGGTGCTTAGTCTAATCTCACCATTTCCACGCCGAGATGGGACAACCTCCTTAAGCCCCACACCCTTTTGCTATGCCCCGCCCCCTCAACCATCTACCAGCCATAGATGGATGAGATCAGTAGGAGATTAACCCATTTGTCCCCTGCAGAATTTCTACAGGACTGTGTCAGGGTCATGCAAAAAATGCTGCAGAATGAAAAACAGTGAAGACATGTATATTAGTAAACAGCTCCTGTTCATTGTCTTACCGCTGGCTTATAATCAGTGTAAAGCATAATTAGAGGAATCACAGGAGACAAATGACTTTAAAAAGATGCAATAATAAATCTCACCGTCTTTGCTGAAAGAAGCGTACATTCCCTTTGGCTTTGGCCTGCTACTCTCCAGCTCATTCTCTATTTCGTCCTGATACGATGTGATTTCTCCTGTTATGGAAACAAGAAGGATATGTGACTGCGTTGACGTGTGCAGCCATCTGGGGCCGGTGGTTAGATACCCCCTCGGAATTACCAACCAGCACACTCTCTGCGTCTAGAGCTGGAATCCGTTTAAATATGGGGTCTCCAAATATATGTTAATATCCCACATACTGCCTCGAAACGTCCCTGAGGTGATGCTATTCTCAACTTCTGAGAGAAAGGTGTGATGTGTGCTATATGTGAATTTAACTTATACGGCGCACAGCATTTGATCTGTCCTGCGGCTCCTCTGGTACTATGTATGGTGCTCGGTTTGGCAATTTGGCTCCTCCTCAGTTTGGTAAAGGGAAGGGGGATTTATTTTAATTGTAAAATGTTTTGATTTTAAATAAAAATCTGATAAAAACGGATATGTGACTACATTTGTTTTGCATAATTACAATCTTCCTGTAGGAGCGACAATCATTTACAGGGGCAGCCCACTTCAGACTCAAATTTCAGAAGTGCCCAATGACTGAGTCTGCGCTGACCGTTTTCAGGGCATGCGCAGTACAGGCTGAAGTGCCATCTTGGAAAGGCTATGGACGCCGGCACGTGTTTCCACCACTACGTATGGGCAATGGGGGGGCACTCTATGTGGGCTAAGTTTAGTCCAGAGGCCACTGAGCAGCTTCTTAGGCTACTTTCACACTAGTGTTTTTACTGGATGGGACAGGGTTCAGCAAAAATGCTTCTTTTACTGATAATACAACCGTCTGCATCCGTTATGAACGGATCCGGTGGTATTATCTCCTAACATAAGACAGATCCGTCATGAACTCCATTGAAAGTCAATGGGGGATGGATCAGTTTTCTATTGTTCCAGATTGTGTCATAGAAAACTGATCCGTCCCCACTGACTTACATTGTGGGTCATGACTGATCAGTCTTGCTCCGCATTTCAGGACGGAAAGCAAACCACAGCATGCAGCATACTGCTCTCCGGTACGAGAACAGAACGGAATGCATTTTGGAGCATTCTGTTCTGTTCAGTTACGTTTTGTCCCCATTGACAATGAATGGGGACAAAACTGACAAATCTCAATACCGGAAAACATTAACGCTAGTGGGAAAGTAGCCTTAGGCCACTGCACACTAGTTTATGGCATTACTGAAATCTGTCTATATTCTCAGCGTGACTTTTAGACTACAGACGGAACCTTATTAACAGGTACAATCACCAGCAGAAAAGCAGTGAATGTCCACGTGAAGATTGCTTGCTAAACGAGTTTTCTCATCTGGGACATTTACAACACAACAAGGTTACTCAACTCTTTCTGTAATTCACACTTGAATGGAGACCACTCTGCACACGTGCGGCCCCCTTGCCTGGCTTTAGGGACAAGCCGCTAACCAAGGCAGCTGCATACTAAGTAAAGGAGTTTCCAAGATGAGGAGACCATGGCTGCTTTTTAAAAAAAAAATGATATCCAAAAACAGCACAACCACTGTCCACAGGATACGTAAAGCCAATTGCAGCTCAGCTCCATTCATGTCAATGGAACCAGGCTGCAGCACCACATGCATACTGCAGACAGACATGGTGGAAGAAAGCAGTCATATTTTCCTTCAGAATCAAGGATAACCTTTAATGATAATTACTCAGCATTACCTTCCACATCGTCCAGTTTTCTTGACAATTCTTGCTCGAGCTGGAATGACAAATATTGGACGATTGTTAGCGAGGGTCCGGCCACTATTATCTACAGCATTATTTCAGCACATGGGTTAGGTCACTTTTACATCTCCCTACAGAATGGGGCAAGAGAAAAGTGGAGGATTGCTGACTGACTGCAGTGCACAATGGCTCCGTGTTACTGACCTGTATGTACTGTAATAAATCACAATGTAGGTAGCAGCGATCACTGCAAAAATGCATGTGGTTTGTGTAGGGCAGGCATGGCCAACCTGCGGCTCTCCAGCTGTTGTAAAACTACAACTCCCACCATGCTTTGCTGAAGGCTGATAGCTGTAGTCAGTCTGAGCATGCTGGGAGTTGTAGTTTTGCAACAGCTGGAGAGCCTCAGGTTGGCCATGCCTGGTGTAGGGGTTTTAAATTGCAACTGGTTCGCAACATGTAAACAAAGCCTTAGACAAATACAGGTTGAGGCAGCGTCTAGTAAATACATATCATTATTCACCCAGCCTTAGATCTTGTATATGGAATCAGTAAAGCTTCAAGGGGTTGGCAAACCTGCAAAGGGAATCTTACTTCTTACTGGCACTCAATTCTCCACTCCCTGGCTCTGGCTGCCTCGCTTAGGTCTCCCGCTGTCAACATCCAGTTTGATGCCGCTGAAGCCAACTGCTGGTCACAGCAGTGACCTGCTCCCCTTGTGTCGTGTCAACTGGTCATGTGACTAAAGAGGGCAGGCTACTGCTGCAGCCAATGATTGGCCACAGGTGTCAACCCGGATGTCCATGATAGCAGTGGGCCCGAGGAGCAAAGGAGCCTGGAGTATGATTAACTTTGCAGGTCTGCCCAGGAGGGGGGGGGGGGTTTAAAGTGGACCACCCCTTTAAAGAGGTTTATTAATTACAACTTATCCACCCTGTTACTCATAAGAACAGGGGCAGTGTTCCCCCATTTGAATGGAGTGGCAGATGTATGTGCGTCTGTTGATCCATTCAGCTCTAAGGGAATGTTGGAGACAGCGAAGTACAAGTGCTTGGCTATTTCCAGCAGTCCCACAGAGTCATATAGAGGAGCAGCACACATTCGTGTCTGCTGCACCATTCGATGGGGAAACACAGGGCCCTGTTGTCACGATCAGCAGGGGCCCCAGTGGTCAGAATCCCCACCGATCAGGCACTTATCACCTACCAACTGTTGTTGTAATGGGACAACTCCTTTAATTAATTAGCATGGGGTTCTTCTAGACTAAATATAAGGCCTCATATGCACATGACCATATATTTGGTCAGTGTTCGATCCAGAATTTTTTTTTTTAGGATGGCACGCGGCCCCATTCATTTATTTGGGTCTGTAAAATTCTTACAGCCACGTGCATGAGGCGAGTTAGCCGTAGCAGAGTCAAGTACGTGGCAATGGCTTTACCTGCTGTATCCGGATCTTCTTCTGACCTGCTGTGAAGGAAGGGGGATCGCATTCCTTTTCCAAATCTATCTTCATGAATTCATCTATCGTTAACTGACTCGTTGGTGTGTATTCAAATTCTGTTAATCTACAAAAATATGTAAAAAAATAATAATGAGAAAAACATGACAATAATTATAGGACAGATTTACTAATCCCGTCTTCAGAGGACGCAGTTTTAAGATTTGCTAGATTTCTCACAGCGGCGCATGGTGGATGATAAATTTGGACATTAGATGTAATTTACTGAATGACTCACTTCAGCGCATGTTGTTGCTTTCGGCCACGCCCCCTCACCCCAAGCCACACCTACTTTCCCTTAAAGGCCCTCTTGTCTAGTGATGTGCAAAAAGTGTGTAAAACACATTATAAATGTGGTGCAAGACATGTAACCAAAATGTGGGGGCAATGAACTTAGTACAACTGCCGAGGTGCACAACACCTACAAATCTGCTCCAGACTAATTAAGGGTCCATTCACACATCCGTAGTGTATTGCGGATCCGCAATACACCCGGCGGGCACCCCCATAGAACTGCCTATTCTTGTACGCAACTGCGGAGAAGAATAGGACATGTTCTATTTTTTTCCAGAGCCGCGGACCGGAAGTTCGGGGCTGCGCTCCGGAAATGCGAATGCAGAAAGCACTGTGTGCTGTCCGCTTCTATTCCTGCCCCATAGAGAATGAATGGGTTCGCACCCCTTCCGCAACGTTGCGGAACGGATCCGGATCCATTCTACGAACATGTGAATGGACCCTAATTAGGGTACTTTCACACTAGCGTTTTTCTTTTCCGGCATAGAGTTCCGTCACAGGGGCTCTATACCGGAAAAGAACTGATCAGTTTTATCCCCATGCATTCTGAATGGAGAGTAATCCGTTCAGTTTGCATCAGGATGTCTTCAGTTCAGTCGTTTTGACTGATCAGGCAAAAGAGAAAACCGTAGCATGCTACGGTTTTCTCTCCGGCGAAAAAAACTGAAGACTTGCCTGAACGCCGGATCCGGCATTTTTTCCCATAGGAATGTATTAGCGCCGGATCCGGCATTCAGAATACCGGAATGCCGGATCCGTCGTTCCGGCATGCGCAGATCGGTAAAAATGAGAAAAATGTACAAGACGGATCCGTCGGTCCGCATGACAAGCGGAGAGACAGATCTGTCCTTGCAATGCATTTGTGAGACGGATCCGCATCCGGATCAGTCTCACAAATGCTTTCAGTCAGCAGCAGATCGGCGGATCCGGCGGCCAGTTCCGACGACGGAACTGCCCGCCGGATCACACTGCCGCAAGTGTGAAAGTAGCCTTAGGAAGCCTGCACCAACCGTCCTATGGTTGCTTTACCCAAAGTGCTGTTAGTGTCAGTGCTTGCCAAACACAGGACCGGACAACCACATTAAAGGGAACCGGTCATCAACGTTATGCTGACCTCACTGAGGGCAGCATAAAATAGTGACAGAAATGCTGATCTCAGCGGAATTTCACTTATGAGCTAAAAGTAAGTGGTTGCCGAGAACCAGCCTCATAATCACTGCAGCCCAGGCCTTAAAAATAGTCAAATCTACCTGAGAAGAGTCCTGGTTATTCCTAATCTCCTGCTCTCTCGCCCATCTGCTGATGATTGGCAGTTCTCTCCTAGAGAGAAAGGGAGAAAACTAGGTAGAAGACTGTCAGCCATCAGCAGGTGGGCAGGAGAGCAGGAGATCATGTATAACCAGGACTCTTCTCAGGTGTCCGGGACTCTTTTCCAGGCCCAGTCTGCAATAATTGTGATGTTGGTTCTCGGCAATCACTTACTTTTAAATGACAGACCGCTGACATCAACTCACCTGTCTCTACACTATGATGCCGTTACTATGGGTAGCATAAAGTTGATGACAGGTTCCCTTTAACAGCACACAAAGCATAAAAAAGGCCTTCATACAGGGGAGAAGCTATAAGGGTGACTGAAGAGGTACAGAGGCCCACTTGTCACATACGACGACATCAGTGTTCTAAATAGCACATGGCAAGTGGCGGGCCTTGTTACAGATTTTGCATGGGGGCCTAAGACCTGCAAATTACATTGGTCTTCAAGAAAACCTGTCACCTCTCATGTCTGTTTTAGTAATAACTTGCATTCCCCATCTGTTCTTACAACTGTAGGTTGTGCCATTCCTCCATTATTCCTACTAAAAATTTGTGAATGAATTGCCAGCAGTCAGCAATAAAGGTCCAGCTGGGAGTTACCAGTTGGGGGTGCGTCCCCACACTGACACTGGCAGCACTGATTTATTGTGTCAGATTGTGCAGGGACACCTGCAAACTGCTGGAAGTTCAGTTAAAATTTTTAGCAGGAATAATAAAGGAATGGCACATCATACAGTCATAATAGATGCTCCAGAATTGTTATTACACTGGGAATGTCAGTTTTAGTAACTACTTGCATTTCAGGAGAGGTTATTGGTCTTTAAAAGGCATCTGTCAGCAGATTTGTACCTATGACACTGGCTGACCTGTTACATGTGCACTTGGCAGCTGTGAAAAATGACATTTTAATATATGCAAATGAGCCTCTAGGAGCAACGGGGGCGTTGCCATTACACCTGGAGGCTCTGCTATCTCTGTAACTGCCACGCCCCCTGCACTTTGTGAGGACCATGCGTGATGATGTTTTCACTGCCTGGGCCTGTCAAAGTGCAGGGGGCGCAGCAGATGCAGAGAGAGCTGAGCCTCTAGGTGTAACAGCAACACCCCCGTTGCTCCTAGAGGCTCATTTGCATATATTAAAACCTCATTTTTCTCAGCAATGCGGGCACATATGGACATGGGACCAACACAGATGTCTTCAGCTGCCGAGTGCACATGTAACAAGTCAGCCAGTGTCATAGGTACAAACCTGCAGACCGATGCCCTTTAACCTCTTCAGGACATAGGGCGTACAGGTATCAAATCATTGAGCAGGCACCTCGGCTAAATTAAGTTAAAAAAATGTAGTTTTCCCCCCAAAAAATAAAAGTTTCAAGTAAAAATAAACAAAAACGTCATTTTCCCCAAATAAAGTTAAAAAAAAATTGGTAAAAAATAGGGGGGGAGTATACATATTAGGTATTGCCACGTCCGTATCGATCGGCTCTATAAAAATATCACATGACCTAACCCCTCAGATGAACACTGTAAAAAATAAAAACGGTGCTAAATAAACCATTTTTTGTCACCTTACATCACAAAAAGTGTAATAGCAAGCGTTCAAAAAGTCACACGCACCCCAAAATAGTGCCAGTAAAACATCATCTCATACCGCAAGAATCATACCCTACCCAAGGTAATCGCCCGAAAACTGAAAAAATTATGGCTCTCAGACTATGGAAACACTAAAAAGAGGATTTTTTTGCTTCTAAAAAAAAAAAATCATTGTGTAAAACTTGCATAAATAAAATTAAAAAAAAAGTATACATATTAGGTATCGCCGCATCCGTGACAACCTGGTCTATAAAAATACCACATGGTCTAACCGGTCAGATGAATGTTGTAAATAACAAAAAATTAAAACGGTGCCAAAAAAGCTATTTCTTGTTATCTTGCCTCACAAAAAGTGTAATATAGAGCAACCAAAAATCATTGTACCCTAAACTAGTACCAAAAAAACTTCCACCCTATCCCGTAGTTTCTAAAATGGGGTAACTTTTTGGGGGTTTCTACTCTAGGGAAGCATCAGAGGGGCTTCAAATGGGACATGGTGACAAAAAAAAAAAAAAATAGTCCAGCAAAATCTGCCTTCTAAAACCCGTATGGCATTCCTTTCCTTCCGCGCCCTGCCGTGTGCCCGTACAGCAGTTTACGACCACATATGGGGTGTTTCTGTAAACTATAGAATCAGGGCCATAAATATTCAGTTTGGTTTGGCTGTTAACCCTTTCTTTGTAACTGAAAAAAATTATTAAAATGGAAAATCTGACAAAAAAGTGAATTTTTTAAATTGTATCTCTATTTTCCATTAATTCTTGTGGAACACCTAAAGGGTTAACAAAGTTTGTAAAATCAGTTTTGAATACCTTGAGGGGTGTAGTTTCTAGAATGGGTGGTTTCTATTATGTAAACCTCGCAAAATGACTTCAGACCTGAACTGGTCCATAAAAATTGGGTTTTTGAAAATTTCTGAAAAATTCCAAGATTTGCTTCTAAACTTCTAAGCCTTGTAACATCCCCAAAAAAATAAAATATAATTCCCAAAATGATCCAAACATGAAGTAGACATATGGGGAATGTAAAGTAATAACTATTTTTGGAGGTATTACTATGTATTATAGAAGTAGAGAAATTGAAACTTGTAAAATTGCAATTTCTTAAGAAATTTTGCTAAATTTGGTTGTTTTTTTTTAGAAATAAAAATGAATATTTTTACTTCATTTTACCAGCGTTATGAAGTACAATATGTGACGAAAAAACAATCTCATAATGGCCTGGATAAGTCAAAGCGTTTTAAAGTTATCACCACTTAAAGTGACACTGGTCAGATTTGCAAAAAATGGCCTGGTCCTTAAGGTGAAATAAGGCTGTGTCCTTAAGGAGTTGAAGCTGTAATAAAATCCCAGAATACTGGTTTAGCTGACAGATGATGGGTACGGGTTATGTATTCAGCATGTACATGCTTTCTTTTTTAAACAGAACCGAGAAAACTGCAAACTAACCATTCCGGCCGTAATATTAAAAGTCTCATACAGATCTTTATTTTTACTGTGTTCATTGCCCTGACAAAATCAATTCTACAGGAGTTATTGAAGAAAACGGTAAAAAACCTAATTTCCCTCCTATAATAAGTGTAAACACCCAGGATAAAAGGGACACGGGATCATTGTAAAAACTGACAATCGGGTTTTGCGGAGCGGCGCAGCGAATACTGTATTATCTTCATCTTCTGCTTCCCCGGCATAAAAGATTCAGTTCGCTCTTTTACCTTTTGTCAAAGGAAATCAGGCTGTCACTTCAGATGAGGAGGAGGTGAATGACTGGTGTAAACAGCGGGGCAGGAATAAACAGGAACCGTGCTTTCGCTATAGGCGCAGATCCTTAATCATGATCCATAATCAAACAGGTTGATGGTGGCGAGTAAATGCCCTTGTTTTATAAATGACATTGCAGCCATTACTCCTCCAATTTTATATTTTTTTTTCCTATTAAGAACGGCTGGCTGCCCTAATCACTGCATATAGCATTTAGAAACGGCAGGACATAAAGCAGGGCTGGATGGCGGAGCACTCACACAACCCCCAGAGATCAGGTGACACCACAAGTGCATTTAGGCAGCGGACCGCATCGGCCGTCATTTCATAGGCACCTCTGCGGGGAGTCGGCTGATGGAAAGCCTCCAAGTCGCTACATTTCTCTTTTAATCTTTCATTCGAGAAGGATTCAAAGGCTTTAAAATTTGGCCTTTTAGCTGCACAGCATGGGAACGCACATTTAGAAAAAAATAAAATAAAATTATCCTGCGGAGGACGCTCCAACGGGGAATGCATCGGGGAGGGGGGGGGGGGGGGGTTCATCTGTTCCGATCAAGCCTTCTGTCACATACACAGAACACTTCTGATGGGCGATTAGGGGGATGTTATTGCTTTGTTGCACTCATCAGTACTATTAATGATCATATTATGAATTAAAATTAAAGAGGTATCCCACTAAACACAGTATAAGCGATAAAATGTATGATCGCGGGGGTCAAGAATTTCAATCAGGTGGTGGGCGGCCATGCGCACTGCCGCTACAATCAAAATCTATCGGACTGTTGAATATCCACATTAGGGCAGATTTGCTAATCCTGTCTTATTATTAAACAGTCTAAAAATGCCCCAGATTTATCATAGTGGCTAATATCGGAAGATAAATATGGCACACCTTTAGACTAAAGGCATGCATCACCTCCATTGTATGAGGACGACATCCACATCATTTCCGGGAAGCAGATTGTGCGATCTAAACAAACATCTGCTGCCTGGAAATGATGATTTAGGGGCCTGCACAAGGACTGGATCAGGATTGGCGGCACCTTTACATGGGCAGATTGTTGGGAACGAACATTCGCAGGAACATTCGTTCCCGATAGTCTGCCCATCTAAATCCACCTTTTTAGGTTCCCATACACATTAATGTATTGTCATCTGACACGCTAATGTATGTGGGGGGCTCCGGACTCTCCCTCGACAGATGACGAAGGATTGGCAGAAGCAAATATTTTCACCAATCCTTTTGTTCTCCTGGAAGATACCGGTAAGTCACCGCTAGAGTTGTTTGGCAGAAGCTTTCTCCCTTCTGTCTGTATAGAGTTGTTTGGCAGCAGCTTTCTCCCTTTTCTCTCTCTATAGAGTTGTTTGGCAGAAACTCTCTCCTTTCTCTGTATAGAGTTGATTGGCAGCAGCTTTCCCCCCTTTCTCTGTATAGAGTTGTTTGGCAGAAGCTTTCTCTCTCTATAGAGTTGTTTGGCAGCAGCTTTTTCCCTTTTCTCTCTATAGAGTTGTTTGGCAGCAGCTTTTTCCCTTTTCTCTCTATAGAGTTGTTTGGCAGCAGCTTTTTCCCTTTTCTCTCTATAGAGTTGTTTGGCAGCAGCTTTTTCCCTTTTCTCTGTATAGAGATGTTTGGCAGCAGCTTTCCCCTCTTTCTCTGTATAGAGATGTTTGGCAGCAGCTTTTTCCCTTTTCTCTGTATAGAGTTGTTTGGCAGCAGCTTTTTCCCTTTTCTCTCTATAGAGTTGTTTGGCAGCAGCTTTTTCCCTTTTCTCTGTATAGAGTTGTTTGGCAGCAGCTTTCCCCTCTTTCTCTGTATAGAGATGTTTGGCAGCAGCTTTTTCCCTTTTCTCTGTATAGAGTTGTTTGGCAGCAGCTTTTTCCCTTTTCTCTCTATAGAGTTGTTTGGCAGCAGCTTTTTCCCTTTTCTCTGTATAGAGTTGTTTGGCAGCAGCTTTTTCCCTTTTCTCTGTATAGAGATGTTTGGCAGCAGCTTTCCCCTCTTTCTCTGTATAGAGATGTTTGGCAGCAGCTTTTTCCCTTTTCTCTGTATAGAGTTGTTTGGCAGCAGCTTTCCCCTCTTTCTCTGTATAGAGTTGTTTGGCAGCAGCTTTCCCCCCTTTCTCTGTATAGAGTTGTTTGGCAGAAGCTTTCTCCCTTCTCTCTGTATAGAGTTGTTTGGCAGAAGCTTTCTATCTCTATAGAGAGTTGTTTGGCAGAAGCATTTTCCCTTTTCTCTGTATAGAGATATTTGGCAGAAGCTTTCTCCCTTTTCTCTGTATAGAGTTGTTTGGCAGAAGCTTTCTTTCTATCTCTATAGAATTGTTTGGCAGAAGCTTTCTCTCTCTATAGAGTTGTTTGGCAGAAGCTTTCTCTCTCTATAGAGTTGTTTGGCAGAAGCTTTCTCTCTCTATAGAGTTGTTTGGCAGAAGCTTTCTCCCTTTTCTCTCTATAGAGTTGTTTGGCAGAAGCTTTCTCCCTTTTCTCTCTATAGAGTTGTTTGGCAGCAGCTTTTTCCCTTTTCTTTGTATAGAGTTGTTTGGCAGAAGCTTTCTATCTCTATAGAATTGTTTGGCAGAAGCTTTCTCTCTATAGAGTTGTTTGGCAGAAGCTTTCTCTCTCTATAGAGTTGTTTGGCAGAAGCTTTCTCTCTCTATAGAGTTGTTTGGCAGAAGCTTTCTCCCTTTTCTCTCTATAGAGTTGTTTGGCAGAAGCTTTCTCCCTTTTCTCTCTATAGAGTTGTTTGGCAGCAGCTTTTTCCCTTTTCTTTGTATAGAGTTGTTTGGCAGAAGCTTTCTATCTCTATAGAATTGTTTGGCAGAAGCTTTCTCTCTCTATAGAGTTGTTTGGCAGAAGCTTTCTCTCTCTATAGAGTTGTTTGGCAGAAGCTTTCTCCCTTTTCTCTCTATAGAGTTGTTTGGCAGCAGCTTTTTCCCTTTTCTTTGTATAGAGTTGTTTGGCAGCAGCTTTCCCCCCTCTCTCTGTGTAGAGTTGTTTGGCAGAAGATTTCCCCCCTTTCTCTGTGTAGAGTTGTTTGGCAGCAGCTTTCCCCCTTCTCTCTCTCTATAGAGTTGTTTGGCAGCAGCTTTTCCCCTTTTCTCTGTATAGAGTTGTTTGGTAGCAGTTTTCCCCCATCTCTCTGTATAGGGTTGTTTAGCAGCATACTTTTGGCCAAGTCGAATGTGTATAGCTAGGGAGCCTGGAGGGATAGCTGTCGGGGTGAACAATCGTTCAGCCGACAGCTTGTATGTGTGTTTGGCTGCCCTAAGTTTGCGCCACCTGGTAGTTGGCAAACTTTGCTTCAGAATCATGCACCAAAACTTTGGAGCATTTTTGGCACACATTGTGACATTGTAAGCCAAGCCCACTTTCCGGTAGACCACCCCCAGTTATCAGACGCATAAAAAAAAAAAAAAAAAAAAAGAAAAAAAAGGGGGGGTCTAACACACTTAAAGGGGTTGTCTGAGTTATTTTTTTTGTTCTATGTTCCTAACTAAGCAAATATAACAACTTTATAATTAACTCATTTTATCTGCAGTGCCTGGTTTATCAGATTTGACTGAGGGTCACATGACCTGTGATGTCTGCTTCTCTCCCTGCTCTGATAAAGTTTGAGACGTCACTGTGCTGGCCACGCCCCCCTTCACTGCCGGGCTGTTTGCTCTCTCCTAGGATTCTTAACCCCTTCAGCTGCACAGAACTGGGTAGCTGCAGGCAGTGAGGAGACAATGCTGGGCACTGGAGCCGACAGACTAGAGAGAGCATTGCACAAGAAGGTAGGGGGAAGATCCTGTGTGTATTAGCAGTGTCATTATACAGGTGGGACTTGTAGTTCTCCATTTACAAGTTGCTGTTGATTCTCCCAGCACTCAGGGCAGCTCTTGTATCCACTCCCTTAGCAGTGTCATTATACAGATGGGTCTTGTAGTCCTTCACATACAACATGCTGCAGACATGTAACTCAGGGAAGCTCTTGTAGCCACTCCCTTAGCAGAGCAGGGGGAGGGGCAGAGATTGTTTTTATTGTAACCAAAGGGCCAGAAAAGAACCAGTGAAATGAGGATACCGCATTTTTCGCTTTATAAGACGCACTAAAAAGTTAGTGCGTCTTATAAAACTAATGTGGCCCAAATGTGTAACTTAATGCAGCTCAGGAGCTCTCACTAACTGCTCCTGAGCTGCCATAAAACAATGGGAGAATGGGCTGGCAGCACTCACGGTACCCTTCAGTGAAGCAGCCAGCCCGTGCATACATTGCGGCACTAACCAGCGGGCTGGCGGTTTCACTGATGACCAAGTGCTGCGCCCGATCTCCTCCATGTGAGCTGGTCCTGGAGTTCCCGGACCGGTACCGTCACTGTCCCCAAGGCGCCCCCCGACCCTGGCAGGACTCATCTCAGGTTAATTTGCATATGTATCAAATCGGTTTTTTTTACACAATAAAAGCACACAGAGCTATGGGGAATGGATATTGCGGATGTGCTAGTGGCGATCTAGCAACCCATGTCCTCAGCTCTATACACAAAATCCTGGTGACAGGTTCCCTTCAAATCAGCATGGTCCAATAGGGCGAACTTAGCCTAAAGGCAATTCTTCGAGAATTTAGAGCCAATGTAAAGCAGAAATATCATGTCATGAAAACTGCAATATTTATATAAGATGATGAGGTTTTTCTAATTATCCATCTGACATTTCTACTGGATGTTTCCTCCACATTTAATTGCAATTAAAAAATTACCTTTGTCTCTTGCCTTAAAACTTTTTGCTCTCCTAGCTGTACAACCTTTCTATAGTAAACCGCAAGGGTGACCAGCCTCAATGGGGCTCGTCCCCGTCGTGGCCTGCTATTGGCTGCTCCCCGTCAGCTCATGGGTTTACCGTCTAACCATATGCCTACACCAAGCAGCATGCTTGGCTGTTTTCATAAGTCCCACTGAAATAAAGTGGCAATATGCCCCCAATGTCCTAGATGGCAATACCCCTGGATCTGATAAAATACACCCTAAAATCTCCTAAGGATAGGCCCTATTACTATGTTATTTTGTTTATCAAATGTACCCACAAGTCTGATCACTTTTTGGGCATCTTCCTAATTCTTAGGGTGCAGCAGCTCACGTCTATTACCTTGTAGAGAATGCTGAAAAACTCTCTGCAAAATATCCTTTCCAGGAGAACGTCTGACGAATCTCATTGGCCTGTGTCCTAAATGTGGTGGAACAGTTTCTTCTAATCCTAAAATATTGACCCTTTGGTACGCCTTTTCTAAGAATCAGTGGACGATAACTTTCCCATCACAAGTGACTATTTGTGGCAGTTGGTTTACGATATATTTCTGTTGATAAACTGCCACCTCTCTTGTGGATGAGAAATATCTAAAAAAGGGATGGTATGCTGATCAGCGTTACATGAGAATCTTATCTGATTTTAGAGGAGTAGTGTCACAACTCTCTGAAAGACTTATCTGAACCATGCCATAGTACCACCATACTGTCAATGTAGCGCCCCCAGAAAAGAATCCTGGGGGCCCACATCTCCTACTCATCCCGAAAAACAACAGGATCCTCAAAACCAGCCAAGGAAAACCTTTGCATAGGATGGGGCACAGGGGATACCCATCACTGTGCCCCTGAGCTGGTGATAGAATTGGGATTCAAAAGTGAAAAATTGAGTGTCAAAATGAACTCCAGGAGCTGTAAAATAAACCGCTGTGGGTCCGAAATCGTGTGTCCCTGCTCCTGAGAAACGGGTCCCCAGTGATGATGTGGAATACTGCCGTATAATGCCTCCACATTAATAGATGCCTGCAAGGTTTAGTCATTGACAGGATTATAGTCAGTCATGGTGACGAGATCTATGAGGGCAAGGTATGGACATAATATCTAATATATAAAGCTGAGTGTATGTGTGTGTGTGTCCGCTAAAGGAATCCGCACCGTCGCATTTACAATCATGAAATTTGACACACAGGTACATCAGGTGTCCGGGACGGTTTTAGGCCAGGTCTCAGCTCTCTAGCATGTACCGTTCCTGAGATATTCCCCATAAATGCATTAGCCAATAGAAGCCTGGTCACACGGCCATTATCAGACAATAGAAGCTCGTAGGCCCTTAGTCTCCACAAACACACAGTTTTACACCAAGTTTCCATAACAACCCAGCCATTTTTATTCACTGCTGTAGGTCAGCCTTAAAGGGGCAGGGCGCTGTGGATGACACTGTTAAGGGAATGGAGTGGTGTGAAGGGCATAGTTAAGGGGCAGGTAGGGGGGCCATTCAGGCCACCCTCAAAAGACGGACTTAAAAACCCCATCCCCAGGTCCTGCTAAGCCACGCCCCCTGAAGGTAAAAATCAACTTCTGCCAGCTACAGGGGTGGGAGGGAGGGTGACTTTCTCCCTGCAGCTCATGCTCAGACAGCACAGTGCTGCTGTCTGAGAGTGAGCTGTTCAAAAGGATATCCTTGTGTCTGTCCAGGCCCTGCGCTGGACGGAGTACAGGGAGTCTGAAAGCCGGACTGTCCGGCCTAAAACAGGACCTCTGGACCTCAGCTAGTCTTGTCTATATAGTTACTACTGTACCTGCATCTCTCTCATATCTATCTCATATCTGTCTGTCTCTACCTTTCCATCGTCCATCTTTTTAAATCTACATTTATTGATCAGCATCTATCTATCTATATCGCCATCTACCTTCATCTCTATCCGTCCTTCCATCTTTTGAAGTCAGCAGTTAATTCACTATTTACAACCAGAACCTGACCGCTCGTCCTGGTCAAGTGTTGGGTCATTATACAGAATTATTTTGGAGCATTTCTCTTTAAGAATCAGTAATGGTCAGGGTAGAAGAAAAAAAAACTACTGATAAACACAGTTAAACTCAGGAATGCCTTTCCGAAAAACGGCCAATAAAAACTCCCCTCATCACTGGTATGGGTGCTGTAGAGCATGTTATATTTTTTGATGACCAGTATTCATGGTCCTTGAAAAAAAAAAAAAACGAACATGTGAATACACCCACAGGCTGTCACTGCTCTGAACAGCCGAGTGACATACGTTAACTGCCATGTGAATAAGGCCTGAAAGGAGTATTCCGATCTTGGACATTAGGGGCATATCGCTAGGATATGCCCCCAATGTCTGATCGGCACGACTCGCACCTATACTTAGAATGGAGCCCGCAAAGTGCCAAAGGGTGGGCCTTGTGTGCACTGCCATCCTCCATTCATTTCTATGGGACTGCCGATGCACTTCCCAGTCACTTCAATGGGAGTTCTGAAAATAGCTGAGCGCACCACTCACCTATTCTCAGCAGACCCATATAAATGAATGGAGGGCAGCAGTGCACACGAGGTTCACCCTACAGCACTTTGCTGGCTCCGTTCTAAGTATAAATGCGGGCTCCAGCGGTGGGACCCACACCTATCAGACAATGTCCAAGATGGCAATACCCCTTTAAAGGGGGTTGTGTCCTCTCAAACAATGGCGGCATATTGCTAGGATATGCCACCAATGTCTGATAGATGAGGGTCCCACCTCTGGACCCATGTCTAGAACTTCACAAAGTGGACGCCCTCCATTTATTTCTATGGGAGAGCCGAAAACAGCCACGCTTGGCTAGCTCAGCTTTTTCTATCGGCCCTGTAGAAGTAAATAGAGTGGCGTTTGCACTTGCGAAGTGCGCTTACCACTAATTTTTACGGGAATTCCAAGTATAGCCGAGTGCGCTGCTAGGCTATTTTCAGCACTCCCACATAAAATCTATAGATACTTGTGGGTCCAGAGGTGGGACCCACACCTATCAAACATTAGTGGCATATCCTAGCAATATGCCACCAACGTGTGGCATGGGCAAACCCCTTTAAACCTGCAGAGCCTTCATTGTGTTCATACACAGACTGTTCAATGATTGTTAATACTGTCCAGCATGGTAACGATGCAGAAGCTCCGGTATTTCCTAGACAACGTCTGAGGTTAATTGGTCACACGCTCACCTTTTTCTCAGGGTGGACTCGCACACTTTTACAACTCTGATGACCTCTTTAATAGTTCGTCGAAAGTCGTGCATTCTGGATGCGACCAGGAGAGCTGCGGAGAGGAGAAAGCCAGAGTCAGCAAAAACAGGTGAAAAAACAAGACGAGGTGGTCTGCGTCGGGCACGGGAATGTCGCTACATCACCGGCAGGCACTCACAACAGCTGCTTGGTATTCTAGGCAGCAGGAAGCACATGCACTCGCCTCCACCCAGGTTTACAAACTCAGCTCTTAGTTGGTGAGCTCGGGTAATTGCTGTAAACCTTTCTCTTTCTCCAATGGAGTGAAGCTTACAGAGATGAAAAACGCTCAGGAAATGCTGAGCGGTCTCAATCATTTTGGCGTTGCTGATACTGGGTCGATTGAAAGATAATATATAAGAAGTGGATCGTGAATACAGCACAAAATTTTATTAAGCGAAGCAATGTAACGCTGACATTCAAAGACCCGCAAATCACGTAAACCGTGAAAACCTACGTATACGCCGGTAAATATAAAGAAGATTTATTCTTCAAGGTCAAAGAAAATGATGTCTCCCTCAAGTCACACGACAAGAGATCAACGTTCTTCACGGAGAAGAAAACACAGGGCAAAGGAGTCTGCAAAACTGAAATGTGCCATCCGCTGCATGCATCATAATGGTTCTGCATCACTGGTGGCCGTCCATGCCAGACTGATGTGAAGGAGGCCTTAAAGGACAACTCTCTGAAAAAGTGCAGACACTGGGGTGGATTTACTAATCCTCTAGGCTGTCTAGACCTTCACCTAATGTATCACAGGTCTCAGGCTGGATAAGAAATCTGGTGCAGGGATAGACACTTTGGTCAGACTGTACACCAATAATTGGTCGACTTAGTAAGCAACGGAATTTTGCGCCGCATTGTGATGCAATTTTGACACAAAACGTGGCATCTTAGGCCTCACTCCCTTTTCCCGCTGTGTCACACCCCTGGGCAAACTAGGCAAAGATTTATTCTAGACAAGCCCAAAAATGCGCAAACATTTGGCACAGAGTCCGACTATGTCTAGGTGCACTCACACTAGTAAATGTGGGTCACATTAAATACGATAAACACATTGGAATCCAATGCATTTGTCCAATGCATCTAGAATGGAAAATGAAGCAGCTTAAAATACCATTGTTTTGTGTCTACAGCTTCTGTGTAGACCTGTGTGTCTCCATGGTAACAGACTACAGACAAACCTTGTGTAGTCTGATTCTCCAGTCACACTGCCTTCCATCTGTCTCGTCCTTCTATCAAACATATATCTTGCAGCTTATCAAGAAGCAGGAGAGTTTAAGCCTTTTAATGACCATGCTGTTGGGTCTTAAAGAGGCCAATTAGAAAGAATTACGTCAGATAATGTATTTCTTCTGTGACTTACATGCATGCCACCTAATATCTTACCCCTGCCGCGCTGCAGTAAGTCCTCGGGTCTCCATCTGCGGGCTGCAATATCATCAGTACTTATCTCCCCCGCTGTGTCTAGATGGATGAGTCACGTCATCGCTGTCTTTGCTGCCCCTGGATGGATCTTCTTCTGCGCTTGCATACAGTTCATCTATTCTTCAATGCATGTGCAAGAAGAGGATCCAGGGGCAGCACAGACAGCAGTGATGGGGTAAATCATATCACTGCTGCAATCTTGAACCTCTATGGACACAGCAGTGGACAGGTGCTGATGTTTATGAAGCCCACAGATGGGGACCCGAGGACTTTCCACAGCACGGCAGGGGTAACATATTGTGCGACATACAAGAAACACATTACGACATATCTGGCATCATTCTTACAAACTGTCCATCCCTTTTAATGATGTACTAATGCTTTTGCTTCTCCACATTTCAGCAGCCATAACAGTTTCATTATTTTCATTGACAAGTCAGTATGAGGGCATGGGGGAGGGTCTTTAGGCACCGTTTGGGGCTACAGGTTACATAGACCATCAAGTCCAACCTGTAATCCTGCTATATCGATCCACATCGAACAAATCCCTGGATCAATGTCCATCTCCAGATTTCTCTACATTGTCATAAGCCTCAATGTTATTTTGAAATACGGTAAGTAGTCATCTAAGCCTTTTTTTTTTTAAAAGCCATCTACTGTATTTGCTGTGACCAGCTCCTGCGGCTATTCCAGAGATTCACAGATCTTACTGTAAAGATTGCTTGTCGCTTCTTATAACTGAATCCCCCCCCCATGCGTAGGGAGGGCCCCTTGTTTTTTGAGGGGGTTTAACACAAAATGCGCTCCTCTGTACTTTTTCAAACTCCAGGGCATTCTTTTCATGGACTGGTGCCCAGAATTGAACCGCATATTCCAGTTGAGATTGCACCAATGCTTTGTATAGTGGCAATTTTACATCCCTGTCTCGCGAGTCCATACTGCTTTTAATACATGACAAAATTCTTAGAGGCAGCTTACTGGCATTGCATGATGTTATTAAGTCTATGATCTACTAATACACCTAGATCCTTCTCAACAAGTGGCTCTCCCAGTTTTACTCCCCCTAGGACATATGCTGCATGTAGATTATTAGCCCCCAAGTGCATAACTCTACATTTATGTATATAATTTTTTTAACTCTTTTATTGACATATAAGAAAGAACATCAACATCTTACAATCGTGTTGCATATCAGAATACAAACAGGTATAACAGGTCCATTTTGTGTATGTATTTCAATCATCCACTGCATTGCTGTAAAATTACCTATCTTTTGTTAGAAGTTTGTACAGAACATTCCTGTGACTCCACTAAACCGACCGATCCGAGGATCGGCTGAGTACAACGTGTGCATAAAGCTGCACCATAGGCCCCAGACCTTTTAACATTTTTGAGGTTTGTTACGGTGTTTAAACACCGACACTAAATATGGTATAATTTGATTTATTTGTAATCTCCACATGGATGGGGTTGGTGTACTGGGGT
This sequence comes from Bufo gargarizans, assembly GCF_014858855.1. NCBI lineage: Eukaryota > Metazoa > Chordata > Amphibia > Anura > Bufonidae > Bufo > Bufo gargarizans. The sequence continues at coordinate 31,412,984 of NC_058090.1, forward strand.
CATACCATCTCAGGGCAATACATTTACGTGCCATAAATAATGACTCTCTCAAAAATATTATCATGTAGTGATCCCAGTTATCTTCGTTTATAAGTCCCAGCAGGCAAATCTCAGAGGTGCAGTCTATCTGAACCGGCAACAAATTGGAGAGAAAAACAGTGACGTCCCTCCAGAATGTAGCTATTAGGCTGCAACTCCATATCATGTGCCAGAAGTCTGCATCTAGTTCCCCACATCGCGGGCATGCAGTCGATGATGCTGGGCCCATTCTGTAGAGCCTAGTTGGCGTTAAGGGGCTTCTGTCACCCCCCCATTGTGCAATTTTCATTAGCCAACATTTGCGATTTGCTAATGTCAGCTGAGTGCAATCATACATGTCCTACCTTTGTCTGTTGCTTATTTCTTGTAAAAATCATACTTTTATCACATGCAAATTTCTTCACTACCAGCAAGTTGGGCGTGTACTTGCTGGTAGCCGCCGCATCTGCCGCTTCTAGACACGCCCCATCTCCTATTGATAGACAGGGCCAGCGAGCGCTCTCCTCCTCCCGCTGGCCGAGTCTGCTGCTGAATTCCCGCGCCGTAACGTTCCTCGATCTGCGCAGGCGTTCTGAGTGAAGGACGCGCGCTTGCCAGCTCCTTCCTCAGTGTGCCTGCGCCGATTACATCACACTACACCCGGAAGAGAAGACTGCCTATTATCGCTGATGCCGGCAGTCTTCTCTTCCAGGTGTAGTGTGACGTAATCTGCGCAGGTGCATTGAGGAAGGAGCTGGCGAGTGCACGTCCTTCACTCAGCATGCCTGCGCCGATTGAGGAACGTTACGGCGCAGGCGCGGGAATTCAGCAGGCGGGGCCAACGGGAGAAGGAGAGTGCTCGCTGGCCCCGTCTATCAAGAGGAGAGGGGGCTACCAGCAAGTACACACCCAACTTGCTGGTAGTGAAGAAATTTGCATATGACAAAAGTATGATTTTTACAAGAAATAAGCCACAAAAGGTAGGACATGCATGATTGCACTCAGCTGACATTAGCAAATAGCTAATGTCAGCTAATGAAAATTGCACAATGGGGGCGACAGAAGCCCTTTAAATACACTGAACGCAACACTTTCGGTTTTGCTCCCATTTTGCATGAGCTGAACTCGAAGATCTGAAACATTTTCTACATACACAAAAGACCCATTACTCTCAAATATTGTTCACAAATCTGTCTAAATCTGTGTTAGTGAGCACTTCTCCTTTTCCCGAGATAATCCATCCTACCTCACAGGTGTTGGCATATCAAGGTGCTGATTAGACAGCTTGAATATTACACAGGTGTGCCTTAGACTGCCCACAATAAAAGGCCACTCCGAAATGTGCAGTTTGATCAAAAGCATAATGCCACAGATGTCACAACGTTTGAGGGAGCGTGCAATTGGCATGCTGACTGCAGGAATGTCTACCAGAGCTGTTGCCAATGCAATGAATGTTCATTTTTCTACCATTAGCCGTCTCCAAAGGCGTTTCAGAGAATTTGACAGTACATCCAACTGGCCTCACAACCGCAGACCACGTGTAACCACACCAGCCCAGGACCTCCACATCCAGCATGTTCACCTCCATGATTGTCTGAGACCAGCCACCCAGACATCTGCAGTAACAATCGGCATGCATTACCAAAGAATTTCTGCACAAACTGTCAGAAACCGTCTCAGGGAAGCTCATCTGCATGCTCGTCGTCCTTATCGGGGTCTGGACCTGACTGCAGTTCGTTGTCGTAACCGACTTGAGTGGGCAAACGCTCACATTCGATGGTGTCTGGCATGCTGGAGAGCCGTTCTGTTCAAGGATGAGTCCCGATTTTCACTGTTCAGGGCAGATGGCAGACAGCGTGTGTAGCGTTGTGTGGGTGAGCGGTTTGAGGATGTCAACGTTGTGGATCGAGTGGCCCATGGTGGCGGTGGGGTTATGGTATGGGCAGGCGTATGTTATGGACGACGAACACAGGTGCATTTTATTGATGGCATTTTGAATGCACAGAGATACATTGACGAGATTCTGAGGCCCACTGTTGTGCCATTCATCCACGACCATCACCTCATGTTGCAGAATAATAATGCACGGCGCCATATTGCAAGGATCTGTACACAATTCCTGGAAGCCGAAAACATCCCAGTTCTTGCATGGCTAGCATACTCACCGGACATGTCACCCATTGAGCATGTTTGGGATGCTCTGGATCGGTGTATACAAGAGCGTGTTCCAGTTCCTGCCAATATTCTGCAACTTCGCACAGCTATTGAAGAGGAGTGGACCAACAGACCACAGGCCACAATCAACAACCTGATCAACTCCATGCGACGGAGATGTGTTGCACTGCATGAGGCAAATGGTGGCCACACCAGATACTGACTGGTTTTCGGATAAGGCAAAACTGCACATTTCAGAGTGGTCTTTTATTGTGGACAGTCTAAGGCACACCTGTGCAATATTCATGCTGTCTAATCAGCACCTTGATATGCCACACCTGTGAGGTGGGATGGATTATCTCGGCAAAGGAGAAGTGCTCACTAACAGATTTAGACAGATTTGTGAACAATATTTGAGAGTAATGGGTCTTTTGTGTATGTAGGAAACGTTTCAGATCTTCGAGTTCAGCTCATGCAAAATAGGAGCAAAACTGAAAGTGTTGCGTTTATATTTTTGTTCAGTGTATGTTTGATGAATAATGTACAGTTGTATTATTTTATTATAAAACTGCTGGCAATACCGGTAAATGTGATTCGAATAAATCTGTTATGGATTCTTCTGTGAGTGTGGGTATCATTCTTTTCCATTTATCTATTACCCTGAGAGGGCAGTTCTTGACCTTTGCTTGCACTAAATGGGAATCAATTGCTGACAATAGTCCTCTGGGACCCTGGGTTTTAACAACTCCCATTAGTGGATATTTCGAGATCATGGTACTGGTGCTCAGTATTATGGCCTGTATGGCTGACCTAAGTTGTAGGTATGAGGAATATTGTACTTCTGAGACAGTGCTTCAAATGTCATCAGTATTCCCTGATCGTATATATCTCCAAGAGTTTTAATCTCTGCCGCCTGCCATCTTTCAGCCCCCATGACTACTTGTACCTGTGGCAGAGATTGATTGGCCCATAAAGGTATATCTGAGACGCCCCGTGAACTGGGTCAGTATTTTCGCATTCTCTCCAGATAGTTTGCGCCAGCCTATGCAGCGGTTTTCCAGAATTTAGGAGGCATCTCCAGGACTGACCATAATGAATAACAGTCCAGGAAGTGTATTAAGAAGTACTCTGAAGTGGGTAGGTCCTCCGCAGTATACCAGGTTCTAATAAGGCTCCACTGACCTGCTAAATAATATATATAGTAATCTGGTAAAGCCATACATTCTATTTTTGGGCTGTTTTAATGTTTCTAAATTTAGTTTAGCCCGTGATCTTCCCCATATAAAAACTCTAGTCAAAGAGTCTATTTCCCTAAATATCGATTTAGGTTTAGGCACCTCTGGGTGTTGGAGGGCGTATAACACCTTGGGATGTATAATCATTTTAATAAGATTAATATGTCCTGCCACCAGGATGGGTAATGTTTTCCAGTTTTGGAGCTTGTTCCGTATATGGTCCTTTAAGGAGTAAATATTGAGAGATAGGGCCTGGGAATATCTTTTAGTAATATTTACGCTTAGATACTTGAAGGTATCAACCACCTTTAGTCTTTCCACATGTGAGGGACCTGTCCAACCCGTCTTGCCTAGAGGCATGTAGACTGATTTCTCCCAATTGATTTGCAGGCCCGAAAACTCCCCAAATTCATTTATTAAGGCCACTGCACCTTTAAGGGAAATGTCAGGTGACGATAAATATAGAATCATGTCATCTGCATATAGTCCTATACAGACTTCTGTCTCCGATGGTCAACCCGGTTCTATTGCTGCTGGTCCTCACCCTAATTGCCAGAGACTCAACTGCCGGTGCAAATAAGAGTGGTGACAGGGGGCAGCCCTGCCTCGTACCTCTATGAAGAGGAAAGCTTGCGGATAGCTCTCCATTTATCAATAGCCTACTGACAGGGCTGCTGTATAGTATAGTAATCCATTTGATAAATTGTGGGCCCAACCTAGTTAATCAGATAGGCCAATGCTATTGAATCGAATGCCTTTGCAGCGTCTAGTGAAGCTAGGGCCCAATCCTCATTTAAGGAGAACCCCACCTGAGTAACTACCTGAATCCCTGGCATGAATCCTGTCTGGTCTGGATGCACCAATTGATAGGATTACCGATTAAGACGTGTGGCCAGAATTCTTGTCAATATTTTGTAGTCTACATTTAGTAGTGCTATGGGTCTGTATGAGCCACAGTCTAAGGGATCTTTATCAGGTTTGAGTAACAATATAATGGTGGCTTCCATAAAAGTTTTGGGCAGGTTACCTCTTTCCAAGGAGAATTGGAGGGTGGATAACAATTGAGGAGCTAGACCCTCCATATATTTAGCATACACTTCTTTGGGGATCCCGTCTGGGCCGGGAGATTTCCCAATATTAAGATCAGATATTGCTTGTGTAATTTCTTCTAAGCTAATTGGTTGACCTAATTGGGTACGTTGTGTTGTAGTAAGGGTAGGTAGGGATATGCCCTCTAAATATGCAGCTATCTCCGCTTCAGTTGCTGTTATGCTAGATCTGTATAGATCTTGGTAGAAGTGTGTAAAGGTGCGGCAATCGCCTCTTGCGTGTTGTGCAGTTGTCCTGTGGGGTCTCTAACTGCTAAAGTCGTTGAGGAGGGCGAGTTATGACGGACTAATTGAACCAGTAGTTTAGCTGATTGATTTCCCCGTTCGAATGCTGTCTGTTTCATGAAAAATAATTTCCCATCAGCCTTGTCCTTAAGTGTCGCTAAATATTGTCTTCCCGCTTGGAGCCACGGGTTTCTGTTAGTGTCTGTCGGGTGATTAATATATTGCTGTTCCAGTGTAGTACACCGGGATTCCAGTTCCACCTCTGAACGTTTGGTCAGTGCTTGGTTAGTTTCGTTTGCGTGTATTTCAAGAAACTCTCGTAGTAAGGGATTCCATCTGCTGATCCCAAGAGGTTCAAGAATGGATGTATATTCATCCTGTACATTATTGAATGTGTGCGCCGCATCAGAGTGCCCAGTATCTGTGAGTGGTCCGATATCCCTATGGGTAGGTATGTTATCGCACGTAGATTTAACATCACTAACTCGTTACCTAACATATAGTCTATTCGGGTTAAGGAGTTATGTCCGCCACTGTGGCAGGAGTATACCTTGTCTGTGGGGTATGTAGCTCTCCAGAGGTCCAACCATCTAAATTCAATCAGAAACCTATTAAGTCGTGAGGGAGTCCCTGTGTTTATTGGGTCCACATTTCCCAGAAAGCGGCCGAGAGAGGGGTCTAACGTCATGTTTAAATCTCCCATGCAGATTCCTCTAGCTTGTGGATAAAAGACTGCGAATGTAGCAGCCAAGTGTAGAACCTGCATAGAGCCGGGGGGTGGGTTATAGATCTCTATTAATGTATATTGTACATTGTCAATTAGAGAATGGACAAAGACATATCTGCCTTCTGAATCAATGATCAAAGTCTCTTACCTCCGGGCTCAATTGTTTGTGTACTAACAGGGATACTCCTCGTGAAGAAGAGGTATGGTATGAGTGCGCGGGCCAATGAACCCAAGGTTTCTTTAATGCACGAGAGGTGTTAGTGATAAGTGATGCGTTTCTTGAAGACACAAAATCTGTGGATTGGAGTGTCTGATAAAAGCAAGCACCATAGATCTCTATTGTGGTGTCCCCAAACCCCTAATATTCCATGATGGTATTTTTAGCTCAGCCGTGGATTCAGAGGCAGGTATACGTGATCAGAAGAGAAAGCAAATGCAGTGGATGAATCAGCACGCAACATTGCTACATGAGTAACTGTAAGTAACGAATAGAACATAATTATTGTAAAATCAGAAAAATTTGAATTGCGAACAATCTGTGTTCCCTAACGTTATGTTGTCTGAGAGTTAGATCTGTAATAATTTCTTATTTCAGACTGTAGGCCAGTAAATCCGGGATGCCCCCGCCTATGATGTCAGTTGGCAGAGGCATGCGGGCTGCGGCCACAGAACTAATGTGTCCATTTTGTATAGGTGCATGTATATAACAAGGTCCTATATCATTAGCAAGGATAAGGCAAATTGTAATGAAAGAATTTCAGAGAAACGACAATTAACATATATCTCAATGAAAGCAAACCAGTCGGCTGATGTCTGGTGACCAGTCTCTAGATGTGCCAAAAGCCTCAGCGTCTCGGGGATCTATGCCGCAGGGCCAGCCATTCGGAGACTTCTTCAGGGGAAGTAAAGAAGACCGCTCTGTCGCCGTCCACCACTCTGAGTTTGGCAGGATAGCCCATACGGGATGTTAGCTTCTCTCAGGTGTCTCTTGACATCCATGAAGGTGGCGTATTGTTTCCATAGAAAAATCTGGGAAGATGGAGACTCTGGCATTGTCATATTTAATTTCCTGTCGCCTTCTAGCTAGAGCTGATATCCTGTCCCTGTCTTTGCAACTGAGGAACCTTGCAAGCATGGGGCGGGGTGGCGCCCCCGGTGGAGGAGGCTTTGCTGGTACTCTGTGGTCCTGTTCTACCACATAGGCTGAGGAGAAGTTTGCATCTGGAAAAAGCTCCTTCATCCAATTTTCTATAAACTCATCCGGTGCCAGGCCTTCAGCTCTTTCAGGTAATCCTAAGATTCTAATGTTATTTCTACGGAGCCTATTTTCTAGGTCGTCTGCTTTCTGCTTCCATTGCTCCACTTTGGTATTAAGATCAGAGATGGCTCTTGGAACAGTAGCGGTGGAATCCTCTATACGAGATATGCGTTCTTCAGTGTGTTGGACCCGTTCTCGCAGATTATGCAGGTCTTGGCGCAGTAGTCCCAGATCTATCTTGACTTCGTCCAGCATTCCTGTGAGGGAAGTCTTGCACGCGGTGATAGCTTCCAAGACCTGAGTGGTTACTTGTTTAAGAGTAGGTTCCTCCTGATCTACCTCTTGGGAAGTTACTCGGTATTTCGAATACTGTACTTGCTCTAGTGTGCCTATTCCGTTGGGGTAATGGAGACCGCGCCCTATCTTCTGGTTGTCTGGCAAATTTGCGCAATTTTTCAGTGGCGCTCTGTTTTTTGTGGCCCCATTGTTATATCAAAATAGTAGACAGTTCTGTGATAATCGGAGCAGAATTCAGGGCTCAAAATGGTGTAGCGTACTGTATATATACAGTGATATTGGTAGCAGTCTCAAGACTTATATTTTTCAGAGATGCCTGGCACCTTTGTATGCATAACAGTGGTTTGATTGTAAAATCAGGCATTTTGATCCTGCTTTTTTGGGCTGTTTATACAAGAGGCTGTATCTGGGCTGCTGATGATCGGGGATATTGCTGCATATGCTGCTGCAGGAGTCTGGTTCTCTCTAGGCTTCTGCCCCCTTCCCCGGCGCTGCAAAAGTATCTGCAAGATGGCCGACTGGCGGGAAACTTTAGCTGGTAATGTCTGCGGCTGAATCCCCTTTCCGTTCTTTGTAAAACCATGCTGTATATCACTTATTATATTGACAGTTACATAATCCTGTATGTAGTCCCGTAGACGGCCCTTAAAACATTTTTACCACTATGGATGATAAGCTTACTGGTCTATAATTTCCTGGTGAAGACCTAGCACCCTTTTTTAAAATGGGCACCACATTCGCCTTGTGCCAGTCCCTTGATACAATGACTGTCATTAAAGAATAAATATTATGAACAGAGGCAAAGCAATAACTAAACTGAGCTCCCCTAGACCTCTAGGGTGTAAGCCATCTGGACCTGGGGACTTGTTCACTTAAAATTTTTTTTTTTTTTAGCATATTAAGGACCATTTCTACAGTCAACCAGTTAAGTATGTTATTTGAGGTATTTACAGCAGTTGCACCACCCTCATGAGATGCCCTCTCTTCTTTTGTATATATACAGGTCCTTCTAAAAAAATTAGCATATTGTGATAAAGTTCATTATTTTCTGTGATGTACTGATAAACATTAGACTTTCATATATTTTAGATTCATTACACACAACTGAAGTAGTTCAAGCCTTTTATTGTTTTAATATTGATGATTTTGGCATACAGCTCATGAAAACCCAAATTTCCTATCTAAAAAAATTAGCATATCATGAAAAGGTTCTCTAAACGAGCTATTAACCTAATCATCTGAATCATCTAATTAACTCTAAACACCTGCAAAAGATTCCTGAGGCTTTTAAAAACTCCCAGCCTGGTTCATTACTCAAAACCGCAATCATGGGTAAGACTGCCGACCTGACTGCTGTCCAGAAGGCCATCATTGACACCCTCAAGCAAGAGGGTAAGACACAAAGAAATTTCTGAAGGAATAGGCTGTTCCCAGAGGGCTGTATCAAGGCACCTCAGTGGGAAGTCTGTGGGAAGGAAAAAGTGTGGCAGAAAACGCTGCACAACGAGAAGAGGTGACCGGACCCTGAGGAAGATTGTGGAGAAGGACCGATTTCAGACCTTGGGGGACCTGCGGAAGCAGTGGACTGAGTCTGGAGTAGAAACATCCAGAGCCACCGTGTACAGGCTTGTGCAGGAAATGGGCTACAGGTGCCGCATTCCCCAGGTCAAGCCACTTTTGAACCAGAAACAGCGGCAGAAGCGCCTGACCTGGGCTACAGAGAAGCAGCACTGGACTGTTGCATGTCATTCAGAAATCAAGGTGCCAGAGTCTGGAGGAAGACTGGGGAGAGGGAAATGCCAAAATTCCTGAAGTCCAGTGTCAAGTACCCACAGTCAGTGATGGTCTGGGGTGCCATGTCAGCTGCTGGTGTTGGTCCACTGTGTTTTATCAAGGGCAGGGTCAATGCAGCTAGCTATCAGGAGATTTTGGAGCACTTCATGCTTCCATCTGCTGAAAAGCTTTATGGAGATGAAGATTTCATTTTTCAGCACGACCTGGCACCTGCTCACAGTGCCAAAACCACTGGTAAATGGTTTACTGACCATGGTATTACTGTGCTCAATTGGCCTGCCAACTCTCCTGACCTGAACCCCATAGAGAATCTGTGGGATATTGGGAAGAGAAAGTTGAGAGACGCAAGACCCAACACTCTGGATGAGCTTAAGGCCGCTATCGAAGCATCCTGGGCCTCCATAACACCTCAGCAGTGCCACAGGCTGATTGCCTCCATGCCACGCCGCATTGAAGCAGTCATTTCTGCAAAAGGATTTCCGACCAAGTATTGAGTGCAGAACTGAACATAATTATTTGAAGGTTGACTTTTTTTGTATTAAAAACACTTTTCTTTTATTGGTCGGATGAAATATGCTAATTTTTTTAGATAGGAAATTTGGGTTTTCATGAGCTGTATGCCAAAATCATCAATATTAAAACAATAAAAGGCTTGAACTACTTCAGTTGGTGTGTAATGAATCTAAAATATATGAAATTCTAATGTTTATCAGTACATTACAGAAAATAATGAACTTTATCACAATATGCTAATTTTTTTAGAAGGACCTGTAGAGCTAAAAAAAACATCTAGGAGCTCTACCTTCTCTTGATCCCCAGTGACCAACACCCCGTTACCATCATTTATGTATTTGAAGAATGTTTTGGGGTTGTTCTTACTTTCTTTGGCCACCTGTATTTCATTGTGTATTTCACCAGATTTTATTACCTCTTACATCATTTACTTAGTTCTTTGTACTTTTTAAAGGTTACAGCTGACCCCTCCGATTTGTATTTCTTAAATGCCCTCTTTTTGTCAGTTATTGCCCTTTTTACACTATTTGTAAGCCATGTGGGGTTTAATTTTATTCGCTTGTACTGGTTACCTCTAGGAATGTATTCAACAATATACTTACCCAAAGTAGATTTAAAGCACTCCCATTCAGCATTAGTATTATTATGTGACAATAGTTGCTCCCAGTCTATGTCCTGATGTGCAGCGCTCAAACCTGGGAAATTCGCCTTTTTGCCCTACCGACCAGAGTTAGTTTTTTACAGTTTAGCTGGAATATAATTATATTGTGGTCACTGTTACCAAGGTTTTCATGGACAGTGACATTTTTCACAAGCTCGGCATTGTTAGAAATTACTAGATCCAGAAGAGCATCGCCTAAATGTAAAATATAAAAGAAAGCCATTTTAGCTTTTTTTTTCTTCCTATTCATAATTGTTCATGTGTCACACTAAAACAGCGCCATAGTTTGCCACCTTTCACTTCTCTCTCCACTTTTAAAAAGTGGTGACGGAAAATTAGGTGGGGCTTATATGGCCCAACAGATTTAGGGCCCATTCACACGACTTTAAGGGCTCGGCTCCTGTATTGCGGACCACAAAACAGCAGGGTTGCTGCTGATGCGGATCTATTGACTTGAATGGGTCCTCGATCTGCAAGATATGGCGAAAGATAGGTTATGTCCTATCTTCGGTGGAACGGAGGCACAGATCGAAGAAACGCTTCCATGGGCTTTCCGTTCCCTGCTTTGGCACCGCAAAAGATAGGTCATGTCCTACCTTTTGCCGTATTTTACGGATCCCAGACCCATTCAAGTCAATGTGTCCGCAGTGCAATACAGGATTCACATAGCCAGTTCCCATGCATTGTGGTGCGCTATTTGCAGTCCGCAGCACGGCCATGGAGCTCTTATAGTCGTGTAAATGTGTTGTTACCATAATTTATGCCAGTAGGGGACGTAAAATTTTAGTTGAACGCTACCCTAGCTCACAGCTGGCGTAGATTTGCATTTCTGGTATACGCACCAAATTTAAGAGGTCTATGCTTATTTATAAATTTGTCGCATTCTGCACCAATAGACTTTATAGTAAGACTGGGGTTTGTAATGTCTGCCCCAATGTGCCCAAATATCAGTCTCAGGGCTCATGCATATGAGCGATTTTAAACTCGCCAGTTCATTTTTAGTTTAGTGTTTTCTGCAAATCTAGGCTCGTGTCTTTTTTCTACGCAGATGTCGTCAGTTTTCATGCAACACAAGGTCCATATTCTAAGTCACCACGGATAAGTGCATGGGGGTTTTACAGTAACCCAATTGGGGGAGTCTTCCGTATCAATCAAAGCGTTAAACCGTTGGGATAGAAAGTTCCCAAATTCCGGTTGTCAAAGCAGAAGGCCAAATACCAGAAAAACACAGCATTGTAGAATGAGGCCCATTAACAACCACCGGAAATGGAGCATTAGTGTCATCAACAGGTTAAAAGGGTTGTCCCCCATACCAGCACCTGGATGTAAATACTTTATTAGTATAATAATTTAGCATAGCCACTGAGTTACTTCAATAAAAAGTATCTGTATAGCGCCACCTGCTGTTTGTTCTTTTCCTTATTTCTTTGACCTGCTCACCGAGATGGTCGCACATGCTCAGTTTTACCCTTCAACTGCCTCCCGAGCTGTAATAGGGAGACAGCTGCAGCAGAAAGGACACGCTCCCTGAGCTGCAACAGCAAGGACTTTCCCTTTGAGCTGTCAGCTTGATATAAATCTAGCAGAGCAATGAATGGGGAGATCTCTGGATCCATGTGAGGTACAGGGCTGGTTAGAAAGGGATTGTCATGTACTATATGAGGTCTGATTTTTATGTTTCACATAAGTCATGGGATAACCCATTTAGATTTAACACCCCATGGACAAGAGAGGCACAGTTTTTTTTTCTTTTTTTGGGGGGGGGGGGGGGGGAGCCAAATGACACAGGTAGACCTGTGTTACAATAATGTAGAGCCTGGGTTTATATGAACATTGTCCGAGTAGCGGACATCTTAGTGACAAAAAGCGTGTTCACACTGTGGCCTGGTATACATTGCATTTTGAGGATTGACCCATTAGGATACTTTAAAGTGCACACAGTAAGAAAGAAAAAAAGGCCTCTGCAGAATAAACATGCAAAAGTCAGTAGCGAGGGGAGCATTACAATGTCATCACAGTTTACAATGAGAGCAGATGGAGCCCACACATCATAAATAATGTGCAATCCGTAATCATCACAGCTCCTAATGTTTTTGGTATTTGCGATTAGACGACGGAGGGAAAACACATTTACAGAAAACACATAGCGCCCAATGATGCATTTCATATTCGCGCGGCAATTAAAGTGTTGGAGGGGAAAGAAAAAAAAAAGCCCAATCATTTGGAAGCGCCGTTTATGAGAACGATATTTCCTAGTGAAATGTTCCTGTCGGATGGCCTCTGCACGGCTATAATCTGTGCGGAATAGGTCAGAATGGAAAGGTCATTCCCCCCCCTCCCCCTGTAAGATTAAAACTTTAATAGGCTTTCCCTGGAAGAAAATGCTATAATGTGAAGGTAAAATGACGTGTGTAATGGTGTGGACAGGAATGCACGCTGCTGCCCAGTCCCACAGAATTTCACAGGCTACCTATGACTACGAGTAGTCCAGCCGGGGACTGCAGATAAATGTCCATGATTTATGCAGCACACAAAAACGGTACTTAAAGGGAACCCGTCACACAGAGCATGGTGTCTGAGCTGCAGGCGGCATGTGATTCGGGGCTCATGCACACGAAAAGTATTTTTAATCCGCTTCCGTTTCATTGAAAAAAAAAAATTTGCGGACTGAATGCGGAACCATTCACTTAAAAGGGCCCGCAAAAACAACGGATGGTGTGCATTCCGTTTCTGTATTTCCATTCCGCAAAAAAGTAGTGCATGTCCTATTATTGTCCGCAATTCACGGTCCAATGCCCCACTCAAGTCAATGGGTCCGCAAATAAATACGGAATGCACAAGGAACACATCCGTATGTCATCAGTATTTTGCGGATCCATACTGTAGAAATGCTATGCCCAGCCCATATTGCTCATGTGTTTGGTAAATAATAAGTTACTGTTTCCCTTTCGCATACGGATATGTTTTGTGGAATAACGGAACCGAAGAGGACTTAAATCAGAGGGGAAAAAAAACTCTGATACGGAACAACGGATCCGTGAAAAACAGACCGCAAAACAACAACGGTCGTGTGCATGAACCATTAGCAGGAGATGCAGAGCAGATATATAGTTTTGTGGGAAATGATTCGGTATAACATGTAATTTTCTCATTAAATTTCTGCTCATTCGGGTCTTTGAAGTCCAGGAGGCGGTCCTATCAGTGATCGGCAGTCTTCCCTCTATGCCTGTGTATACAGAGATAGCACCAGTCCTATCAGTGATCGGCAGCCTTCCCTCTATGCCTGTGTATACAGAGATAGCTGCAGTCCTATCAGTGATCGGCAGTCTTCCCTCTATGCCTGTGTATACAGAGATAGCTGCAGTCCTATCAGTGGTCGGCAGTCTTCCCTCTATGCCTGTGTATACAGAGAGAGCTGCGGTCCTATCAGTGGTCGGCAGTCTTCCCTCTATGCCTGTGTATACAGAGATAGCTGCAGTCCTATCAGTGATCGGCAGTCTTCCCTCTATGCCTGTGTATACAGAGAGCTGCAGTCCTATCAGTGATCGGCAGTCTTCCCTCTATGCCTGTGTATACAGAGAGCTGCAGTCCTATCAGTGGTCGGCAGCCTTCCCTCTATGACTGTGTATACAGAGAGAGCTGCAGTCCTATCAGTAATCGGCAGTCTTCCCTCTATGACTGTGTATACAGAGAGAGCTGCAGTCCTATCAGTGGTTGGCAGTATTCCCTCTATGCCTGTGTATACAGAGAGAGCTGCAGTCCTATCAGTGGTCGGCAGTCTTCCCTCTATGACTGTGTATACAGAGAGAGCTGCAGTCCTATCAGTGATCGGCAGTCTTCCCTCTATGACTGTGTATACAGAGAGAGCTGCAGTCCTATCAGTGGTCGGCAGTCTTCCCTATATGCCTGTGTATACAGAGATAGCTGCGGTCCTATCAGTGGTCGGCAGTCTTCCCTCTATGACTGTGTATAAAGAGAGAGCTGCAGTCCTATCAGTGGTCGGCAGTCTTCCCTCTATGACTGTGTATACAGAGATAGCTGCAGTCCTATCAGTGGTCGGCAGTCTTCCCTCTGACTGTGTATACAGAGAGAGCTGTCAATCACTGATAGGACCGCCTCCAGGATATAAGCCCAGAATGAGCAGAAATTTAAATGTATAAAATACAAGTTTTACTGAATCTTTTTCCATAAAACTATAAATCAATCAGCTCAGCTCCTCCTGCTCTATAACATGCTGCCTGCAGCTCAGACTAAGTTCTGTCTGACAGGTTCCCTTTAAACGGGTTGTCTCAGCTGCCGATGCTCGCTAGCCCTGAACTTTTTGTTTTGTAAGGGGACAGTGATTATGTATGATTGATGGCACAGGCAAGTGGCACTAGGATGATGTAGTCCCCTAGCTTGCCTGTGCACACTCAAGGCTTCGCTGGAATGGAGCGGCCTTAGCTGTGTAGAACCACTCCAACACTGTGCATGGCCTGGAGCCGTTTTACACAAATTAGGGTCCATTCACACGTCCGTAAGTGTTTCGCGGATCCACAAAACACGGACACCAGCAATGTGCGTTCCACATTTTGCGGACCGCACATCGCCGGCACTTAATAGAAAATGCCTATTCTTGTCCGCGATTGCTCTATTTTTTTGGGGAACGGAATTTGCGGGTCTGCAATTCCTGATCCGGGCAGCACATCGTGCGGCTCCATAGAAATGAATGGGTCCGCAAAATGTGGAACAGAATTGCGGACGTGTAAATGGAGCCTTAGAAGCAACAATTTGAGGTGGCCGGGGAGGGAGCTGCTGCGCATGCATGCCTATGGATAATCCCAGCCACCAGAGGCCAACACTTTTTCCTATAGTGTGCGAGCATGTCCACTGCTGCTGGATTGCAGAGTGGCCGTAACCTATAACAACCAGGAGATGCCAGAATGGACTGAAGAGAGGAAAAGAGGATATTTGGACAAATAGAGTAAGTATACTTTCACACTTGCGGAAGGACGGATCCGACAGGCTGTTCACCCTGTCGGATCCGTCCTTACGCTATTTCGCCGTGCCGCTGCTCCGTCCCCATTTAATATAATGGGGACAGGGCGGAGCTCCTGCGAAGTACGGCAGTTCGCGGTGAGAGGCCGTCGGACTAAAAAGTCGGACATGCAGGACTTTTAGTCCGGCGGCCTTTCGCCGTGCACGGCCGTGCTGTGCCCCCGTCCCCATTATAGTCAATGGGGACAGAGCGGCAGTCCGGCAGCACGACGAAATAGCGGAAGGACGGATCCAACAGGGTGAACAGCCAGTCGGATCTGTCCTGCCGCAAGTGTGAAAGTACTCTTAATCAGTAAGTGTTATAATATTGTTTTGGTTAGGATAAATGCCAGCTGATGAGGTGAGACAGCCGTTTAAAAAATAAAATAAAAACATGCTAACCTGATCATTCCCTTAAAGGGGTACTGGATACCCAAGAATAAGGCCCCTTAATCACCACTGTAAAAAGGCGCATTGACCATCTTTAAGGCCGATCTATAACCTTAATCTGTAAGGACAAGTGCAGCAGCCTAGGCCAGCATATACACTATTGCTAACAGCTTGTTATAGTGCATTTAGATGCTGCGAGGAGCAGCCGATTTTCGGAAATGTTCTATCCCGACAGTTGGCTGCTCGGGAGGTGAAGCTCTGCATTTATATGCAGCAATCACCTCCAAAGTACGACGACGAGCAATGGCTGCTGCGATAGCTTGTCACCATACAAAATCCTTGTTCCTGGGCTGAACGGGAATGATGATTGAGGTGTTCGCACCTCAGATCATTTTACCTGACGAAGAGCGTAGGAAGATTCGTTCCCGATAATCTGGATGTAAATCCAGCTTTAGATTAACAAGTACAGAAGACGCCACAGCTCCTATCTGATGCATAAGAGATGTAAAACACGCCTGATGCATAATCTAACAGTCCTAAAGATCTCCAATCAATACAGCATGGACCCTATAAGGCTACATGCACACGACCACAAAACACGGATGCCGCCTGTGTGCGTTCTGCAATTTGTGGAATGGAATGAAGGGCCCATTATAGAAAAGCCTATTCTTGTCCACAAAACAGACACGAATAGGACATGATCTACTTTTTTTTGTGGGGCCATGGAACGGAGCAACAGATGCAGACCGCACGCGGAGTCTGTCCATTGGTTTTGAGGCTCCATTAAAATAAATGGGTCCGCATCCAAGCCGCAAAAAATGAGGCTCGGGTGCGGACCCAAACAACGGTTGTGTGCATGAGGCCTTAGACTGAACCCAACGTTCAGCAGGATGAGCACCAATCGATGATAATCGCTGAATGGCACTTGTTTGCATTGGCTAATTGCACAGACCGATGCTATTTGAATGGGGGAGAAATAACCAATACCGCAATTGGGATTATCGGCAGCGCGTCCATGATTACACAGGTAGATGTGCTGCCGATAATCACAAACCTTACATTATGATGAGAGATGCCAATCAGCCAAAAAACAAGGGTTTGCTCATTTAACGGTGGCACAATTATACTGGGAACCAGCATTTCTATGAACGATTAACATGGAGGCTATGGATTTGACTATGAGGTGTCTTCACAGACGTGCCAGATCCTGTGCACGAGGCCTGTCCGGCAGTGTACAAGCAGTATGAATTGTGTGTACAAAGATATTCTCCCCTAGAAGCTAATTAATTCACTCTCACCGGCACCACAAAGCCCAGACGGCCGCCGTCCTGTGTGCATCCAGTCCCTCTTCATCCTCTGGACCAGCCTCAGCGCCGTCATCGACACTTCATGGTTCTTATCTCCAAACTCTAGCATATGTGCAAATCGAGGAATATATAAACAGGGGTCTGAAAGAGAAAGGTTTCATTTCATGTTAATGTCTGTCATTTTCTTATCTAATAAGTTCAATATTCCATGCAAATACATTTCTTAAAATATCTTAAAAGGCCAGAGCTCCAGATTTCATGGCATTAATGCTAACAAGCCACCACTAGGGGGAGCTTACTGCAAACTACCATAGACTGAACTAAATAACAATACTGTATGCAGTAAGCTCCCTCTAGTGGTGGCTGTATGCAGACAGTTCAGTGGCTATATAGTTTCCAACACTTACTGCTGCCTGAAATAGTTGGCAACCCCACCAATGGTGGTCTAGCGAGCACTGCAACGTCTACACAGCTTACCAAGCACCGCGCCATACATTGTATAGTGGCTGTGCTAGGTAATGCAGCCCAGGCCTAGTCACTTGATTGGCACTGAGCTGCAGCTAGGCCGTGTGACCAACGTACATAACGTCACTGGGTTAGAAAGAGGCTGGAGTGCTTATGAGAGCGTCACAACCTCTTCAAAACGCTCATCAGTGGGGGTTCCAGGAGTTGAACCTCCATGATTAGATATTGATGACCTATCCTGAACATACAGTGCCTTGCAAAAGTATTCCATTATTCCTGTATTACATTACAGCCTTAAGTTCAATGTTTTGTTAATCTAAACTTTATGTGATGGATCAGAACAATAGTCTAAGTTGATGAAGTGAAATGAGAAAAATATATTAATAAAACTATTGTTTAGAAATCGAAAACAGAAAATTGGTATGTGCGTATGTATTCACCACCTTTGTTAGGAAGCCCATAAAAAGCTCTGATGCAACCAATTACCTTCAGAAGTCACATAATTAGTGAAATGAGGTCACCTGTGTGCAAGCTAAGTGTCACATGATCTGTCATTACATATACACACCTTTTTTGAAAGGTCCCAGAGGCTACAACACCTAAGCAAGAGGCATCACTAACCAAACACTGCCATGAAGACCAAGGAACTCTCCAAACAAGTAAGGGACAATGTTGTTGAGAAGTACAAGTCAGGGTTAGGTTATAAAAAAAATAAAAAATCTTTGATGATCCCCAGGAGCACCATCAAATCTATCATAACCAAATGGAAAGAACAAGGCACAACAGCAAACCTGCTAAGAGACGGCCGCCCACCAAAACTCACGGACCGGGCAAGGAGGGCATTAATCAGAGAGGCAGCACAGAGACCTAAGGTAACCCTGGAGGAGCTGCAGAGTTTCACAGCAGAGACTGGAGTATCTGTACATAGGACGACATTAAGCCATACGCTCCATAGAATTGGGCTTTATGGCAGAGTGGCCAGAAGAAAGCCATTACTTTCAGCTAAAAACAATAAGGCATGTTGTGAGTTTGGGAAAAGGCATGTGGGAGACTCCCAAAATGTATGGAGGAAGGTGCTCTGGTCTGATGAGACTAAAATTGGACTTTTTGGCCATCAAAGAAAACGCTATGTCTGGCGCAAACCCAACACATCCCATCACCCAAAGAACACCATCCCCACAGTGAGACCTGGTGGTGGCAGCATCATGCTGGGGGATGGGACTGGGAAACTGGTCAGAGTTGAGGGAAAGATGGATGGTGCTAAATACAGGGATATTCTTGAGCAAAACCTGTACCACTCTGTGTGTGATCTGAGGCTATGACAGAGGTTCACCTTCCAGCAGGACAATGACCCCAAACATACGGCTAAAGCAACACGTGAGTGGTTTAAGGGGAAACATGTAAATGTGTTGGAATGGCCGAGTCACAGCCCAGATCTCAATCCAATAGAAGGTCTGTGGTCAGACTTAGAGATTGCTGTTCACAAGCGCAAAAATCCAACCTGAAGGAGCTGGAGCAGTTCTGCAAGGAGGAATGGGCAAAAATCCCAGTGGTAAGATGTGGCGACTGCTCATAGAGACTTATCCAAAGCGACTTGAAGCTGTGATTGCTGCAAAAGGTGGCTCTACAAAGTACTGACTTTAGGGGGGTGAATAGTTATGAACATTGACTTTTTCTGTTATTTTGTCCTATTTGTTGTTTGCTTCACAATAAAAAAAAAAAAAACATCTTCAAAAGTTGTGGACATGTTCTGTAAATTACATGATGCAAATTCTCAAACAATCCATGTTAATTCCAGGTTGTGGGGCACCAAAATACGGAAAAATTCAAAGGGGGTGAAAACTTTTGCAAGGCACTGTAGGTCCTCCATACTGACCTCCTGGAAAACCACTTTAAATATAAAAGGGGTTGGCCACTTTCTGGTTACTGTTGACCAATGCGTTTGTGACATGATTATATGGCACTTACTAATATAGTCTTTGTTGAAATTCTGCACCATTTTCCATATTTCATAAGGTATTCTCCCTTGTTTACAAAGTTATTTCAGCTGTCCATACAGAGGTCCTGTCCATAAGATGGCCGCTGATGGAGGATCATGTGACCAGGTAAATTACCGCCATGTGATGTCTTCTCCATTCAGATACACTGAACATATCACATGGCGGCAATTTACCTGGTCACATGATCCTCCATCAGCGGCCATCTTATGGACAGGACCTCTGTATGGACAGCTGAAATAACTTTATAAACAAGGGAGAATACCTTATGCAATATGGAAAATGGTGCAGAATTTCAACAAAGACTATATTAGTCAGTGCCATATAATCATGTCACAACACTTGGCCAACAGTAACCAGACAGTGGCCAACCCCTTTAAGCCTACGATTCTGCAGGTATATATAGACCGTAATAACAACATAATAGGTGTCATTTACCATATCTATGTTTCATTGTATGGGCATAGCAACAATGTATTCGAGCATGTGTTGGCGACAGAGCAAAATGTGACCACTACATATGGAAACGGAACAGATACTGCGTGCTGCATAAAAATGGCTGCTGTATGATTCATGCCGCCATTATTTGTCATTTCACTCCCCCCATCTACTACAGGGAGGCAGGCCATACACCTTCTGTAAAGCTACATGCAATATTCGGTCCCATTGTTCCCTATTAAACAGCAGCAGAGACTGAATCAGCAGGGCTCCATGAAAGGACAGCACTAACTCCACCTGAAAGAGCAGCCGGACGGCCTCATGACGGACGATTCATCCAGTGCATCCACAGCTATAGATGCTGGGAGTCATAGGCTCACATTTACTGAGCAGTTTCATACGCACAAAAGTGCACTGGAGGAAAGCGCGTTGAATGTATTAACCAGCGCAAGCCTGTTCATAAATCTGTCACATTTCGGATCTCGCTGAAGACAGAAAGTGAACTATGGCTGCTAGGAGCAGGTGTAGATTTGCACCTATTTTCAGTCTACTCTGTAGGAATAATAGAACTGCTGAAAAGACTTTTCTTCCAACTTTTGAAGACTTTTCTATGACCAAAAACTGGCACAAATGAATGATAATGGTATTTAACAAGTCTAAGGCCTGTTTCACACGGTCAGTATTTGTTAGCAAAACCAGAAGTGGAACCTACAAGAAAAAAAGTTGAATAGAAATATTTGTGCCTCTTTGGTGTTTTGGACCCACTCCTGGTTTTGGCCTACAAATACTGATGCAAAAATACTGACCGTGTGAAAGAGACCGAAAAAAGCAATACTCATTAGAAGAACATTGGCCACACCTTCTGACCATATAATGTGTATGTTGGAGTCCTGACTCCAGATCTAGCATGTTGGATTCCACCATGCTCGATTCTCTCTATTCACAGGAGATAAGCTGTTGCCAGATCCTTTTTCCACTCTCCTCGGCCGACTGTGAAGGTTTATTGGGGGGGGGCAGGGGGGTATATAGTTTGGGAGGTATATAGCGCCTTGGACTATACATAGACATTGCATATTTCTTGGTGGAGCCTACAGATTTTGACAGAATCCACCCTATGGAGACAGGTCATGGTCCATAGAGGGAGAGGGGGCTCAGTTATCATCCTTTATTTCCCGGCAGAGGTAGGTATCTGCATTGTAACAACATGCATTTCTGTCTAAGAAAAAACAGCCATGCTGGAGAAGAGGATGGCACTTACCACATCTCCATGGCCAACTTTCTGCACTGGCAATGCATCTCTGCCCCACTGACTTGAAGCAGGTTGAGCTGAGCTGCAATACCACACACAGCCTCCAGACAAGAGGGGGCGCTGCTTTGGTAAACAAGCGGCCATGTCTTTCTAATCTTATCATACAACCCCTTTAGCCCCATATAACAAGGTCAACTAAACACAGACTGGCCTGGGCAGAGTCTGAGGAGATGTAGATAGGCCACCTTGGCGCACAGGTGGATCACCCCGGAGCGTGCAACAACATCCCAATACATCCATGGTAATAATACCGGTACATGAAGGAGATGAAAGGTGATCAACCCGATAGGAGTAGTTACCAGATGCTCAAAGTCCTGTCCAAGAAACCGGGGGTGGGGGGTGGAAGACGTTCTCCAGAACTTCCCTAGTGTTGAGCACAGGATTGTGGGGACACGTTATCTTACTTTTACATCATATAAAGATTATTACTTTATAACCTTTTTGAAGAAACCATTAACCCTGCGCAGGGCAACAAGCTAGTGATAAGACATCTGGATTCCCTTTTGTGACCTCTGGGAAAGGCAGGAAAGACTATGCAAACAATGGCTGTTTACAAAGCCATATAAATCCCAAAATAGGAATGAAGTGAAACCATGTGGTTTCCCGTAGAGCAGCTCCCATATTCCAGAGACTCACAAAATACTGTAATTATACAGCGTGAAGGTGACACGGAGCCGAGCGGGGGAATTCAATCCTTCTGGACCCTGCTGTGTGGAATGAGATATTCGGAGCATGGGCGTAGGGATCGCCATAGCAATGGCTATGGGGCCCTATGCCACCCGGGGCCCGGGCCGCCGGCTGAGGACTTTTTATTTATGTGGCGTAGCTACAGGGGTCGCAGGCCCCTCCAGGACAGACCGAGAAAGCGCTATCTGCAGGGCCTGCAGGCTGTGGGCGGCGCGATAGGGGGCGGCCGGAGGCAAGAAGGCGTACCTGCAATGAGGAGAGGGAGTGGTCCCGCTCCCAGTCTGGGCGGCAGTCCTACTGGCCGGAAGTAGAAGAGGCGGAGCGTACAGCGAAGCTGCGTGCTGCTGGGCCTGGCAGCGCTGCTGGAGTGTGGGCACGCAGACGTTCAAGTGGCTGTGAGGTGAGGGCTGGCTGACTCGTAAACTAGTAAAACTTACTCTGGAGTCCTGGACCATTATATCTGGGGAGGAGGGGGGAGCAGGACCCTGGAGGTCTGGACCATTATATAGGGGGGAACAGGACACTGGAGGTCTGGACCATTATATAGGGGGGAACAGGACACTGGAGGTCTGGACCATTCTATTTAGGGGGGAGCAGGACCCTGGAGGTCTGGACCATTATATATGGGGAGTAGGGGGAATCAGGATCCTGGAGGTCTGGACCATTATATATGGGGAGTAGGGGGAAGCAGGAACCTGTAGGTCTGGACCATTATATAGGCAGGAGGGAGGAGCAGGACACTTGATGTCTGGACCATTATATCTGGGGACTGGCGGTGGGAGATTTAGGATGGGTGTGGGAGGTCCTGGAGGGGTGTTTGGGTGGGAGCTCTGGAAGGGGTGGGAGCTCTGAGAGGTATGTGGGGGTAGGAGATCCGGGAGGGGGGCGGGCATACATTTTTTTTGCTATGGGGCCCAGTAATTTGTAGCTACGCCCCTGCTTGGCCTCCAACACTGCATCAGGAAACCTGACCACGTGGCCGTACCCTTAGAGAGATGGTCTCCAACCTGTGGTCATTCAACTCTTGAAAAACTAAAAGCCCTGCCAGTCCCATGAATCGGGCAGCACGCAACTTCAGGAACCATTTAATAAAAAGAAATACACAAAATAATGATCACCAGGGCAATCAATTGATCCCCCTTGTCCCACTCCTGGCAAGCTACTGATTTTGGTGGAAGAACCAGCTACCTGACCGGCGTTGTCCCCGCAGCGGCCACCACAGGGGTAAAGTAGAATTACATGGTGGCAATTTAGATGAATGGGAATCCGGGCAAATAAAGGGTCAGCTCAAGTGGGAGCCGCCCCTACACAGTGACTCTCCATAGAGGGGGGTTCTGAGCAGTAGACCCTCTTCTATGCCTACCGTATGTCCTTGTAGGTCATATGGACAAAGGCTGTCTTCATGACCCCTTTAAGGGAATAAGCCTACGGTACAGCAATTTCCCTGGTTTTTTTTTTTAGTCAGCAAACCTCCATAATTTAACAGACACTATCAACTATCCACGGGGGGTGGACACCGCATCAATAATATTGCACCGGCTACTCTCTATAGGATAAGTCAATGACACGAGGCCAGTAACAGAAGTGGAGTGTAGACTGGGAAGGTTGTTCTCCGGTGGCTGTAATATCATCAGCTATTACACTGTGCAAATAAAAGATACCATTATCAGCCGCATGTTTATGTTACCACACGTCACGCCATTAAAGGGGCCCTTGAGGGGGTGGGGGGTTAAAAGTGACATTCAGAAGGTTGTGTCCCCAAACACAACACACAAAGCAAGGAGACTGGGGAAGTTTCATGTAAAAGAAAATCTGTGCTCCTGTTTTTTCAGGCACCACAGGATGGAGGAGGAAATTACTTTCAGGCTGCACTGTGACTTTCATTGTCCTTGCAGGATGCCGGGCGAGCGCCATCACAGACCCTTCCCAGACTAAAGCCAAGTTAGCGTTATGGTTGCAAAAGGCAGAGTTATGGGGAAGAACACACAAGTTGGATACAGCAAAAACTGCAGAAAGTTAAAGATATTTCCTTCAAATATCATCACGCATGGTGCAATATTTAATGCCTCTGGTAGGGTACATGCACACGGTGTGTATTACAGGTGGATTTTCAACAAGGTTTTTCGTGCAGAAAATCCGCAGCATAATGCAGCCAAGCGGATGAGATTTTCAAAAACTCAGTGCAAACATTTTCCGTGCGGAAACTGACCTGCGGTGCCGACTTTGTCCAGATTTTCAGCGCAGAAACTGCACTGCCTTGTAAATATGCCCTAAATAAAACAGCAAGGTAGGTTTTTGCATTGTAAGCAACAGTTTCATGGACTGCTGTGACTCCATCCACATGCACCAGAATATTTCCATGGCACGGATACTCAAAATACGGATACCTTCTGTCTGCATTCCATATTTTTCTCATCCCCATTAATAGAAAGGGATATTCTTGTCTGTAAGATGGAACGGAATAGGACCTGCCCCATAATTTGCAGAACGGCAGCATGGCTCCACATACAAATGTGTCCATTCCACCAAAGAAATGGATGGGTCGGTGTGCTATCTAAAAAAATAAAATAAAAAATGCTGATAGCGCACGGATGAAAAATACAATTGTGTGCATGCAGCCTAAGGGTACCTGCACACCGGGTCCGCATGAATTTCCAGGAGGATTTCTCCCTGTTTCTGCACCCAAACTGCACAAAAAAACGCAATACCGAATAGCAGTAGTTTTTTTTTTTTGTGCGGATTTGAAAAAGTGTGAAATCCGCAGGTAAAACCACAAACATAATTGAAGTGTTTTGGATTTTGAAATCCGCACGAGAGGTCAATTTACACACAAAAGTGAACATAAAATGTGTTTAATCTTATACATTTTGCTGGTACTTTATTATGCTGTGGTTTGTCTGCGCGAAAAAACTGCATGCATTCCACGTGTGCAGGTGGCCTATGTTTTTTATGTGGCTTTGGGTGCGGATTTTCTGTTTACGTTAGCAACCCCATTGGAGTCTATGGGGAAAACCACTATATAGAAGGTGCAGAATCGCAACTGACAAGCTGCAGACTCCAAACCCGCACAGAAGAAAAAAGCAAAGCGCACATGAGATTTATCAGATCTCATTCACTTTGCTGGCACTGTATTACACTGCAGTTCTTCTGCACACAAATCCACACAGGGGGGAAAAAAAACGCACATAATTTTCGTTACCCTAAATGTGCCTAGACTTTGATAGCATTGAAACAGCTGCCATTCTATGGACATCTCAGCGCATGCGCTGTCTGGCACCACCATATGCATTGGGTAGGCAAGGCTTACAGAACACAAATTTTCATCCAATATACTAGAATATCAAAAATTCCTCTGGTTTTCAGAAGAGCTTAAGAGGACCTTTCACTTGTATAAACTATGTGAACTAAGTATGCTGCCATATAGAGCGGCGCCCGGGGATCTCACTGCACTTACTATTATCCCCGGGTGCCGCTCCGTTCTCCCGTTATAGGCTCCGGTACCTTTGCTCCTTAAGTTATAGTAGGCGGGTCTTCCCTTGTCCTGTGGGCGTCTCCTTCTCCTGGCCAATCGCAGCGCACAGCTCACAGCCTGGGAGGTTTTTTTTCCTCTTTACTATCTCTATCTGACGGACTGCTGCATAAAGCCATAATAGTGGGGCTTGTGAACCAAGTTTTACTCGGCATCATCCCATATTTCACTGCTCATCTTTACTGGGGTGGCTGGGCCTTCTGAGTAGTATGAGGACTATGGTCAATGTTTGGGTGCGGCTATAACTTACAGTGGGCAAAATGTGAAAATTCTCATCAGTGTCCAATGATATTACACAACAGTGTTAATAAATCAGAAAAGATGAATCTTTCCGGCTGTCAAATGGAGTTGATGAAGCAGCCAGGATAGACGCAGTTAAAGAAAACTGTAAGTGGCCTCCTGTGTAGGTACCAACCCCCCCCATTACTGTACACCATATGTAATCTTCACTGTCTATTCTTGACAAGCATGGATAATTTGGCATAAGGATGGGGTCATGACAGGGGGGAGTTCATAGGACACCAGCTGAGATTTTACACCAGGGCTCATGTGTCTCTTATTTAAGACAATTAGTGTAAAAAGAAAAAAAAAAACACTAATTATCCCAGCAATGAACCGTCCCATGTATCAAGCAGATATCAGCGTATCATATGTCACATCAATAGACATATCCATCAGGCTCCGTCCACCTAACAGAAGCTGTAGAGTGGGGTCTGGTCCTCACTGGGCTGGTACCTCTTCACTGTATATAAAAGCAGCCTCCCATATAAAACTCTATACTGTTCCATACATCATTTTTGGGGCGCACTATGGGGGATATATGCCTATACAGTGGCATAAGTTGGAGTCTTCCATCTTCAGGCAAATACTCCCAATGTAGCTGTGATGGGTGAGCAGAGCTTTGTGGACGTGGCCAGCATCACAGGGGTTAAATACCCAGTGATGACAACCACTAAACATGTAGACCTTAAAGAGGAGCGGTCCCCTCTCCTGACTTGTCTGTTTTGGCAACTACTTGTACGCCCCATGTAATAGCAACTCTGGAGCGTCTATTCTTATGGTTCTATGTTGCACCATTCCTTTATTATTCCTGCTAGAAGTTATAAATGAATTGCTAGCATTTTGTAATGAAGGTCCAAATGGGTGTTACCAGTGGAGGGTGTGTCCCTGCACAGTTAGCACTGATTGCATAGTGTCAGACTTTGCAGCAACACCCAGCTGGACTTTCATTGCTGACTGCTAGTAATTCGCTCATAAACTTCTAGAAGCAATATTAGAGGAATGGAAATACACAGAATCGTAAGAATAGATGCTCCGGAATTGTCATTACATGGAGAATGCAAGTAGTTACTACAACAGACATGTGAGGAGAGGGGACGGGTCCTCTATAAGGGCTCATGCACACGAACGTTGTTTGCTTCCGCATCCGAGCCGCATTTTTTGCGATTCAGATGCGACCCATTCACTTCAATGGGGCCACAAATGATGTGGACAGCACTCAGTGTGCTGCCCGCATCCGTTGCTCCGATCTGTGGGGCCACAAAAAAAAAAAGAATAATAGAACATGTCCTATTCTTGTCCTATTGCGTAAAAGGACAGGCATATCTATTATGAGCGACCCGTTACGCAAGTTAAGGAACGGACACTGGCGGCATCTGTGTTTTGCGGATACGCAAAACACGGCGCGGTTGTGTGCATGAGCCCCAAGAGTCAGGAAAGATGGCCATACAAGTTAGATCAAAGTCGGCCAAAACCTCCAGATTTCCGCAGCTGCTATGGTAGATTTTTGTCGTCCAATCACATTTTTGGTTCAGTTTTTGCAAAATTGCTGGATTTACAAATCAATGTACATTTTAACGTCTTTCGGTTTCATCGGCCAAGATCCCTCTGGTGACCCCAGAATAGAGGAATATTTGGATGCATTTAACAGCTGCAAATAATAAACCCACAGTGTTCAATGATCAATCTGCTCAGTCTTCCCGCTTCTATTGATCCCTCTGTTTCTGCCCTGTTTCCTCCATGACAGTGACTTGCAGAGAATGCACAGTGAGACCCGACCGATGATCTATGCCGTATCTCTCTGATCTCGCTTCTTATCAGGTCTTGCCATTTTTTTTTGTCTTTTAATTGACCTATTTAAGCACAGATGAGTACTGAAGCCATTGCACACCATGCTAGGATTATCAAGGCTACTGAACTGCAGCAGCATTGTAGGGGGTGGAAGACATTATATGGCATGAAATATTTAATGCTGCACTGCCTCTTGTCAGTAGTGGGGGTCGCCTGCAATTCACTGTGGACCCTTTAACACTGAAGGTATTATCTGGACCTGCAAATGGCATGCAGTTCTCTACAATATGATGTCAGTGCAAGTGCAATAGGAGCAGAAATCCCCCAGTGCTAGAGAATACCACCAGGGCTAGATTTAGGACCGAAATTAGAAATTTGCATAAATGCAGTGACAGCGGGAAGCAAGAGTTATCATGCAGGTCAGTGAACATGGCCGTCCTTACAGCTCCCACCATCCCTACAGTCCTGAAGGGCATGATGGATGGATGGATGGATGGATGGATAGATAGATAAATATGCTCTTTAGGATGTGAGAAAAGCTGAGTGACACTTGGGCTGCATTCACATGTGGCATAAAAATTTGACAAAATTCACAACATTACAAAAACTGAGCGCAAAATTAATGTTGCAGATTTCAAGGCCTATTTACTGCAGGTTTCAAATAGCAATTAAGTCTATAATGAAATTATATAGCCTCAGGGTGGGACTGGCCCACCACAGTACCAGAGGATCCTCCGGTGGGCCCAAGCTCGGACACTAATGGACTCCTAATAAAACAGTGTGTGGGCCCCCAGAATAGTTTCCCCTGGTGGGCCCAAGGGACTTCAGTCTGACACTGTCTGCAATGCATACTGAGAACGCTGCGGAAAGCAATTACCAATGAAAGTTTTAACCACGCATGCCTTGCAGATTTATCTTACCCCAATGGAATACATGGGCTAAACTCTGCCGCAGATTATCATGCTAGGAAAATATTCCATGCGACAATCTGGCCCCTATAGTCACCTCACTTTCCATAGAAAAACGATCAACAGATGAATTAAACTAATTTTTAAACTGACAGAAGACTGACGGCTGCTTTGTATTCTGTGCTGTGTGTTCTTGTGGGCTGGATCCAACAAGTCTCATGTCTATACATAACATATAGATTTTCTGATTTTATTTCTAATTCTTTAAAACTAATTTTTCCTGGTTAAATATGCAGGACAGGTGTTGCTCCGGGACCCATGGTCTCATTTTTATGTCGGTATTGCCTTCGCTGTTAATATTTTTTCATAAACCCCAGCAGAGGATCGGATAGAAAACCTTATCTTATCACCGTTAAATGCACATGCGACATTCAGAAACTTGGCAAAGCTGGGTGACTATCTTTCAAGAGACGATAATGGCAGCCATACTGTTTTTCTGTCAAAAACACGGCAAATTTTTATTTTAGAACTTGATTGAAGGCGAAAACTTGCGTTTCATTGACTTATTTATTAATTTGTTGTAAACAAATAGAATAAAAAATAAATAAACCAATAGACTAAATATTTACACAAATAAACATACTATCTGTCTGGGCTAACCGGCTGAGCCTGTGTGCATTTAGGAGCCTCAGGTTCTCCAGGTTTGGATTTTTCAGCCATCATACTGCTGGCATGAGACCTCTAGTGAATGTCCGGGCGCCCTCTATTGGTCACTAGAGGAATGGTCCATCCCAGATGTGTGCAGAGAAGGAAGGAGCTGCTTCCTGGAGCCCGCCCCTCTCAGCCTGCCTGCCATCCTCACAATCATGGCTCCGCACTCCATGGACGTTCCCTGCTCTGCAAACTTTCCTGCCCGTGTGTGTGGATGGAGAAAGAAGCTCCTGGCCCCATAAAGGTACACTGACAGATGTGGGCATGCTCTATGCAATGCTGCACCCCCTGGCATCCCTTATATACGGTCTATACCATCCTGGGGTTTGCAGACAATGCTCAATCGAGTCCTTCTCCCACCAGATGGTGTGTTTGTAGGGGAGGGGGACTCTCTTACCTGATGCAGGCTTTGCAAACTTGCATTCATTGCTACATGTTTCTAAGCAAACTTTCATCCCTGCCCTTACATTGTAACATGTATCATGGTCGGTTTCCTATTTGGCTTCCCTTTGCTAGAGCTTTCCCTGCTGCTCAATTCTGCACTAGCTAAAGCAGCTCAGCCTGCAACCCCGGCTATGTGCATGTAATAAGATGCACCCCTGCTCTCAGGGGGTCTTCCCCAACACCCATTTTGTCCAGTGTGCATAGGGTTAACTTTTGCTAGATTTCCCTTGGTTCCCATAGTGCAGGGTGCTCCGTCCTGCACCCCCTGACTTGGTGCATGTAATAAAGTGTACCCCACATAGTCACTTTTCGGTGGGACTGACTTTACTTCTCAGTGGGCACCATGTCTGCGTGCAGCTCCTCTTCTCTGTCCATGCAGTACAGTGCATCGCCTCTCTTTTTTTATGGGTTTATCCTGTGCACTTGGATTGATGATCAGGGCTTTTGGGTGGGAGGACAGAAGAATGACATATTGTCTGATGAAGGAAGGAGGGGGGCTTTAGAGAGTCCTCCCACCTCTCTCCCAGGCTAAGCTGCACACACAGGGGCTTGTTGGTGCAAAGGCTGCTGCTGTGAATGGCAAGGACCCTGCCCTGCGATTGGCTTCCAGGGTGGTGACGTAGGCAGCCCCAGCTTGCTATTTGAGCTCAAGCCTTGCCCAGTTCTCTCCACTTCTACACGTAGAGCCTCAAGCCAGCAGCACACACTGGAGAGAAGGGGGAGGAGGAGGCGCCTTTCTCTATTCTTGTCTCCTATTCCCTGTGCTATGCATACGCCAGCATACACAAAAGCAGCGCCACCGGCAGCTGGTGCACCCACCCTGGCAACCTAACCATCCTTATAATGAGTGCTGGGCAAGCAGACCACAGCCAAGGAATAGACGGCGTGCAAGAAACTTCTGCTTGCTACACCTAGAGGAGCCCTGGATCTATCCTAGACCGCAGCTGGTAACCGGGCATTTGGTTTACTTTCCCCTATGGGTGCCGCAACTTGTGATTGCTATCCGTGGATTGCACTGGCATACACGTCACGGAGGTTGATTACATAACTGCATGGTGTTTTTGTTTTTTTTATTCCCCCTTGGTCTCTGCTTACGGACAAATTAATCCTGGTGACTTTGGAAGTTAAATCACAGCGATTGTGACTGATGCTTACAAAAGAGGAGCTCTTTCTAGTTTTCTCCCTTGCCCATGCCACTAGACCCAGGTTGCCTGAATGGCAGGATCATGAAGTGTTTGACTTTCTTTCTTCTGCTTCCAGAGACCTTAAAGAAGTCTAAAAAGAGCGCCCGGGCTAACAGCAAGGTGCAAGCATGCTATGAGATAGTGCCCCTGGCTCTCAAGAGGAAGATGGCTGCAGAGCTTTACCCTGCTAGTGCAAACACGAATATCGCCAACAGTAATAACGCTGCTGCGGTCACCGCCAAGAAAAACGCCCTCCAGATCCAGCAGAGTGCACCGCCGCCGCCGCAACTACAGAACCTGAACAACAACAACGTCGAGAGTACCAACTGGCAGTCCTTCCACCCGACCCTGAGGGAGAGGTGAGCGCACAGTGCCCCCTACAGCTGTCCTGGAAGCCCTACGTAAATCATAGAAGAGCTTATGGCAATGAATGTGCAAATCCGTGGGGGGCCGTAACTTTTTGGGGCAGTGATAGGGTACCGTAATCATAAATTGAAGTCCAGGGATTACCAGGAGTACCCACCACAGTAGTCAATGGCAGCAGAGCCTGGCACTGCACGCACAGAGGTTACAGGGCTTGGTGCAGCAACCATGAACACTAATGACGGTGCAGTCACTGGGGTATACAAGCCTGACTAATAATCGCAGGGGCATCACATACTGACGCTGCTAGCAGATGGTAACTGACGGGGTTTACAGGGCTTATCCTTGGGACACGGCAAACGTGAAATTTACATCCTGACACTTAGGTGGACATATTGACACTGGGGTACCCAATCCTGGCACTGCAATCACAGGGGTACTAAACCCTAATGCTGCAGTCACAGGAGGATCACATACTGACGCTGCAAACATAAAGCAAGTGAACAAACTGCAGCCACATAACCTATCCTAGACCATCCCAAAATAGGGGTACAGGAAAAAAATAGGGGTTAAGCAAGTGAACATCAAACTTATCCTAGACCAACCGAAAAAAGAGGGGTACAGCAAACATCCAGTATAACCTGGGGCCAATATCACAGATGTTATATAGACTGTACTCCTGTAGATATATATATATATATTAGTCTTTGTACAAGTGCCCAACGCCGAGGTCAGCGCACCACATGAATGCATTGATCCACTGCCATATCAAATAATGGACGGGAGTGATTAGGTTGGAAAGCAGCTCGCGCCGACCCTGCATTGTAACGGGCAATCAAGAGGAGCAACAGAAACAATATTCTTCAATCTGACTGCGCTAATCTCCGGCCAATGCAAACAGCCCCTACACAAGCTGCACCGTTGGTCTGTAATCACCACGTATGAGGCTGACAGGCATCCCCCACCAGCCCTGCACTGAGTTAGCAGGCAGCTCATGCACCGAGCCATTGCTAATCTGCAAGGAGCATCAGCAGGAACAGGACACTGAGATAGATAGGGGGGATCCCTCACTGCAGAGCTGTCAGGACCAACCAGAACAGCACTGGGTCAGACCACGCAGGTAGAGCTCTTTCTGCAATACTATGACACACACACACTGCGACCATTCTCCGATAGGGAAAATTTAAGGAGATGGATTTTCTGGCCATG
The DNA here is from genome assembly GCF_014858855.1 of Bufo gargarizans. Taxonomy (NCBI): domain Eukaryota; kingdom Metazoa; phylum Chordata; class Amphibia; order Anura; family Bufonidae; genus Bufo; species Bufo gargarizans. Next base: position 31,445,002 of record NC_058090.1, read on the forward strand.
TGTAGTCTTGACAGTGAGGATCGTTGTGCGGCCATTGATTTATAAAAAAAAAAAAATATTTATTTTTTTATCCGCCTTCCAGGCATGTGCATGTGAATACTGCAGGGGGTCTTAAGATGGCTATTGGGGAGCTGTGCACACTATGGGTCGTAATTGATTACCCTTTTATGTACTGCATAAAATGAGTGTGGTCACACTAGGAGTACATTTCTCTGACCATGTTCTTGCACTGCATGCAATGGTACATAAGACATTACCAGCCATGGAAGGGTAGGTTTTGCTCACATGCAGATTGGCAGTTTGTGTTTCGTTTTTTAAAACCATGCTTGCAAAAAAACTAAAACAAATGATAGCATCATTTCTCTGGTGTGATCGGTTCCCCCTGTCCCTCTAGATCAGGGCTGCATTTTAAAAACTGCTTTCCAGGAAAAGCTTTGTTCTTTTTTATTTTATTTCCAGTAATCTCAAGTAAAGCCAGCGAGAATTTCTATGAATCCTCGGGAAAATCCCTCAGATTACCATGATTATCCCATATAAGACTGGTACGAGGGCTGACAAGTCTGTAGGAGACAAACAGGCTGCAGCTAAATTTGACAAGAGCCGAAATCGACGCTGCTAGAAAAACCTGATTAAAATTAGCAGACCTTCCTTGTACGCCTGTGAAAAGGGATGTGTCATCTCTTTCATCCCGTCGTTGGCGTTTAAAGAGAAGGCCACCTCAGTGAGACACACGTCAGCCTTTGTAGTTGGATTTAGACTAGCGTATTCTTGTCGAATTCTCCCAGCTAAATATGTGTGCGTATTCTCCCTTTAGGAATGCATTGATGTTCAACAACGAGCTAATGGCTGATGTACACTTCGTGGTGGGGCCATCTGGGGCCTGCAAGAAAGTCCCTGCTCACAAGGTAAGTTTGAACCCCCCCCCCCCCCCCAAAATAAAAATAAATAAAAAAGAAAGGTGTTTTTTTTTACAATTTGCAACATTACAATTATTTTTTCTCCCCAGTATATTTTGGCCGTCGGGAGCTCTGTGTTTTATGCCATGTTTTATGGAGATCTAGCCGAGGTCAAATCCGAAATCCATATCCCCGACGTGGAACCTGCTGCTTTTTTAATCCTTTTAAAGTAAGTGGGGTCATTAAAGAATTGGAAAATAAATGCAGCAGCAAACATAAAAGCTTATAAAATATGCATATTCTGACTGGCATTAATGGATTTTAAAACGGTTGGTAGAATAGCCCCCTGTAAAAAACCACAAAAGCTTTGGCTCCTTATTATGCGAGGAATACGGCTGGTTCTGGAAACTAAAGCAAAAAAAATAAAAAATCCACCTATAATGTATTTTTAGAGTTGGGTACTTTTTGGCCGAATGTTTCCATCTTGCTGTGAATTTGTATGGGCCAGATATACGGATTTTTGAGCGAATATTTCCATCTTGCTGTGGATCTGTATGGGCCAGATATACGGCTTTTTGAGCGAATGTTTCCATCTTGCTGTGGATCTGTATGGGCCAGATATACGGCTTTTTGAGCGAATGTTTCCATCTTGCTGTGGATCTGTATGGGCCAGATATACGGATTTTTGAGCGAATGTTTCCATCTTGCTGTGGATCTGTTTGGGCCAGATATACGGCTTTTTGAGCGAATGTTTCAGACTTGCTGTGGATCTGTATGGGCCAGATGAACGACTTTTTGAGCAAATTTTTCCAACTTGCTGTGGTTCTGAATGGGTCAGATTAACTACTTTTTTGAGAGAATGTTTCCATCTTGCTGTGGATGGGAATGGGCCACATGTACGGCTTTTTGAGCGAATGTTTCCAACTTGCTGTGGATTTGTATGAGACAGATGTTCGATTTTGGCTCAATTCTGCTCTCTTCCCTTAGGTACTTATACAGTGACGAGATTGACCTGGAAGCAGACACAGTCCTTGCCACGCTGTATGCTGCCAAGAAGTATATTGTACCCGCACTAGCCAAGGCCTGTGTTAACTTTCTTGAGACAAGCTTAGAGGCCAAAAATGCATGTGTCTTACTTTCTCAAAGCCGCCTCTTCGAGGAGCCAGATCTGACGTTGCGCTGCTGGGAAGTGATCGATGCGCAGGCTGAACTGGCACTGAAGTCAGAAGGCTTCTGTGAAATCGATCTGCCGACCCTAGAGATTATCGTGACACGGGAAACGCTAAACACTAAAGAAGACGTCGTCTTTGAAGCCATCTTGAATTGGGCAGAGGCCGAGTGCAAACGACAAGGCCTGCCGGTGACACCTGCAAGCAAAAGGAATGTACTGGGAAAAGCCTTGTACTTGGTACGGATTCCAACCATGACTTTAGAGGAATTTGCCAATGGGGCTGCCCAGTCGGACATTTTAACCTTGGAGGAGACGCGCAGTATATTCTTGTGGTACACGGCGGCCAACAAACCCCAGCTGGAGTTCCCTCTCGTTAAAAGGAAGGGTCTCGCTCCTCAGAGATGCCACAGATTCCAGTCGTCGGCCTACCGCAGCAACCAGTGGAGGTACAGGGGACGTTGTGACAGCATCCAGTTTGCGGTAGACAAAAGGATATTTATAGCGGGACTTGGGCTCTATGGATCGAGCTGCGGCAAAGCAGAATACAGTGTCAAAATTGAACTCAAAAGGCAAGGGGTGGTCCTTGCTCAAAACCTGACTAAATTTGTCTCCGATGGTTCTAGTAACACGTTTTCGGTCTGGTTTGAGCACCCTGTGCAGGTGGAGCAGGACACGTTTTACACCGTCAGTGCCATCTTGGATGGCAACGAGCTTAGTTACTTTGGGCAAGAGGGCATGACGGAAGTACAGTGCGGAAAAGTGACTTTCCAGTTTCAGTGCTCATCAGACAGTACCAACGGGACCGGGGTACAAGGGGGGCAGATTCCAGAGCTGATCTTTTATGCATGACGCATTTCACCCCCTGACTACTGCTCAAAGCACACCGACGCCCCTCTTTGACACGATCAGCCCGTTTCTACTCCACCCTGGTTGTCCTGCCACACACTGAACAAGGGTTAGTCGTTCCTATGAACTGTATGGAATGTAACGCGGGGGCCGCCGACACTCCAACCGAAGGAATGCTTGTAGAGTTTAATCTTATTTTATTTATTTATAAGCTATTTGAATTATTGAAACTGCGACACGCAGGGGAATGGAAAAGAAATCTGCACACAATGTGCATTTATTTTGTATATAGGTAACTTGTTCAAATCTAGCCTGCTCGACAGAGGAGCGGCAATTAAATATGTTACATAAAAGATTTTTACTTATACCCGATGCCTGCCTTGTCAGTGTCATTTCTATAGATTTCACTGGGACTAGACATTGAAACCCAACACAATGCGATGCGTTAGATGTCTTATCTGTGTGTGCCAGCACTACACCTACATCATCATTATTGACCGGGGTAACTTTATAATCAAGACACACGGTTGTGAACTGACACTATACAGAAATGTACCCACAGAGCTACTCACGGTGGTCGAAAGGATATGCATGTGAAAAATGGACATTAAAAGGGGCTTTGCAGTAAAAAGAAATATGGCTGCCTTCTTCCAAAAAACAGCGCCACCCTTGTATACAGGTTGTGTACGGTATTGCTTCTCAGCTTCATGGACTTGAGCTGCAATACCTGACACACCTTATAGACAGATGTATTAAAAAAAGAAAAAGGAACCATGTTTATCTAATCCCTTACAATTACTTGTTTTATCAGGATGAAAGGTGCCCAATTATCGGCAGCACATCTTCCTGTATAATCAGGGATGTGCAGCTGATAATGAACAGAAGTGAATGACTGCAGCAGCGATCATTCCTCCAGCATTCTGTATGCATGGGCCTGAGTAATCAGGCGGGTGCAAATGAGAGCCCATGCACTTGTTCTCATCCATAGGTGCTCGCACTGCCCGTACATTGGGCAAAGGGAAGACCCTCACTTGAGTCACCTATGGCTGTATAAAATCCCCAGAATTGTACAGACCCCAATGTGTGCTGTCCATACAATTGTAGCCAGAACTACCTGCCTCAATGGATGCATGGCCCTGACCCCACATCAGCTAGGCTATAAGTGTCCATGTAACTTAAGCGTATAGGCACTTGGTGTATATTACGGGTGGATTTTTATACAGAAAATCTATAGCATAATACAGTACCACCAAAGCAGATTTTCTAAATCTCATTTACATGGTGCAGAAATTGACCTGTGGTGCAGATTTTGATGCCTGCAGCATGTCAATTGTTTGTGCGGATTTTCAGCGTAGATTTCACCCTTTGCAATGCAGAGAGTGAGATCTGGGGCAAATCTGCAAGTAACACATGCAGATTTGGTGGGGAAATGCAGTGAAAACTGCACACAAATCTGCATAAGGCCTCACAATCGTAGGTTTGGTCTGCACCCGACCCACAAAATTTAATGGGGCCACAAAAGATGCGGACAGCACACCATATTCTCTCCGCATCCTATGTCCATTCCACAGGCCCCACAAAAAAGTCAGAACATGTCCTTTACTTGTCCGTTGTCGGCCGGTATCCGTGTTTTGCAGATCCACCATTTGCGGTCCGCAACCTGGATACAGTCGTGTGCATGAGGCCTAAACTACACTGCCGTAGGATACACCCTAAGGCTAACTGCACACATTGCAGATTGTGCCTGTTTTTTATTTTGTGCAGATTCTCATGCGGAAAAAGACGCAGTGCAATACAGTACCAGCAAAGTGTATGAGATTTCACAATCTCATGTACACTTTTTTTCCATGCAGAAATTGACCCTGCCGTGTGGATTTTGAAATCTGCAGCATGTCATTTGTTTCAGCGCGAATTCCACCCTTCTAAATGCAATCTGTGACAAAACTCCATTAAATCGGCACCAAAAACCACAAGTACCAAATGCGGTTTTGGATAGTGAAGCTCACAGAGAAACGCATGGAAATCTGTTAGTGTTGCATCTAGCCCAGCTTTCTGGAGAACTCAAAGAATGGCAGAGTAGATAGAACAATTGCTGGGCTATATACTACAAAATTGGCATTCATTTGCCAAAGTACACTACAGAAAATTCTGGCAGGTAACCAAGATTTTAAAAAGGGTTATCTACAATAGGTAAAGGCAGGCCACCGCAGTGATTATAAGCCGGCTTTTATTAAATGTCAAGCAATCACTTGTCCTGGGATTTGCAGGTCTACAAAAATAGAAAATTTGCTCTAAAAATTACAAGAGGAAAGCTAATGCTCAAATGAGCAGCTGAGAATATTCTTGGCTACTCCATCTTTTATCATAGCGCTAGACTTCTCATAGTACAGTATCGGAATTTGTTCATGACCAATTTGAGGGCATTGTGCGCCCCTCTCCCCTATTAGCTTAAGTGGACAGCCGCTGCAAAGAGCGCTACCAACAAATCTCAATTGTGGTCCTCAAATATCCCCCAACGGGTCATGAGTTGGGAGGGAACCCCTGTGGCAGTGCCTATATGGCTTGTGAAACGCTAAGGAAATCCCGACCTGTTTGGAGGTACTTGAGAACTGCAACCGAAAAAAAAAATACAACCTTGGCGGACTCCACTTCGATGGACACCATCTAATACTAGGACCTAGCTGGTCAGTTCCTCCCAGAGATCTGCTCATGAGGGGATATTTCATATGGATAAGGACTGGACAATTACTATTTGTTGGTAGCTTAAGGGTCGCTACATGGCCAAATTTGCACAGTGTATTTATTTATCTTTTGGGGTGGGGGTGGGATGTGAGGGAACGACTGAAAAATGTCTTGCTTTGAAAAAGGATAAAAGTAGGTCAACTAATGAACAAAACATTGGTAACAAAAAAAACGCTTGTATGTCCTACCTTTCGTATTAACCTTCAGCTAATATCTGGAGTAGGGATCAACAGATTATCGGAAGTACCAATATTATCGGCCGATATTCAGGATTTTGTACATTATCGGTATCTAACCTTGCCAATATACCGATAATGCGTATAAAGCGAATACTAGTGAGCGCTTCCATTATGGAAGCGCACACTAGTATGCATTGAGAGTAGGGGAAAAAGCGCAGCAAGTGCTTCCGATACTCGCCCTCCCTGGTATTCTTTGATGGGGCCCGCGCTGCACTGTCCTGACCCCGTACAGGGGGAGCGAAACGCCGGACCCGGAGATGAAGAGGAGCCGCGGCGCAGGAGCGGTTAGGAGTTTTTTATTTTATTCATCTGAGGTCTGATAGGGGTTAATAAAGGTCTGATAGGGGTTAATAAAGGTCTGATCTGAGGTCTGATAGGGGTTAATAAAGGTCTGATCTGAGGTCTGATAGGGGTTAATAAAGGGCTGATCTGAGGTCTGATAGGGGTTAATAAAGGGCTGATCTGAGGTCTGATAGGGGTTAATAAAGGGCTGATCTGAGGTCTGATAAGGGTTAATAAAGTCAGTGAGGAGGGGGGGATGGTGTGGAAATTGGCATTTGGCACTAGTATATTATAAAATTAAATTATAAATGGACTGCCAACTAAGGGCTTTATTATTAATAATTGACATTTATAATATACTAGTGCCAAATGCAAATTTCCACCACCTCAGTGACTACCAACCAATATAATATATATTATGAGATTTAAAATATCGGTATAAATGATCAGCTATGGCCCTGAAAGTTCACAGATTATCGTTATCGGCTCTAAAAAAATCAATATCGGTCGAACCCTAATCTGAAGCTGATGTTTTTACAGCAAAAAAATGCACAAAAACTGACTAAAAACCCCCAAAAATTCAAAAACCCACACGTGAAACTCCCCGTGACAAATATAACAGACAGCCTTTAAAGGGGTAATCCCATCTCAGACATTGATGTCACCTTTGGGACCTGGTCCTATCTCCAGAGCAGGACCCCTGCAGTGAAGCGAAGCAAAGGAAACTTGCCTAATTAGAGCAGTCTATAGTGTAACATAAAAATAAAAAAACTGGCTTGGAACCAGACAATACAGATTACACTGCATCTACCTCGTACAAAACCACCTTGTGAAAAAATTACAAAGTCGTCTGGTTATTTAGGAACAAAACATGGGAATGGGATCAGACATTTATAGCATATCCTGTGATGCCATGAAAGGTTTGAGTTGGGATGCCCCCTTTAATCTACAAGAAGGGTCTTTTATCAATATCTTCTGATGGGTTACTACTAATCATTATGTATTTAGTGACTGAGAAGGCAGAATTTTGGGAAAATCAAGAGAAGAACTGGGCAGACAAGAAAGTCTCAATATCTTTTGCACTATTATTATTATTATATTTTATTGGGACCAGATTGGGAATGAATGGTTGTGGCTACCGCCCCCTCCCAAAACGCCCCATAAGACTGTAAATGCGTGACCAGCTACCTTCCCTGCGTCCACATGAAAACGGACTGGCCGTGTATTTGTGCTTGGTCAATATTATTATCTGGTTCCACAAACACACGCCAAGGAGCACAGCGTCCCCATTCACAGCAACTTCTGCTAGGCGACCGACGCACCATGACTGACCGCACGTACAATGAACGAGTGGAAGACTAACTTTATCTTTTAGTTTAATCATCGTATTTTAAGAGCCATAACTCTTTTCTTTTCTGCCAATTAGGCGAAGGCTTGTTGTTTGTGCGATGGGTTGATGTTTTCATTGGTACCATTTGGGGTGTATGCAACTTTTGGATCACTTCTACCTGTTTTGGGAGGCCGGACTAGCCACCCTCGCAAAAAAAATAAAAAAAAAAATGTTATAAATAAAAACATTTCTAGGAATTTCTTTTTTACACTATTCACCATGTGGATTAAATGACAAGATAATTGTATAGCTCATGTGCAAACACTGTGATATCAATCACGAGACGTATGTTCATTGTTCTATTTGACATAATAAAGCACTGTATAAAGCCTTATTCACACGCCAGTGATTTCCATCAGTGATTGTGAACCAGGACATAAGGTATGAGGGAAAGATCTGCGCCTGTTCTGTGTTTAGAGCCGCACCTGGTTTCGGCTCAAAATCGCTGACAGAAATCACCGACGTGTGAATGAGGCATTAGAGGGAAATGAAATCTTAAGGTTTTCTATTAGATTTTTGTTCACATTTTTTGTCCCACTTGACCGTGCAATCACTTGACCACTTCTGTATTGCAGAGTTCTATACTGTCTGTTTTACACTGACAGGCAGCCTATTAGACCCTGCCCCTGCAGGGTAGATACCTACCCAGAGTTCATTGTTATATCTCAGGCTGCTATAATGACCATTAGCGCCCCACAATCATGCAGCAGGGAGGGGTAAGGCAATGGGCTGAGATAGGGAACCTTTTCTTTTTAACTGCTTATATGCTGCAGTTGCTACTGTCTGCGAGATCTAAGGCTACTTTCACACTAGCGTTCAGAGCGGGTCCGTCTGATGTTTCATCAGACGGATCCGCTCCTATAATGCAGACGTTTGCATCCGTTCATAACGGATCCGTCTGCATTATAACTTAGAAAAATTTCTAAGTGTGAAAGTAGCCTGAGCGGATCCGTTCAGACTTTACATTGAAAGTCAATGGGGGACGGATCTGCTTGAAGATTGAGCCATATGGTGTCATCTTCAAGCGGATCCGTCCCCATTGACTTCCATTATAAGTCTGGACGGACGCTGCTTGCACTAGGCGGAGCGGAGGCTGAGCGCTGGCAGACGGATGCATTCTCAGTGGATCCGCCTCCACTGAGAATGCATTAGGGCCAGACGGCTGCGTTCAGGGCCGCTTGTGAGCCCCTTCAAACGGAGCGGACACCTGAACGCAGGTGTGAAAGTAGCCTTATGGGTGAAATTTAATGGATCGGATTTGTCTAATATCTTGGTAAATGTGCAGAGTAGAGAAAAATACTTGAGCTTTAGCGGCTCTGCAAAGGACACCTCCAGTAGTATTTCCAGCAAGCTTTATTGATGACACAACAACACTTTTTAGGACGGCAGTGATCCCGTCAGATAAGTGGTGTATCTGACCTGACAAAGGGATTAGTACAATCCCGAAACGTGTTGTTGTACCACCAATAAAGCTTGCTGGAATTACTCCTGGAGGTGTACTTTGCAGCGCCGCTACAGTTCATGTTTTTTATTTCCTTCTACTCTGCACAATTGCCAGGATAGGAGATAAATTCGATCTCTGCAGTTGCACCCATTAGATGCCACAGTCAGTAGCAATTGTATCATATAGGCAGTTAGACAGCGGAGAAAGAGTCCCTATCTCAGCCCACTGCCTTACCCCTCCCTGCTGCATGATGGTGGGATGCTAATGGCAGCTGGAGGTGTACCAAAGGGCTTTGGGTGGGCATGTACCGTCAGGGGCAGGGTCTAATAGTGTGCAAAATTCCGTATCTTTTGCATACCGGAGGAACAGCGAGCAGCAGCAGCAGACACTACCTCCATACATTGAACTACAGGCTGTTGTGCCCTGAGCAGAACAGTCAGAGGTGAGCGGCTTATTGTCATTATACACTACCCCATATGCTCTCCTATTTTTTTATTTTAAGATCTTGGCAATTGTGGCAGAAGCCCATTTATTTGTATCAGATGTGCTGACGCTGATCTCGTGGACAGGCAGAGCTTGCATGATTACTAGGAGTTATACATCCGGCTGTCATAGGGCACTATCCGGGCATCGCTCATGACATATATACATGGAAGAGCGTGCGTGCGTGTGTGTGTATATATATATATATATATACACACACACACACAAAGGCCTCATTGAGTAGGCCGAAACGTTGCCTGGGGATAAAAGTTTGGCGTCTTCACCCTTTCACGCTATTTTGGAGAGCTGCCTCGTTATTTGGACGTGTTTATAGTGGAGGAGAAGCCCGCTTTCCTTGAGGAATTGCACCCTGTTCACACCATCTAACTGTGCTGCTGTTCTATCTGTGTGTGTGTGTATGTGTGTGTGTGTAGGACTGATAGACGATATATACTAGCAAACTTTACCTTACACATTGAATAACCCTTCCTTGCTGAAGCCATAAGATCCCTCTAGCTTCCAGGACTCCTGCACAGATGCTGTTAGAGGCGCTGCTAAATGAATGCAGCACCAATTTATAAGAGGTTTTACATTAAAACACCTGAGCAGGTCTGTTCTTCCCTATGCACGTTTATCCCTTGCATTAACAAACTAGTCCTGTGTCTTTAAGAAATTGCAGCTGACCGACATAATCTCTCCTTTAATCTTGGCGTCCTGGGTGTTTTACAAGCCGTTTTCTAAGTACGTTTAAGATTTCCTGAATGATAACTTGTTTTACGACCTGAGGAAACAGCAGAATATACACACCTGTGTATGCAGGTCAACTGTTAATTATACACTCGCACAGCCGATCATCAGGTTATGAGCAGGCTGTACGTGGGCGCTTTTTATGTTCAAGCACTGCCTGATGTTCTGCATCGGATTTGTAAATTAAAAGAAAATTGGGCAGAAAATCCATTACTTATTTAAAATGGGTAATCCCATGAAATAAGTTCCTATAAAAAGTCCCAAAAAGGCCACTAACCTGAAATGTATATAACTTGGCACCAATTCCACTTTTTCACCTTCTCTGTGTCACCCCTCAGCATGCCTTATAATGGTACATGGTTATAACAGAAAATAACGGAATTCGTAAGACGGAATTCAAAACGGAAACCTTTAGAGGCATTCCGTTTTGATCCGTCATAATAAAGGTCTATGGGCAAACACAGTCTGGTTTCCGTTATCCAGGACAGAAAAGAAAGTCCTGTTCACATAGACCTCTATTATGGAGGATCAAAACGGAATGCCTATAAAGGTTTCAGTTTTGAATTCCATCTTACGAATTCCGTTATTTTCCGTTATAAAGCAATAATGGAATTGTGAACGCTGATGTGAACTCAGCTGGGCAGTATATAACATGACCCATTTCCCAGTTTTTTAGTCTAGCATTCCAAAAACCCTTTGTAGGCATTCTATGGGGGAGATTCATCAAGGCCAAAGTGTGCTGTGCCGGTCTTGACATCCCATGCGCAGGCCTCGTCATAAATTGGGAACATCCTCCGGCAGTCCGTGCGTACAAATTAAAATCTAAAGCAGCTTGGGGCTGCCCTATATTTCTGGCCTAAATTAAGATAAGTGTGCTGAATCCACTGCCCCCGTCCTTTGCCCGCCACACCCCCTTATCTGAAAGTGGAGAGGGCGATGTAGAAATGCAGTTTGCTACAAAATTATGTCACAGTGGCGTTTTTGAGCCATAAAAATGGTGTAAAAGATGATAAATCTACGCCTGTATATCTTTTACGTACGCTGTTCTACATCACCACCAGTCAGGCTGCTCCCCCCTCTGGCAGTTGCAAATATAGTCCCCAGGAAGTTTCCAGTCAGTCTCCTTCTCCCTCTGACAGCTGTAAATACAGCCCTCAATAAGCTAATCTGAACATAGTTACATAAAAAGTATGCCAAGGAGATTGGAGCCGTAAAATAAATAGTTTTTGCTTGCTCACAAGTCAATGCACAGGTTTTATACAATAGGATACTTCCCCAACAAGCAGGGTAGAAGCAATGTGTATGGCTATGGCATGGGGCTGTTGGTGCTGGCTGGGGGACACGATTATGGTGGCAAACTGGCAATGGAATGGGGCTGATGGCGCTACCTGGGGGACATGATGATGGTGGCAATGGCATGGGGCTGATGGCGCTGGCTGGGGGACATGATGATGGTGGCAATGGCATGGGGCTGATGGCGCTGGCTGGGGGACATGATGATGGTGGCAATGGCATGGGGCTGATGGAGCTGGCTGGGGGACATGATGATGGTGGCAATGGCATGGGGCTGATGGCGCTACCTGGGGGACATGATGATGGTGGCAATGGCATGGGGCTGATGTCGCTACCTGGGGGACATGATGATGGTGGCAATGGCATGGGGCTGATGGCGCTACCTGGGGGACATGATGATGGTGGCAATGGCATGGGGCTGATGGCACCAGCTGTGGGACATGATGATGGTGGCAATGGCATGGGGCTGATAGCGCTGGCTGGGGGACATGATGATGGTGGCAATGGCACGGGGCTGATGGCGCTACCTGGGGGACATGATGATGGTGGCAATGGCATGGGGCTGATGGCGCTACCTGGGGGACATGATGATGGTGGCAATGGCATGGGGCTGATGGCGCTGGCTGGGGGACATGATGATGGTGGCAATGGCATGGGGCTGATGGCGCTGGCTGGGGGACATGATGATGGTGGCAATGGCATGGGGCTGATGGCGCTGGCTGGGGGACATGATGATGGTGGCAATGGCATGGGGCTGATGGCGCTACCTGGGGGACATGATGATGGTGGCAATGGCATGGGGCTGATGGCGCTACCTGGGGGACATGATGATGGTGGCAATGGCATGGGGCTGATGGCGCTACCTGGGGGACATGATGATGGTGGCAATGGCATGGGGCTGATGGCGCTGGCTGGGGGACATGATGATGGTGGCAATGGCATGGGGCTGATGGAGCTGGCTGGGGGACATGATGATGGTGGCAATGGCATGGGGCTGATGGTGCTACCTGGGGGACATGATGATGGTGGCAATGGCATGGGGCTGATGTCGCTACCTGGGGGACATGATGATGGTGGCAATGGCATGGGGCTGATGGCGCTACCTGGGGGACATGATGATGGTGGCAATGGCATGGGGCTGATGGCACCAGCTGTGGGACATGATGATGGTAGCAATGGCATGGGGCTGATGGCGCTGGCTGTGGGACATGATGATGGTGGCAATGGCATGGGGCTGATGGCGCTGGCTGTGGGACATGATGATGGTGGCAATGGCATGGGGCTGATGGCGCTGGCTGGGGGACATGGATGATGATGGCCATGTAATTTGTATACATACAGAAGAAAATAATATATCACGATACATCGTTATATCGCACATGCTTCAAATTATATTGTGATATAGATTTTAGGCCATATCACCCATCCCTAATTGCAGTGGAATTTTACTATAAGGATATGGTCTAAATATGTGAAAAGGCAAAAACAAAGATATACTTAATAAATCTGAGTTTGATTTAATTCTCGGAACCGCCAAAAGACTACCAGTGTTCTACTGCATCCCCAAGGTTCACAAGGATCCTCTCCACCCCCAGGTAGGCCGATTGTCTCTGGCATAGGGTCCTTGACATCTAACTTATCCCAATATTTGAATAGATTTTTACAACCCTATGTCGGAGTCACTCCGTCCCATCTAAAAGATACCACAGCAGTAATTAATTTATCGGAAAACATGATGTCAACCCCATTGGATTCTTGCAACTTTAGATATTGGTTCATTATACACATGTATAAATCACGATCAAAGAATACATGCTATAGCAAAGATTTTATTACAGGAAGGTAGATTAGGAGCTGAACAAATAAAGTTTTTATTAGAGGGTATCAGGATTGTTTTGTCCCACAATAATTTTTTTTAGATTCAAAATTTTATTTACAGATCACAGGGACCGCAATGGGCACTATGTTTGCACCCAGTTACCCCAATTTATTCATGGCAGCATGGGGACAGGAGGCAGTTGCTCCCAGACTGGGGTCGGACCTGGTGCTCTGGCAAAGATATATAGATGGCATTTTAGTTATTTGGGAGGGATCTCATCAAGTTCTGATGCAGTTTATAAATGAGATCAACAGTAATCCGTGTAATTTAAAGTTCACCCCTAATATAAGCTCACAGGTGGTCGAATTTTCGGATTTGAGAATAGAGAAGATAGATGGATCATTTATTTGCAGTACATATCAGAAGGAAGTGGCCAAGAACAGTTTATTTTAAGTACAAAAAAGCTAAATTTAGCCAACTAAGAGAGGCCATAGGCCTAACTAAATGGGATAAAGTCCTCACAAATAAAAATACAGCCACAAAATGGGATATCTTTAAAAGCACCCTAAAATCTCATTGTGAGAGGTACCTACCGTATGGGAATAAAAGGTTAAGGAACAAAAAGAAACCAATGTGGATAAACAGAACTGTAAAAAAAGCAATAAATGACAAAAAGAAAGCATATAAAACACTAAAACAGGAAGGTAGCACGGAAGCACTGAAAAACTATAAGGAAAAAAATAGAACATGTAAAAAACAAATAAAAGCGGCCAAACTAGAGACTGAGAGATTAATTGCCAAAGAGAGTAAAACTAACCCTAAAATGTTCTTCAATTATATAAATGTTAAAAAGTATAAATCTGAAGGTGTCGGCCCGTTAAAGAGTAATGAGGGGGGAGTCGCAGAGAGCGACGAGGAGAAAGCAAAGCTGTTAAATATTTTTTTCTCCAATGTATTCACTGAGGAAAATAAACTGTCAGATGACATGCAGAATGTAAAATAAATTCCCCATTAAAAGTGTCCTGTCTGACCCAGGAAGAAGTACAGCAGCGACTAAAAAAGATTAATATAGACAAATCGCCAGGACCGGATGGCATACACCCCCGTATCCTAAGGGAATTAAGTAATGTCATAGCCAGACCCTTATTTCTGATATTTGCGGACTCTATACTGACAGGGAATGTCCCACAGGATTGGCGCATGGCAAATGTGGTGCCAATATTCAAAAAGGGTCCAAAAACAGAGCCTGGAAACTATAGGCCGGTAAGTTTAACATCTGTTGTGGGTAAACTGTTTGAAGGTTTTCTGAGAGATGCTATCTTAGAGCATCTTAACGGAAATAAGCAAATAACGCCATATCAGCATGGCTTCATGAGGGATCGGTCATGCCAAACTAATTTAATCAGTTTCTATGAGGAGGTAAGTTCTAGACTTGACAGCGGCGAATCAATGGATGTCGTATATCTGGACTTCTCCAAAGCATTTGACACTGTACTGCATAAAAGGTTAGTATATAAAATGAGAATGCTCGGACTGGGAGAAAACGTCTGTAAGTGGGTAAGTAACTGGCTCAATGATAGAAAACAGAGGTGGTTATTAACGGTACACACTCAGATTGGGTCACTGTCACTAGTGGGGTACCTCAGGGGTCAGTATTGGGCACTATTCTCTTCAATATATTTATTAATGATCTTGTAGAAGGCTTGCATAGTAAAATATCAATTTTTGCAGATGACACTAAACTGTGTAAAGTAATTTACACTGATGAGGACAGTATACTACTACAGAGCGATCTGGATAGATTGGAGGCTTGGGCAGAGAAGTGGCAGATGAGGTTTAACACTGATAAATGTAAAGTTATGCACATGGGAAGGAATAATGCAAGTCACCCGTACTTATTAAATGGTAAAACACTCGGTAACACTGACATGGAAAAAGATCTAGGAATTTTAATAAACAGCAAACTAAGCTGCAAAAAACAGTGTCAGGCAGCTGCTGCCAAGGGAAATAAGATAATGGGTTGCATCAAAAGGGGCATAGATGCCCGTGATAAGAACATAGTCCTACCACTTTACAAATCCTTAGTCAGACCACAGATGGAGTACTGTGTACAGTTCTGGGCTCCTGTGAACAAGGCAGACATAGCAGAGCTGGAGAGGGTCCAGAGGAGGGCAACTAAAGTAATAACTGGAATGGGGCAACTACAGTACCCTGAAAGATTATCAAAATTAGGGTTATTCACTTTAGAAAAAAAGACGACTGAGAGGAGATCTAATTAATATGTATAAATATATCAGGGGTCAGTACAGAGATCTATCCCATCATCTATTTATCCCCAGGACGGTGACGAGGGGACATCCTCTGCGTCTGGAGGAAAGAAGGTTTGTACACAAACATAGAAGAGGATTCTTTACGGTAAGAGCAGTGAGACTATGGAGCTCTCTGCCTGAGGAGGTGGTGATGGTGAGTACAATAAAGGAATTCAAGAGGGGCCTGGATGTATTTCTGGAGCGTAATAATATTACAGGCTATAGCTACTAGAGAGGGGTCGGTGATCCAGGGAGTTATTCAGATTGCCTGATTGGAGTCGGGAAGGAATTTTTATTCCCCTAAAGTGAGGAAAATTGGCTTCTACCTCACAGGTTTTTTTTTCCTTCCTCTGGATCAACTTGCAGGATGACAGGCCGAACTGGATGGACAAATATCTTTTTTCGGCCTTATATACTATGTTACTATGTTACAAGTTGTCACCTCCCAAGATGGCTACCCAATGTTCCAATGAGTCAGTTTCGATGTTTGAAAAGAAATTGCATGAAACCAGAACAGTTGGATAAACCTAAAAGGATTCTATAGGTGAGGACTATGTCAAAATTGCAAACAATTTTTTTTTTTATAGAAAGATAATAGCAATATCCAGTACCAATGGCCTTAAGTGGGAGATCAAAAAAAACTTTACTTGTAACAGCAAAGCAGTCATTTATTTATATCGAGTGCCCATGCTCAAAACAATATATAGGACATACAATCGGGGAATTAAAAATAAGGATCGCTGAACACATTAATAATATTAGGAAAGGTTATGAAAAACACACTATCAAAGCAATTTTAAAATACATCATGCCAGTAATCCGAGGGGGTTGAGATTCATGGCCATTCAATCAGTGAAGGAGAATGGGAGGGGAGGAGCTTTCATCTCTAGGATGTCTAGGGGTGAATCAAAGAAGATATCCGAGTTTGGATCCTTGATGCCCTTGGGGTTGAATTCAGAAGTGGAGATATTTGGGTTCCTATAAATGGGGTGGGGATCAGTTCACACAGAGTGTGGATTCCAGGCTGTTTATCAGCGCATTGACTCTCTCTGCGTCTTTCCCCTCACCCCCTACATCTTCTACTCAGACTATTTTTTAATTTTTTCATATTTCATTTCTATATTTTAAATTTTTATTTATATACTTCTATTTTCTATTTTGTTTAATATATATTTTTTTAGATTCTTACATTTCTATGTCACACTGTTATTTTCATTTTCATGTTTATTTTTCAGTCCTTTTTCTATATTTCTATTTGTGTCTGGTATATACAATGTAATTATCTGTGAGCTATATGTATTTCACGTATATATACAATAACAGTATAAGCGTTGAAGTGCAATAACGCATGGTGCGCACTTTGTGTCTGAGGAGTTTGAGACAAAGTTGCCAAACTTACTCCGGTCCAGATTTTATTATTAACATTGATGTGCCTAAATTAACATTATTTGCTACCACTAAGGAAGGAACGTTTTGTTCCGAAACGCGTCTGATGGGTATTGCCTGTTGACTACCGAAGGTGTACAGTAATATTTGAAGATAATCCACACAAGTGCATTCAAGTTGGCTTTGGCGCCCCTGCGCTTCAACAACGTATGTGCGGCAAAGTCATTCAAGCCGGCACACAGCAGAACGGGCAGCCGACTGAGACATCGAGGGAGGATCACAGCGCTGCAGCATTTGTGAGTAATAGCCTCCTGAATTATTGCCAACATAAACAAACACATCAAGTCAACATACAGAGGAGTCATCTTACCGGGTATAATACGCGAGACAAGAATAGCCCACATTAAAGCGAGGTCCATATGGTACTATAAGTCCCAGCTCAAGCGTGGGAGCACTAAAACATTGAATTCTATTCAGACTATGTGGATACCCTACTAAATAAGGCACAATCAAAGCATATACTGCGTACACCTACGTAACGAACTAGAAGTACAACAAAGCCGTACCTTTTTATTATTATTATTATATATGAATTTTTATGCATGAGCTCCGTATTATAAACATTCAAATGGTCCGAGACTATGTTTTAATGTCATTTTTATTTGCGTAATAGGAATACGATTTTCTGTAATACATTTGTATTGATTTAGTAAACTATATTTAAGGTGTCTGTGAGCCAGCCATTTTTCTTCTTGCTTTGTATGCTATAAATCACTAATTGGTAGTTAGTGGGCTGTGCTCCAGTATAATATACTGGTGAGCATCTCTGCTATTTTCTTTTACTAGACGCAATGTGTATACACTGCTGCTTAGTGCACACAGGATCACTATGACAGGAAAGGGAATGAGGCAGTGGAAGAATGACCGAGCATGCAAGTCCACTGGCACCACCTGGAAACACACATTGTTATACACTTTGAACACCAGGTGGAGCCATGTTATGTAAGTAAATCTTCAATGGATCATTGTTAATGCATGTAAACGGAAAAACTAAATGCTAATTTTTATATGATCTGTACAATGAATACAATATTTACTGGTGGGGCAATCCCTTTAAAGAGGTCTTCCAGGACCCCAACAATTTTGCTGAATGTCAGCACTGGAAACCAAAGTGACCAGGAGCACTGAAGCAGCAGTGCTGGATTGGAGAGGCATCGAGCAGGTGAGTAAAGCTTCTCTTTATTTAAAACATTTCCAGAATTCAGGGAAAAGAAATAAAAATATGAATTTGGGGGTCCTTAAAATACCCTTTAAGGCTAGGTCTATGCGTGATTGAATAGACGAAGTACCGGATTTTCGTGCGGTAAATCTGCAGCGTGGTACAATTCTCATCCACACACGGCACAATGGTCAGCAGAAACTTTTCACTGAACATTTGGGGCATTTTCTTTCTCCTACAGATTACAAGCAGAAAATCTGCAGCTAGTCAGTCATGTGTGGACATAGCCTAAAGGATTTTCAAGAGAACTTCCTTCTTCAAAAAAATCTAAACCATTATGTTATAGGGTGAAGCCGCACACAGCAGCTGATTTACATTTTTATTACAAATCTATGCACTTTTTTTGCACAGTTGACAAAAGGTAAACCAACTAATAGCAGCCATATGGACGGTAAAAGGACACTACTTTTGCATATACGGTACATTAAAAGGCTATGTACACCTTTGGGGGATTTTTTTTTTGTATTATTGCATTGTAAACATTTTGAGCTAAAAACATGGCGTCCTTTTTTCTGTACAGAGCTGACCTACTCTAGTACACGCTAGAAAACCTTTAGAATTTTCAGTCTTTTCCGTCAGACCAGCAGCTGACGGGCTCCTTATCTCTGCTCTCTGACATTATAGACACTCATTATAGCTCAGTTCTCATCTTGCTGATAAGAATGTGGCTTGAGTAAGTGTCTATGACCTCTCAGTAGTTTACAGATAAAGTCAAAGTACCAGTCACACAGCTAGAAAAACAGTTAACCCTTTGTGACAGGACAGCTCAATATTTTTAATAAAGGCCAATTGAAAAAAAAATTTTTTAGACAAAAACCATGTGACATGCAATCATAAAACAAAATTGCCTCCGAAGGTGTACATAGCCCTTAAGTCTGACCAATGGGAGCTATGGGCATGCTAGCAGAAGGGAGCTATTTCACCCAACTCCGCCAAGAGCAAACGTTCATGAGCGTTCATGTTTGTTTTAATGGGGAACGATGAAGAAGCTTCTGTCATCTAAGAGTGAAGGTGCATGCCCCACATTTGTTGCAGAAACTTCTGTCAATGTCTCATTTATCAGAACAGGGTTTGCAGAAAGGCATGGACATGCTCCAGAAACAACCCTATTCGGAAGTATGTAACAGAATGTTCTATGTGTGTGAACAGACCCCAATAGTCTGCAGAAGGCCTGCAGGTTTGTATGGAGGACACTCCTCTGCAGCAGTCAGAAATACAAGGGACGTATTTTATTCTTTTCTATGACTACCTTATGTCATAAATATTTCAGCTGGCTGCTCTTATAGCACAGGCCTCGTTACTAGTTTTCCTTTTGCCAACAAAATCAATGCATTTGCTAGAAACGGCTTTGTGTACTGAAGTGGGCATCAAGGCATGCTGGGAACCATAGCGCCACATTTTCCACATAGCCACAGGTTGTTCACGAATAGAAATGCTTCCGGTGAGTGACTGCCTCATTTACAAGTGACGTTCACAGTGAAGGACATAAAGCGAGTAGTAAAGTTACCTATAGCGGGAGCGTTAATGCAGAGCTCTCTGGCCAGCAGAAGAAAGGTTTTCCCCAGGACATACACGTTCACCTGTCGAAAGAACAGAAGACATCATTACACCTTCCGAAATAACAGGGAAAAAAGCCGTATAACCTACAATCAGCGGCAAGTCTGGTGATTAATGTACATTCAGACCAGTGGCTTTGTATTTCCACATTTACAGGTTTCTATTTGCGAATGATTATCATCATATCACAATCTGGTAACACTACGCAGCATGATCAATAATATAAAAAAAGAAAAAAAATTGAATTAAATCAACTCGTTCCATTTAAGGCTACTTTCACCTGGCGTCTACTCGTTCCGGCAGGGGAACAGCCTGCCGAATCCGTACTACAGTGTACATCCGCGTGCTGCCAGAAGTCCGCCCGACCCCGTTCTCTTTGATAGGGAGTGGCGTAGATCCGGTCACAGCACGGCAAATATACCAAGAGGCAGCCAGACAAATACCGCTGCACGCACTGAACAAACCTGATGAGGCATGAAAATCATTGTAAGGCTACTTTCACACTTGCACTAGCAGGGACCGGCAGACATGCCGAGAGGCGGTCGGACAAAAACTGCGGTTTGCTGTGCTTTGGCCCGGCCCAATTATAGTGAATGGGGCCAGAGTGGACTTCCGGCGGCACGGTGGGCTATCGTTAGCACAGATCCTGCAGGCTGTTCCCCCGCCGCAACAGCCTGCCGCAAGTGTGAAAGTAGCCTTAGTCAATGAGCGCCTGATCCATTTTTTCTGTAAGGAAAAAAAAAAGGATCAGGCACCATTAACTAAAGCTACTTTCACACTAGCGGTTTTGCTGGATCAGTCAGGGTTCAGCAAAAACACTTCCGTTACTGATAATACAACCGTCTGCATCCGTTATGAACTCCATTGAAAGTCAATGGGGGACGGATCAATTTGCTACTGTGTCATAGAAAACGGATCCGTCTTTTTTGACTTGCATTGTGGGTAATGACTGATCCGTCTTGCTCCGCATCCCAGGACGGAAAGCAAACCGCAGCATGCTGTGGTTTGCTCTCCGGTATGAGAACAGAACGGAATGCACTTTGGAGAACTCCGTTCTGTTCAGTTACGTTTTGTCCCTATTGACAATGAATGGGGACAAAACTGAAGCGTTTTTTTCCGGTATTAACCACCTCCGGACCGCCTAACGCACATGTGCGTTCCGGAGGTGGCAGCGCTGCGCACAGTCACGCATATACGCGTCATCTCGCGATACGCGAGATTTCCTGTGAACGCGCGCACACAGGCGCGCGCGCTCACAGGAACGGAAGGTAAGCGAGTGGATCTCCAGCATGCCAGCGGCGATCGTTCGCTGGCAGGCTGGAGATCCGAATTTTTTAACCCCTAACAGGTATATTAGACGCTGTTTTCATAACAGCGTCTAATATACCTCCTACCTGGTCCTCTGGTGGTCCCTTTTGTTAGGATCGACCACCAGAGGACTCAGGTAGGTCAGTACAGTCGCACCAAACACCACACTACACTACACCCCCCCCCCCCCGTCACTTATTAACCCCTTATAAACCCCTGATCACCCATGATCACCCCATATAAACTCCCTGATCACCCCCCTGTCATTGATCACCGCCCTGTCATTGATCACCCCCCTGTCACTGATCACCCCCCTGTAAGGCTCCATTCAGACGTCCGCATGATTTTTACGGATCCATGGATACATGGATCGGATCCGCAAAACACATGCGGACGTCTGAATGGAGCCTTACAGGGGGTGATCAATGACAGGCGGGTGATCACCCATATACACTCCCTGATCACCCCCTGTCATTGATCACCCCCCTGTAAGGCTCCATTCAGACGTCCGCATGTTTTTTGTGGATCCGATCAATGTATCCATGGATCCGTAAAAAATCATGCGGATGTCTGAATGGAGCCTTACAGGGGGGGTGATCCGTGACAGGGGGGTGATCACCCCCTGTCATTGATAACCCCCCTGTAAGGCTCCATTCAGACGTCCGCATGCGTTCTGTGGATCCGATCCATGTATCCATGGATCCGTAAAAAATCATGCGGATGTCTGAATGGAGCCTTACAGGGGGGGTGATCCGTGACAGGGGGGTGATCACCCTGATTACCCTGATCACCCCCTGTCATTGATAACCCCCCTGTAAGGCTCCATTCAGACGTCCGCATGTTTTTTGTGGATCCGATCCATGTATCCATGGATCCGTAAAAAATCATGCGGATGTCTGAATGGAGCCTTACAGGGGGGGTGATCCGTGACAGGGGGGTGATCACCCTGATTACCCTGATCACCCCCTGTCATTGATAACCCCCCTGTAAGGCTCCATTCAGACGTCCGCATGTTTTTTGTGGATCCGATCCATGTATCCATGGATCCGTAAAAAATCATGCGGATGTCTGAATGGAGCCTTACAGGGGGGGTGATCCGTGACAGGGGGGTGATCACCCTGATCACCCCCTGTCATTGATAACCCCCCTGTAAGGCTCCATTCAGACGTCCGCATGTTTTTTGTGGATCCGATCCATGTATCCATGGATCCGTAAAAAATCATGCGGATGTCTGAATGGAGCCTTACAGGGGGGGTGATCCGTGACAGGGGGGTGATCACCCTGATCACCCCCTGTCATTGATAACCCCCCTGTAAGGCTCCATTCAGACGTCCGCATGTTTTTTGTGGATCCGATCCATGTATCCATGGATCCGTAAAAAATCATGCGGATGTCTGAATGGAGCCTTACAGGGGGGGTGATCCGTGACAGGGGGGTGATCACCCTGATCACCCCCTGTCATTGATAACCCCCCTGTAAGGCTCCATTCAGACGTCCGCATGTTTTTTGTGGATCCGATCCATGTATCCATGGATCCGTAAAAAATCATGCGGATGTCTGAATGGAGCCTTACAGGGGGGGTGATCCGTGACAGGGGGGTGATCACCCTGATTACCCTGATCACCCCCTGTCATTGATAACCCCCCTGTAAGGCTCCATTCAGACGTCCGCATGTTTTTTGTGGATCCGATCCATGTATCCATGGATCCGTAAAAAATCATGCGGATGTCTGAATGGAGCCTTACAGGGGGGGTGATCCGTGACAGGGGGGTGATCACCCTGATCACCCCCTGTCATTGATAACCCCCCTGTAAGGCTCCATTCAGACGTCCGCATGTTTTTTGTGGATCCGATCCATGTATCCATGGATCCGTAAAAAATCATGCGGATGTCTGAATGGAGCCTTACAGGGGGGGTGATCCGTGACAGGGGGGTGATCACCCTGATCACCCCCTGTCATTGATAACCCCCCTGTAAGGCTCCATTCAGACGTCCGCATGTTTTTTGTGGATCCGATCCATGTATCCATGGATCCGTAAAAAATCATGCGGATGTCTGAATGGAGCCTTACAGGGGGGGTGATCCGTGACAGGGGGGTGATCACCCTGATCACCCCCTGTCATTGATAACCCCCCTGTAAGGCTCCATTCAGACGTCCGCATGTTTTTTGTGGATCCGATCCATGTATCCATGGATCCGTAAAAAATCATGCGGATGTCTGAATGGAGCCTTACAGGGGGGGTGATCCGTGACAGGGGGCTGATCACCCTGATCACCCCCTGTCATTGATAACCCCCCTGTAAGGCTCCATTCAGACGTCCGCATGTTTTTTGTGGATCCGATCCATGTATCCATGGATCCGTAAAAAATCATGCGGATGTCTGAATGGAGCCTTACAGGGGGGGTGATCCGTGACAGGGGGGTGATCACCCTGATCACCCCCTGTCATTGATAACCCCCCTGTAAGGCTCCATTCAGACGTCCGCATGTTTTTTGTGGATCCGATCCATGTATCCATGGATCCGTAAAAAATCATGCGGATGTCTGAATGGAGCCTTACAGGGGGGGTGATCCGTTACAGGGGGGTGATCACCCTGATCACCCCCTGTCATTGATAACCCCCCTGTAAGGCTCCATTCAGACGTCCGCATGTTTTTTGTGGATCCGATCCATGTATCCATGGATCCGTAAAAAATCATGCGGATGTCTGAATGGAGCCTTACAGGGGGGGTGATCAGTGACAGGGGGGTGATCACCCTGATCACCCCCTGTCATTGATAACCCCCCTGTAAGGCTCCATTCAGACGTCCGCATGTGTTTTGCGGATCCGATCCATGGATCCGTAAAAATTATACGGACGTCTGAATGGAGCCTTACCAGGGGGGTGATCAATGACAGGGGGGTGATCCGGGAGTCTATATGGGTGATTACCCCCCTGTCATTGATCACCCCCCCTGTCATTGATCACCCCCCCTGTCATTGATCACCCCCCCCTGTAAGGCTCCATTCAGACATTTTTTTTGTCACAAGTTAGCGGAATTATTTTTGTTTGTTTTTGTTTTTTCTTACTAAGTCTCATATTCCACTAACTTGTGTCAAAAAATAAAATCTCCCATGGACGCACCATACCCCTCACGGAATCCAAATGCGTAAACATTTTTAGACATTTATATTCCAGACTTCTTCTCACGCTTTAGGGCCCCTAAAAAGCCAGGGCAGTATAAATACCCCACATGTGACCCCATTTCGGAAAGAAGACACCCCAAGGTATTCCGTGAGGGGCATATCGAGTCCATGAAAGATTGAAATTTTTGTCCTAAGTTAGCGGAAAGTGAGACTTTGTGAGAAAAAAACCAAAAAAATCAATTTCCGCTAACATATGCAAAAAATAAAAAATTTCTAGGAACTCGCCAGGCCCCTCATTGAATACCTTGGGGTGTCTTCTTTCCAAAGTGGGGTCACATGTGGGGTATTTATACTGCCCAGGCTTTTTAGGGGCCCGAAAGTGTGAGAAGAAGTCTGGGATCCAAATGTCTAAAAATGCCCTCCTAAAAGGAATTTGGGCCCCTTTGCGCATCTAGGCTGCAAAAAAGTGTGACACATCTGGTATCGCCGTACTCAGGAGAAGTTGGGGAATGTGTTTTGGGGTGTCATTTTACATATACCCATGCTGGGTGAGAGAAATATCTTGGTCAAATGCCAACTTTGTATAAAAAAATAGGAAAAGTTGTCTTTTGCCAAGATATTTCTATCACCCAGCATGGGTATATGTAAAATGACACCCCAAAACACATTCCCCAACTTCTCCTGAGTACGGCGATACCAGATGTGTGACACTTTTTTGCAGCCAAGGTGGGCAAAGGGGCACACATTCCAAAGTGCACCTTTCAGATTTCACAGGCCATTTTTTACAGATTTTGATTGCAAGGTACTTCTCACACATTTGGGCCCCTAAATTGCCAGGGCAGTATAACTACGCCACAAGTGACCCCATTTTGGAAAGAAGACACCCCAAGGTATTCCGTGAGGGGCATGGCGAGTTCCTAGAATTTTTTATTTTTTGTCACAAGTTAGCGGAAAATGATGATTTTTCTTTTTTTTTCTTTTTTCCTTACAAAGTCTCATATTCCACTAACTTGCGACAAAAAATAAAAAATTCTAGGAACTCGCCATGCCCCTCACGGAATACCTTGGGGTGTCTTCTTTCCAAAATGGGGTCACTTGTGGCGTAGTTATACTGCCCTGGCAATTTAGGGGCCCAAATGTGTGAGAAGAACTTTGCAATCAAAATGTGTAAAAAATGACCAGTGAAATCTGAAAGGTGCACTTTGGAATATGTACCCCTTTGCCCACCTTGGCAGCAAAAAAGTGTGACACATCTGGTATCGCCGTACTCAGGAGAAGTTGGGGAATGTGTTTTGGGGTGTCATTTTACATATACCCATGCTGGGTGAGAAAAATATCTTGGTCAAATGCCAACTTTGTATAAAAAAATGGGAAAAGTTGTCTTTTGCCAAGATATTTCTCTCATCCAGCATGGGTATATGTAAAATAACACCCCAAAACACATTCCCCAACTTCTCCTGAGTACGGCGATACCAGATGTGTGACACTTTTTTGCTGCCAAGGTGGGCAAAGGGGCACATATTCCAAAGTGCACCTTTCAGATTTTGCAGGGCATTTTTTACAGATTTTGATTGCAAAGTTCTTCTCACACATTTGGGCCCCTAAATTGCCAGGGCAGTATAACTACGCCACAAGTGACCCCATTTTGGAAAGAAGACACCCCAAGGTATTCCGTGAGGGGCATGGCGAGTTCCTAGAATTTTTTATTTTTTGTCGCAAGTTAGTGAAATATGAGACTTTGTAAGGAAAAAAGAGAAAAAAATAAAAATCATCATTTTCCGCTAACTTGTGACAAAAAATAAAAAATTCTAGGAACTCGCCATGCCCCTCACGGAATACCTTGGGGTGTCTTCTTTCCAAAATGGGGTCACTTGTGGCGTAGTTATACTGCCCTGGCAATTTAGGGGCCCAAATGTGTGAGAAGTACCTTGCAATCAAAATGTGTAAAAAATGGCCTGCAAAATCTGAAAGGTGCACTTTGGAATATGGGCCCCTTTGCCCACCTTGGCAGCAAAAAAGTGTGACACATCTGGTATCGCCGTACTCAGGAGAAGTTGGGGAATGTGTTTTGGGGTGCCATTTTACATATAACCATGCTGGGTGAGAGAAATATCTTGGCAAAAGACAACTTTTCCCATTTTTTTATACAAAGTTGGCATTTGACCAAGATATTTTTCTCACCCAGCATGGGTATATGTAAAATGACACCCCAAAACACATTCCCCAACTTCTCCTGAGTACGGCAATACCAGATGTGTCACACTTTTTTGCTGCCAAGGTGGGCAAAGGGGCACATATTCCAAAGTGCACCTTTTGGATTTCACCGGTCATTTTTTACACATTTTGATTGCAAAGTTCTTCTCACACATTTGGGCCCCTAAATTGCCAGGGCAGTATAACTACCCCACAAGTGACCCCATTTTGGAAAGAAGACACCCCAAGGTATTCCGTGAGGGGCATGGCGAGTTCCTAGAATTTTTTATTTTTTGTCGCAAGTTAGTGGAATATGAGACTTTGTAA
The DNA here is from genome assembly GCF_014858855.1 of Bufo gargarizans. NCBI lineage: Eukaryota > Metazoa > Chordata > Amphibia > Anura > Bufonidae > Bufo > Bufo gargarizans. The sequence goes on from NC_058090.1 coordinate 31,471,839, forward strand.
GAAAAAAAAAAAATAAATAAATCATCATCATTTTCCGCTAACTTGTGACAAAAAATAAAAAGTTCTATGAACTCACTATGCCCATCAGCGAATACCTTAGGGTGTCTACTTTCCGAAATGGGGTCATTTGTGGGGTTTTTCTACTGTTTGGGCATTGTAGAACCTCAGGAATCATGATAGGTGCTCAGAAAGTCAGAGCTGTTTCAAAAAGCGGAAATTCACATTTTTGTACCATAGTTTGTAAATGCTATAACTTTTACCCAAACCATTTTTTTTTTTGCCCAAACATTTTTTTTTTTATCAAAGACATGTAGAACAATAAATTTGGCGAAAAATTTATATATGGATGTCGTTTTTTTTGCAAAATTTTACAGCTGAAAGTGAAAAATGTCATTTTTTTGCAAAAAAATCGTTACATTTTGATTAATAACAAAAAAAGTAAAAATGCCAGCAGCAATGAAATACCACCAAATGAAAGCTCTATCAGTGAGAAGAAAAGGAGGTAAAATTCATTTGTATGGTAAGTTGCATGACCGAGCGATAAACGGTGAAAGTAGTGTAGTGCCGAAGTGTAAAAAGTGCTCTGGTCATGAAGGGGGTTTCACCTAGCGGGGCTGAAGTGGTTAAGACCCTATGACAGATCTCATACCGGAAAATATTAACTGTGATGAGCGATGGTCATCAGTTTTCTAGGTCAACTTTCACATGGACAGGTTCATGTGCACTGATGCAGCCAATGACGTGTCCCCAAGCGGCACATCACTTCCGAGTCCCGTGGGGCTTAGACCAGTTTCACACTAGCAGCAAATTATTCCAACAGGTTGTTCCAGCAGAAAAGCCTGTTGGAAGACATTGGGCCAGATTTATCATTAGCTCAAGTCAGAATAATGGAGTGAAAAAGTCGCAAATTTTTGCGCAATCACTAAAACTGCGCAAAAATTTGCGACTTTTTCCTGCTCTGCACTATGCTCGCCAGTTTTCTGAAAGTGGGCGTGTTTTCTTATGTAAATTAATCTCTAGACAGATTTACTATTGAGACTATTTAAAAAGTCGCAAAAAAGTCGCAAAAAATTGCGCAATTTCACTCCAGTGAGGACCATGCTTATCTTATGAGACTTTTTAATAGAACATGCGACTTTTTCATAAAGACGTGCGACTTTTTCGTAAAGATGTGCGACTTTTGTAAAGCTGCTTACTGACTGATAAACTGCTACCGTCAAACCACATTTATTACAGTCTTAAAGGGCCGATCATAAATCTGACTTGGCTAAAACTGACTTTAGCCATATGTGAAAGTGGAGTGAGCTGTCAGAGTAATGATAAATCTGGCCCATTGTATTTGGCATCGCCACGCCCTACTGACTCTAATGGGACTCAGCGAGGATCCAGCCTGTGTCCGGCATTAATGCAGGGATTCAGCTGGACAAATAGCCATGCGAGCAGCAGTTTTTGTGTGGCCGAATCTGGGCACTAATGCAAAAAACAGGCTGGATACCCAGTCTAGTGCTACCGCTAGGGTGACAGTAGCCATAGGGACAAGTCACTGCCGCAGGCCAGTCACTGGTTGCAGCAGTGCACATGACCTCGTCCGTGTGGAAGTTGAGAGTCGAGAACTGGAAGACCAGTGAAGGGAGACGGGGCAGAGAGCAGGCGAGCGTGGATTTGTGCACAAGTATTCCAGGCTGGGGTGCAAATTTTAGAGAAATAAAAACCAGGACAACCCCTTTAAGCTACGTTTTATCCTATTTCCTACAGAAATTCATGGAGACAGATTACACAGTAACTTGTGCCAGTACCGGTAACTGGTTTTGCAGATTTTTTTTCTTCCTATCACATAACAGCTGAACCGGCCTTGTTTCTTCTTGTAATCTCCGATTATGTGACCTCGTTAGAGTCTTTGAGCACTAGTTTACATGGTATTTCATATTGAGTAAATATTTTATAAGTATTTCATCCTCATCTTGACTTACTACTGTTTTACTCCAGAGCAGCATGCACTATTCTGCTGAATGTCATTAGAAACAGTCAACAAGCATGTTGACAGACACTCCCAACAGCTGAGCACCTATAGAGCTGGTTTCCACTGCATCAGATTACTGTGCAGTGCCCGATATCCAGAAAACACTTCCCAGAGTGTAAATTACAAGATCAAACTGTGGACACATTGAGCTACCAAGGAATGCGGAGAGATTTCAGCTCTAAAGGCCCGATATCCATCAGATAATTGCCAGCCGACTATCTAATGTGGATTATGCTGAGGGAAAAGAAAGACTGAACATGGTGAATTTTTAAAGGTTTTACCAGATTTTTTAATTGATGACCTATCGTCTGAGACTCTGAACAGATCATCATTATCTGATCGGTGGGGGGGTCCGACACCTGGGACCCCCGTCAATCAGCTGTTTGAGAAGGCGCCGGCTGCCTTCTCGTAGCTTTGTCTAGAACATGCGATGTTACGTTCATTGGTCACAAAGCTTAAGCGCAGCTCAGCGCAGCTCAGCGCACCGGTGCCATCTCAGTTGATCAGGGGGGTCCCGATTGTCGGACCCCCAACAATCAGGCACTGATGAACTAACAAGAGTAGGGATCATTTTAAGAAATCCCGGAAAACCCCTTTAACGCCCAATCCTCTTGTTTTGGCAAGAGATATGCCACCATCGGGGGTGCCTGGGAGGGGGTTTCTCCTCTGTTGACATTGAAAACACATACATGCTAGGCCAAACCGACCATGTATATGTACAGGGGAGTCGGGAAGATTAGCTGTCACTCAAGCGAGGGTTTGGCCAACAGCTATTGAAGGTGTATGGTCACTTTAAAACCTGCAGAATTACGAATGCAGCTCTGGACTATAATACTGACTGGTGGGGGTCCGACATCTCGTATCCCTGCTGATCAGCCGTTTCAGAGCATTTCAGAAATTACACAGCGTTGTCCATTGTGCAGGGGATGGAGCTTGTAACTGCAGCCCTCTCCCATTCACTTCAATGGGTGTGCAGTTCTGGCTCTGAAGCAAGGATGTCGGGAGTGAGACCCTGCCAATCAGATACCGAGGCTGGGCCATCAACAGTAAAGAAGTGGACAACCCCTTTAATTCTATGTGGACTGTCTGTGTAGAGAGTCATTTCATGTACAGGCTCCTTGACCTGGGGGATGCCATCTTTACTGCAGAATGTATCCCCAATCCCCTTACTTCCAGACCCCTGAAGTTCAACATAATTGTCCCATTCAAACCTCTCCTACACCTCAATTACGAAGGGTGCTTTGGTCCTGAACTTGCAGCCGCGGAGAAGGTGCAGCCCCTTGCGTAGACCACCCAATGGATCTTTGGAACGGCAAGGACCCTAATTTTGGGCACGGGCACTTTCTGCGACATCTATATTTTTCCTACTGATAATGCATGTTCCAGCACCTGTTTTAATAGCAGATAGACCCTTGTACTAAAAAAATAAAATAAAAAAAAGCCCTGTTGGGTTCTACAGAATGTTAATTATTTTTCGAGGTCAAAATTCATCAAGCGTTTGCCATTCCTGTAGTTCCTTTTCACTTGTCAGGAAAAAAGCCATGCAGGAATAAATAGCACTCGGAGGGATCCCATTTACCAGGACAGCTGGGGAGACTGAAATAAAGTGTACCAGCTGCTCTGTAATATGCATGCAATGGCCATCCAGGCAGGCGGGCATGCGACAGCAATTATTTTTACTCACAGATGAAAATGGCAGGAGGAGACAAGATGGTGTGGTGCCCGTTCTCTCACCCCTTTTTTGGAGGCAGCATGAACTATTCAGCAATCTACAGACATGCTCGTAGTCATAGGGAAATATAAACGTCGTCCTCATCTGCTAAGGGCTTCAGGAATTTATTTACCCACTTCTAAGTGAGATCTATTTCCAGGAAAGCTGAGTGACAACTAATATGGCCGCTGTTACAGACGTTGTCAAACAGCTTTCCTCCTCCTAATCCTAGTTATGTATAACCGGCTCACATATCACTGTGTCATACAGGTGGCCAACAGATATTCCATCAACCTCTATATACACATGCATGCTTGGCCGAGTGTGCATGTGTTAGGGCTCATTCACATGGCCGTAGGTGGGCCGTTTCGTGCATTGGGGACCGCAATTTGCGCTGCCCGATGCACGGGCAACCTCCGTATGGCCGCCGGGATGAATCCAGACCCATTCAACTTGAATGGGTCTTCATTTTGCCCGTTCCGCAAAAAGATAGAGCAAGTTCTATCTTTTTGCGGAACGGAAGTACGGAACAGAACCCCATGGAAGCACTCCGTAGCGTTCCGTTCCGTAATTACGTTCCGCATCTCCGGATTTGCAGACCCATTGAAGTGAATGGGTCCGCATCAGTGATGCAGAATGCACACGGAACGGTGCCCGTGTATTGAGGATTCACAAATGCAGGTCGCAATACGGCAACGGTCGTGTGAATGAGCCCTTAGGCACAGGAAAATAAGCCACTGCAAGACACCTCTGGCAGCGGCTTATAAGTACTAAAATCCAACATGCCCAGACATTCCACCCCAGGACACTATGGATTAGGGATGCACAACCTTTTCATGTCCAAGGGCCACATTTCCAGATCGATCCAATCCCAAAAGGACAAACTTAGAGGGGTTTTACCATTTGGGATATTTTTTGGCATATCAAAAATATATATTGGGTGCCACTTCCAGGACTTTCACTTTTTGGGAAATGGGAGTCTCCCTTTACACCCATTTGCACTTCAGAAAGGAAGCGACCATGCATGTATGCGGCTCTTTCCACTGTAGATTATGACGGACAATTATCAATGCCTTTTGTGGTGTAAAAAAGTCGCACATTTTGGCGCACGGCATGTGTGCACCATAATTTTCAACTTTTTGAGCTTCTCTTCACTTTTCTAAAGTGCCAAGAAAAAGAGGGCTTGGCTTAGCAAAAGGGGGTGTGGCTTTGCATCGCCACCGCGTTTACTATAATTGGTGGAAGTTGTAGCTGAAGTCTACGTCAGCCTGTAGCTGGTGCAGACTTCAGTTTCTGGCGCACGGCAGGGCAGAAATGCGCCCGATTTGTTAATCCGCCAGTCTTGATATATCTCCCCCTATGTGTGTTTTACAACTCCCATAAAACAACAATGAAGGCAGCACATGCATGGCCACCAGTTCACCTCATCTGCTCCTTTCTAGTGTACCACACTGGGGTCAGGCAATCCCCATTCTTCTAAAATATGGGGATCCCAAAATCAGCCACCCAGTGCACCAATATTTACATGCACTCCATGGAAAATATACAAATTGACATAAAAAAAATTCTGCACCAAGAAAGATTTGTTGGAATTTAATGAAACTTTCTATGTGTGACTGTAATGAGGAGACACGGCCTCTCGCCTGGACACAAGATGAGACACGGCCTCTCGCCTGGACACAAGATGAGACACGGCCTCTCGCCTGGACACAAGATGAGACACGGCCTCTCGCCTGGACACAAGATGAGACACGGCCTCTCGCCTGGACACAAGATGAGACACGGCCTCTCGCCTGGACACAAGATGAGACACGGCCTCTCGCCTGGACACAAGATGAGACACGGCCTCTCGCCTGGACACAAGATGAGACACGGCCTCTCGCCTGGACACAAGATGAGACACGGCCTCTCGCCTGGACACAAGATGAGACACGGCCTCTCGCCTGGACACAAGATGAGACACGGCCTCTCGCCTGGACACAAGATGAGACACGGCCTCTCGCCTGGACACAAGATGAGACACGGCCTCTCGCCTGGACACAAGATGAGACACGGCCTCTCGCCTGGACACAAGATGAGACACGGCCTCTCGCCTGGACACAAGATGAGACACGGCCTCTCGCCTGGACACAAGATGAGACACGGCCTCTCGCCTGGACACAAGATGAGACACGGCCTCTCGCCTGGACACAAGATGAGACACGGCCTCTCGCCTGGACACAAGATGAGACACGGCCTCTCGCCTGGACACAAGATGAGACACGGCCTCTCGCCTGGACACAAGATGAGACACGGCCTCTCGCCTGGACACAAGATGAGACACGGCCTCTCGCCTGGACACAAGATGAGACACGGCCTCTCGCCTGGACACAAGATGAGACACGGCCTCTCGCCTGGACACAAGATGAGACACGGCCTCTCGCCTGGACACAAGATGAGACACGGCCTCTCGCCTGGACACAAGATGAGACACGGCCTCTCGCCTGGACACAAGATGAGACACGGCCTCTCGCCTGGACACAAGATGAGACACGGCCTCTCGCCTGGACACAAGATGAGACACGGCCTCTCGCCTGGACACAAGATGAGACACGGCCTCTCGCCTGGACACAAGATGAGACACGGCCTCTCGCCTGGACACAAGATGAGACACGGCCTCTCGCCTGGACACAAGATGAGACACGGCCTCTCGCCTGGACACAAGATGAGACACGGCCTCTCGCCTGGACACAAGATGAGACACGGCCTCTCGCCTGGACACAAGATGAGACACGGCCTCTCGCCTGGACACAAGATGAGACACGGCCTCTCGCCTGGACACAAGATGAGACACGGCCTCTCGCCTGGACACAAGATGAGACACGGCCTCTCGCCTGGACACAAGATGAGACACGGCCTCTCGCCTGGACACAAGATGAGACACGGCCTCTCGCCTGGACACAAGATGAGACACGGCCTCTCGCCTGGACACAAGATGAGACACGGCCTCTCGCCTGGACACCAGATGAGATACAACCTCTCGCCAGGATACAAGATGTGATACGTCCTCTAGCCTGGATACAAGATGAGTGACGGCCTCTAGCCTGGATACAAGATGAGATACAGGTTCTAGCCTGGATAAAAGATGAGATACAGGTTCTAGCCTGGATAAAAGATGAGATACAGGTTCTAGCCTGGATAAAAGATGAGATACAGGTTCTAGCCTGGATACAAGATGAGATACAGGTTCTAGCCTGGATAAAAGATGAGATACGGCCTCTAGCCTGGATACAAGATGAGATACGGCCTCTAGCCTGGATACAAGATGAGATACGGCCTCTCGCCTGGATACAAGATGAGATACGGCCTCTAGCCTGGATACAAGATGAGATATGGCCTCTCGCCTGGATACAAGATGAGATACGGCCTCTAGCCTGTATACAAGATGAGATATGGCCTGGTTGTGCCCCCTTGTACTAGACTGTAGCAGTGTTTCTAGGGGTGAATACCTCCATCATTAGTGCAAAGCAGACATGTGCCAAGGGTCAAAAATCGATCCATACTAAAAAGGGGTCACAGCAAATAATACACAGACTCAGCAGCCTGCCATCCCATTATGCTGACTGGAGGGGGTCCGTGAGGTTTGGTCCCTTACAGAACCAAAAACCAATCACTTATACCATAGTTTATCGTCACCATAAGCCAGGACACACCAGCTGTTGTGAAACTACAACTCCCAGCATGCTCACTTGCTTAGATGTTCTCGGAACTATGACAGAAGTCAATGGAACATGTCAGGAGTTGCAGTTTCACAACAGCTGGAGGTTGCAGACTTATTTCAGGGATCTGACAACCAGCGTTACTCACCCATAGACCGCACCTTGTCTAATAAAGCCACTAATCGCACAGTTCTTTTCAGTTTCCCGGTGATATCACTGGAAATGTCTCTGTATGTGAGGAGCAATCAGATGACAACGTTGTGCGGTTTTGTGTAGCTAACAATGACTGTGCAGACTGTGTCAGTAAAGCGGAGAATGAGACACACCGACGGGTCCACACACCTGGCAGCCGGGAGTGTCTCTGTATAATGGAGGGGCAGACTCTTTATCAGGACACTCATCTGTTCATTTCAACTCCATTCACCCTCCTCCATACACACAGCAAGACTCCATACCATTCTTAAAGGGACACTAAAAATTATATATACGGTAAACTTTGGGGAAATTTTTTTATTTTCATTTATATTCTGACCCCCATATGTTTTCTATATATCAGTCTACGTAGCTGTGTGAGGGCTCATTTTTTGCAGGGCGATCTGTAGTTTTTATTGACTTTGGGGTGTGTAGGACTTTTTAATCACTTTTGATTTACATTTTTTGGGGAGGTGAAGCGACAAAAAAATAAAACGGCGAGTACTGGCGTTTTGGAAAGCAGCAATTGTAATTATGTTTTTTCTTTTGTTTATTTTTTAATATGGGGAAAGGGGAGTGATTTTAATTTTTATATATTAAAAAGACAGTTTAAGGCCTCCTGCACACGACCGTTGTGTGCATCCGTAGCCGTTGTGTCGTTTTCCGTTTTTTTTTCGCGGACCCATTTACTTTCAATGGGTCCGTGGAAAAATCGGAAAATGCACCGTTTTGCAGCCGAGACCGTGATCCGTGTATCCTGTCCGTCAAAAAAATATGACCTGTCCTATTCTTTTGACGGACAACGGTTCACGGACCCATTCAAGTCAATGGGTCCGTGAAAGAACACGGATGCACACAAGATTGGCATCTGTGTCCGTGATCCGTGGCCGTAGGTTACTTTCATACAGACAGATCCAAAGATCCGTCTGCATAAAAGCTTTTTCAGATCTAAGTTTTCACTTCGTGAAAACTCAGATCCGACAGTATATTCTAACACAGAAGCGTTCCCATGGTGATGGGGACGCTTCTAGTTAGAATACACTACAAACTGTGTACATGACTGCCCCCTGCTGCCTGGCAGCACCCGATCTCTTACAGGGGACCGTGATCCTACAATTAACCCCTTCAGGTGCGGCACGGCCGTTTGGCTCCGCACGGCCAGGCGGACACCAAAACGACTTTTTTTCATGTCCGTGGATCCTCCAAAAATCAAGGAAGACCCACAGACGAAAAAACGGTCACGGATCACGGACCTACGGACGCCGTTTTTGCGGACCGTGAAAAAATACTGTGTGCATGAGGCCTAAAGGGAATGTGTCATCAGAAAATGAACGGTTGTTTAACCTAACAGTCAAATAAAAATTGGATAAACTCCCAAAAATGTCACTTTTTTAAATTGTAGATTTGTAATATGTGTCTGAGGTAAATTTTGTTGGCGCACAGCAGTGCGGGAGGCTGGTCACCATCGCGGCCTGCTATTGGCTGCTCCCCCATCACCAGAGGTTTTGATCCGTGCGACGGGGAGATGCAGCGGTGGCCGTTCAGGGATCCAGAGGGACGTGGGTGCCGGCGAGTAGGTAAGTATGCTCTAGAGGAGGGGCCCGGGTATTCTGGGGGTTATTAGAGAGATTGGATAACCCCTTCAAGGACCTGTAGCATTTTCCCCCTTTCCCCTTGTGTTTCAGAAGTCATAACTTTTTTCTACTAAACTTTTTTATTTAGCGGGATTAGTTGTAGCTTTTTAGGAACCATTTTGGGGGTATATATAGTGCAGTAAATAAATTATTAATTTTACTTTGAGGGGGGGGGTCAATTTAGCTACTCATATTGCAACCTAGGGGAGAGTTACTGTGGTGGCCTTGGGGCCTTCCAAAGGCCTGAGGTTGTCATAGCAACAGAACTGCTCTCTTGATCTTGCTGTTCAGCCTTGAGAGTGCAGCGCACCAGGATTTTCACCATTCAAATGCCATGGTCACAACTGACCACAGTATGAGTGGGTTAAATTTATGTAACTGTGGATTTGTGCACAACCAGGTCTCCAGCATCACTTTTGGAGCCTTTTCCACATTTATGTGTCTCTATAAAACATCTTCTGAAAGATTTTTTGGTACACACTAACCAATCTTTCTTGGGAAGATATGTCAGTAACCAGGCCTGGTGTGCCTTCAATTGTCAAAGCACCATGTAACCCACATTTCCAATCTCCTTTGGGGTACAGGGCAGCTATGAACCGCACAGCTCATTAGAAACAAGTCTGTTAATCAGTGATCATTATCAATGGCTGTACGGAAATTTGCAAAAACCAAAACCGTGGACCCATTAAAGGGGTATTCCCATCACATACAATGGGGGCATAACGTATGGATACGCCTCTATTGTCTGAAAGGTGCGGGTTTCACCTCTGGGACCTGCACCTACAACGAGAACGGAGCGGGGAAATAAATAGAGGGCACACTGCGCTCGCGCAGCCACCCTCTATTAATTTCAATGGGGCCGCCGAAAATAGCTGAGCGCTTGTTCGGCTATTTCTGTCTGCCCCATAGAAATTAATGGGAGCAGGGTCCGCGCATGCGTGGTGCGCTTCTATTCACTTGTATGGGAGCAGCGCTTGGTGGTGGACCACAGCTCTCCCCGCTCTATTCTCCTTGTAGACAATGTCCTATCAGACAATTGGGGCATATCCTGGCGCCATGCCCCCATTGTCTGTGATGGGAATACCCCTTTAACAATGAACACAGAATAATCAATAATAAAAGAGTATCGCCTGGACTTGAATGGCTGTAGGGTTTCCCGCCGCATGATCAGTGTCATGGGGAAACCAGTGTTTTCACAGGGCTGCAAATACCCAACGTATGGCAAAAGAGTGCATACCGATGAATTTTTTTTTATGGGGTGTGGGGGCAAGCCGGGGAATATCCCACACAAACAAGGGGGGACGATTTTACACTTGAATCCAAGATGCTAAGGGTATAAATCACACTGGTCATGTTGTGCTGACTTTTGCAGTAGTTGCAGCAATAAACCACTAATTAGGCCTTATGCACACGACTATGTATTTTATGGTCCACAAAATAAGGACACCGGCCGTGTGCCTCCTATAATTTCCACGGGCCTCAACGTCAAAATGCCTATTCTTGTTCGCAAAACAGACATAGGACACATTCTATTTTTTTGTGGGACGGATATACGGATGTGCATGGGCGTGTAAGTAAACAGTGTTCGTCATTGAACCACCACGTTTGTCCATCTAGACCAAACAACTTTAAAGGGCACATGCATCTTGTTCTCAGAAGATACTGATAAGCGGAGCCCTCACTGATCAGTAGATCTAAAGGCCCCATACACGTAAAAATATTGATGGTCAACAATCTAATGTGCATGCACAGCTCCTGATTCTCCCCAACAGATGAGCCCAATCCCTTCATTCCCTTAGGAAATAAGCCACCTTCAGAAGTGTATGACGGACGATGGCTTCTTTCTCCACCAAAAATACACACATACTCGGCCAAGCTTTGTCGCATGGCTGGTTAAAAACGTGACGTGCAACTATTTTTTCGATGGAAATAGTCTCAAGTCCCTAAATAAATGACCCCTTCTGATTTCAAATCACACTGCTAGCAGCTCTCCTTGGAGAAAGGTACGTTTCAGAAGGAGCATGGTGTCCACCAGATTGCCTCAGCCCTTCAGGTGGGTAGGGTGCATAGCACTCACTTTTTGACCACCCCACCCATAATATAAACATCTTTGAGACATAATGGAGGCTTATAAGAGCACACGCTCTTTATAGACCAGTCTAATCAGAGTTAAACACTTCAAAGAAAAAGAACAAGAAACTCCCAGCACAAGTCAATGCAGCTGGATCACTTCACATCATCAACTTGAACTGGCCGCCATCCCAAAGAGCTCTTGCCACAGGCCTTGGCATCTGCAAGGTGTTCATCTGAGCGCAGGCAAGCACAAGGAGTCAAAACACTGCAGGTGCGGTGTCCTTGATATCTCCGAGGGTGCACACAATAAAAAGCATTATTCACCACAACACCCAGCTGGCAGCGATAAAGCTAGTTAACACAAAGCAGACTGCTGGAAGATTATACCATACCTGAAGAAGGTCGCTGAGATCAAGTAACATATCTGGGAGGAAAGTCAAGGAAACACATTGTAGACACAAAGGGTTCTTGTAGTCTGCTGAACTAAAGGGGGGAAGGGGGGGGGAGAAACTAGAACAATTTTATTATTTTCCAGTAGAAATTTCCCAAAAGACAGTAAAAATAAACAGAAGACCAGACTCTGACGGATTTATGGTCTTTATAAGGAATACGAGAAAATATTTTGGTCGGAATCTGAGACTCTTTCTCTCAACATCATCCGATCTGCATGTGTTCCCGCTCACTGCGGATTCACAACGCTTTTTCCATCTGTCCCTGATATAGTTGCAAATAGAAACAGCCCTATAGTCAGATTCAGACATGGGTATGAAAAATCTGACAATTTTTTATACGCAGTGAGGTCTGTACCACTGTGTAGGATACGGAACTGGCCTGGTGGACGCCAAGGTCAACTATCTTACAGGAACCTGAAGGTGCCCAAACCTAACATCATCTAGACAATACCTAGTGTGTGTTTTTTTTTGGGGGGGTCTCCAAGGCCATAATTCATAACCAATGCGTCTCCCAAGGACCAGCCATCTGAAGATGTCCTCCCGAACATAAAATAAAGCTGAATCAAAGAAAAATATCCAGCTGCTGTGTGCCTCCAGGAAGGACTCCACAGAATTGTGTTGTATTAAATAAACAAGAAAAATCGCAACATGTTTTGGGGTTAAAACCCCATTATCAGTTCAAAACAATACATATGGAAACTGCCCGGTATTTTTTTCTTTGTTTAATAAATAGATACTTTCAAAGTACCACAAAATTCTAGGAAGTCCTTCCTGCTGGACCTTTCTGTTTTATGGCAATTTATCTTTAGCTTGGGAGGTCATCTCCAGATGGCTGGGCCTTGGGAGCTGCATCTGTTATGAATAGGCCCTCTAGGACCACAGAAAACACACTAGTTGTTGTGTCTCACACAACTCCAGGTGAGCACCTTCGGGTACCAGGTTTGGTCTATTTATGGCAGTAATTGAGGTTTTTAACCTACGAAGCCATGGAGTCCTTAGGTGTCCATACCATGAGGCTGTAGGCAAATCATTTAGTTTGGATATTATCCTAGAAGTAAAGTTTTTGGGGAGAATATCTTCATAACATGACATCTGATGGAACAAATCACGAGTTATGAAGTTGTTGGCATGCTACGGTATTGTAGACCCCCAACAGATTTCTATGGTTGTCATATTTTGGCTCAGAGCTTGCATGGAGTGGTAAAACTTGTGCATGAGGCCTTATGCTTTATTCACACTTGCTATTTTTGCTGTGATTTTGGGCATTGGTGGGGACGGACACTATGAACCCCATTGATGATCTATTACCCAAGTGGCTGTGTTAAGTACTGTAGTTCAGCTGTATGGACCAGACACGGCAGCACACGTATGTAGATGCTGCTGTGTGCAGTACTGCAATGCATTGGGTACCGATTCAAAGAGGCCACATTTCACACATTGATTGACCTGTCTACTTATAAAATGTCATTCACATCACATGGAGAAGAAGCTCTGTACCCAGCAATCCAAATTACAGAATCAGCACGCATTTTGAGGACCCACAATTTGTGGACCGCAAAACTGACCGTGGGTCAGTGAAAACACATGGAGACATGCACTACTTTTGTTCGTCATGCAGACCATTGGTAGGAGATGCTCTGGAAATTGTCAGCCTAGGTGGAAACGGACAAAACACTGATCCTTCACGTATGAACTACTGTTGTCACCAATGTCATCATGGACACGGATGTCTGAAAGAAGCCAAGGGCTGCACCCTTAGACACTACGTCTAATGTGACGTGATGGTGACAATTACAGAAAATTGGATTTTGACTCGTAAGTCACATGCGACTTTGCCAGCATAAACCATAATGCAAGTTGAGTGCAATATGGGACGTTCCTGCGAATTTTCTGCAACGTGCCTGTGTTTTTAAAGCCAAATAATAGTCTTAGAATGGTTGCGTGACAGCAAGTTGAAGTCAAGACGCACAAATGTTGCACGACTTTTCTTCTGGGACTCGCTGTCGCACGACACATCTAGACCCAGCCTATGAATCACTATGAACTCCCCGAGCACGGACTCCCACGTACCTCATCTTCTGAAACGGCACACCCAGGAAGACTAGAAATACTGTACGTACTAAAATGGCATGGTGAAATCATGGCTCGCCCTGAAAGGGTTAAGCCATCCATCCTGCTGTTCTGCAGGCCTTGCCGGCAGACGTGATGAGCTGCTGTTCTGTATCCTGTGTTCTCCCCTAAATAATGATTCAGAAACGGGCACGCTGCCTGCCAATTGTCTTCTTCTCTTGCATATTGTTATTTTACTTCTTTTACTACACAGGCGCACATTAAAATTCACATATTCAAAACAGAATTTGCATACTTTGGGCCCGGGAAAATGCCACAGTATTTATTTACTGCGGGGTCCCTACGGTTCTGTGGCAAAAAACGTGCAGAGAACACGAGCTCTTCTCATGTATGGCCTAGATCTATTCTCCAGGAAACAGTCCAGCCATTTTACCTCATAGGGCGTAATGTACTTTCATTCTGGGAGGCAAGAACAGCGAGAATGAGTCACTCTGTGAAATGACAGGTAATTCCTGCAAAACAAATGACAACAACCTGGCAAATTCACTCAAAAGTACACAAAATGCTCCTCGCAAAAAGCTGCGGATTTGTCCAAGGGTGTACTTAGTCATTTTTCTATGCCTGGTTTTGAAAACCGCGTCCACCTGTTTCGTATTGCAAATCTAAAGCAAATCTGCCAAGTCTGAAGACGGCCTAAGGGTCCATTCACACGTCCTGTTTTTTTTCATCCTGAAAAACGGTCCGTTTTTTGCGGATCCGTTGTTCCTGAAAATGTTTCCGTATGTCATCCGTTTTTTGCGGATCCGCAAAAAACGGGAACATGTATACATTTCAATAATCAAATAAAGTTGTTTGGATTTCTTTGAAAAAAAATTGAAAAAAAAAAAAAAAAGAAAAAAAAAAAAATTTGTTATGTGTTTCCAGGAACGGAATCCGCAAAAAACGGATGACATACGGAATGACATCCGAATGTCATCCGTTTTTTGCGGATCCATTGACTTTGTATTGTACCAGGATCCGATTTTTCAGGACAAGAATAGGACATGTTTTATATTTAAACGGACATGCGGAACGGAACAACGGAAACGGACAGCACACATTGTGTGCATTGAAAATGAATGGGTCCAGATCTGGTCCTGATCTGTTCCTGAAAAAACGGAACAGATCAGGAAAGAAAAAACGGACGTGTGAATGTAGCCTAAGGGTGGATGCACACGGCGCAGAATATCCGGAAATAATCTGCACATAAATCTGCACTATTTATCACCTTTTGGTGCCTTTTCTGTGCAGTTTTTATGTGGTTTTTGGTACAGAATTGATGTAGATTTCCTGCAGATCTCATCTACTCAAGAAATTGATCACTACAGATTTTAAAAGGAGCAGTGATCGAACATGTGCACTGCAGATCCATTCAAACTGTATGGACGTGCCGGAGATAGTACAATACTGCTATCTCCGGCAGTCCCAAAAAGATGAATGGAGCAGCAGTGCGTATGTTCGATTGCAGCTCCCTTCATAGAGGGGGGCACAAATACCCCAAATCTCGTGATCAGTGGAGGTTCCAGTGGATGCACCACTAGCAATGTTAGTGATCCCTTATCCAATGGGTATGGGATAATTTCTTGCTACTGGAATACCCCTTTAAGGATTCTGCTTTCTTTCCCCAGCAGTCTGTATGTTGCCTGAGCATTAGGTTCTCCTTGTGCTGCTATATGGTGCAGACACAATTCTTGGAAGGAAAGGCCATTAATATTCAAAAGGCTTCTCTGCTATACACAACCCCTACTTGTTGGAAGGCTACCTTGACAATAAACTGATCACAAAGTGTTCTCCTGCTGTGGCAACCAGCGATCAGCTGTAATCTGTAAGGAAACCTGGCAATAAGTGTTCAAATTTCCTACAGCGCCACCACAGGGGAAATAAGGCATTACACGGCTTACAATTAAATCACTGGGTTGTCTGTATAATGCTCGACAGGACACGTCCTCCAGAATGACAGACTCTCTTTGAAACCGCGTTCCACTCCCAGGCCTAAAGAACAGGATCCTGAACAGAGGACTCCCCTATTATTAACTCCGAATTCTCCAATAAGGCGAATGAAAATGGGTTTACTAAGCTGTGCAACCCCCTTAAAGGCTCATGAACACAAATTAATTTTTATTCAGTTTCCGTTCTGTTATTTTACAGGCCCATATGCGGAACCATTCACTTCAATGAGACTTTAAAAATAAAAACGGAAATGACTCTGTGTGCATTCCATCTAAGCATGTCCATTCCGCCCAAAAAAATAGAACATGTCCTATAGGCCCCTTTCACACAGGCGAGTTTTCCCCGAGGGTGCAATGAGTGACGTGAATGCATTGCACCCGCACTGAATGCGGACCCATTAATTTCATGGGGGTGTGTAGATGAGCGTTGGTTGTCACGCATCACTTGTGCGTTGCGTGAAAATCACATCATGTTTTATAGTCTGCGTTCTCCACGTAACACAGGCCCCATAGAAGTGAATGGGGCTGCATGAAAATCGCAAGCAAGTGCGGATGCTATTCATTTTTCACGGATGGTTGCTAAGGAGAATATGTTATTAAATAAGGATGAGGTCCTTTCACTATATTATTTTCCATTATAACATGGTTATAATGGAAAATAACATTCTGTAATAAAGAATGTTAAGTAAAATGTCCATTGAGGGTTAAAAAATAATAAAAAAATTACTCGCCTCATCCACTTGATCGCACAGCTGCGATAGTCTTCTTTCTTCTTCTTGCAGGACCTGCGCTGACGTCATCGCGCTCAATGACGTCAGCGCAGGTCCTGCAAGAAGAAAAAAGAAGACGATCACGGCTGTGCGATCAAGTGGATGAGGCGAGTAATTTTTTTAATAATTTTTTAACCCTTAAAGGGAATCTGTCACCAGGATTAACGATATGTAGATATTTATATGTGCCCATTAGTCTACATGCAGTGTTTACAATGACCCCTCTGTTTATGCTCTCTGGGCCTTATAGTCTTATAAAAAGCGATCTTATTCATATGTAAATCACCTCTGTCAGGAGCCCAAGGGGTTGTCCCACGATCTCCTGGAGCCCAGCACCGCCATCGATCCGGAGCCTACTAAATTTATTCACTGCACTATCCCTGACGTCAGTTCGTCTCAGTGCTGTAATCTCGCGCAGAGGGAGCCGGCGCATGCGCAGTTGACTCGTCTAAGCCGAAGCCAGTAGTCCGCACGGGCGCAGACTACAGTGTCCACTGCGCCTGCGCGAGACTACGGAGCAGAGATTACACGACATCAGGATAGTGCAGTGAATAAATTAAGTGGTAGGCGGTGCTGGGCTCCGGATCGATGGCGGTGCTGGGCTCCAGGAGATCGTGGGACAACCCCTTGGGCTCCTGACCGAGGTGATTTACATATGAATAAGATCGCTTTTTATAAGACTATAAGGCCCACAGAGCATAAACAGAGGGGTCATTGTAAACACTGTATGAAGACTAATGGGCACATATAAATATCTACATATCGTTAATCCTGGTGACAGAATCCCTTTAATGGACATTTTACTTAACATTCTGTATTAAAGAGAAAGAATGCTATTATTTTCCATTATAACCATATAATGGAAAATAATAAAATCTACAGAACACCGAACCCAAACACGAACTTCAGTGAAGAAGTACGGGCTCGGGACTGCGTACCACATTCAGTTTTTTATCACGCACATACAAAACGCATTAAAACGCTTTGCACTCGCGCGGAAAAAACTGAACAACGCAATCGACAGAACTGACTGAAATTGCGTGCACACTCGTGCGGGTTTCCCGCAACGCATCTGGACCTCTTCTGCGACGCCTGTGTGAAAGAGCTATACTTGTCCGTTTTGCAGACAAGGACAAGCATTGTTACAATGGATCTGCAAAAAACACGGATGCAATACAGATGTCACCAGTTTTTTATTTTTTTGCAGATCCGTGTTTTGCAGTCGTGTGCATGAGACCTTATCATGTAGAGAAACTTAATACAAGGCACTTACTAATGTATTGTGATTGTCCATATTGCTTCCACTGCTGGCTTCATTCATCTTTCCATCACATTAGAACTGCTCGTTTTCAGGGGTTACGACCACCCAAGCAATTCAGCAGCAGTGCTCGTGCTTGCACATTATAGGAAAAAGTGCACTCCCGGCCCCCAGAAAGGCCATCGCTTTTTCCTATAGTGTGTGAACACGACAACCGCTGATGGATTGCAGGATGGTCATAACCCCGGGAAACGAGCTGTGTATAATGTGATGGAAAGATGAATGAAGCCAGCAAAGGAGGCATTATGGACAATCACGATACATTAGTAAGTGCCTTGTATTAACCATCTCTACATGATCAATGCCATTTGCTAAAGTGAGACAACCCCTTTAAGTTGCAATAAATAATATGTGCATTACTGCCAGAAGACCGTCCCATGATCTAATTTCGGTTGAGTAGAACCACAGGGTGCCCAGGCCTGGTGGTTACATTACAGAGGAGAATGAGTCAGTGACGTACTGGCGGTGACCATTCCTTTCTCCAGTTACAGCACGTCTTATGTTTTCTTATCGGATATAACATCCTGCTTTTCCTACGAGACGCGGTCAAGTCTACTGGGAAGCAGAGCGAGGATCAGGGATGATACACACAGACCCTTCCCTTTGAGGCTGAAGCTTTGAGTCACTGGAGAGCTCGCCAGGATCTCGATCGTCACTGTGTGGGTGAAACATTTCAAAGGAAGGAGTTGCACAAACATCAAGGTCTGTGTTCACTTGTAGCAAGCCGGGAGGTCAGAGAACCTTAATAAATTGGCTCTCCAACAAGCAAGATCTTTAATTAAAACCACTCTTTTAATATCGCCGGCTCCGAGGTACAGCAATCAGAAGGCCCTTATATTAGGAAAAACACACAGGGCCTGAGGAAGGGCAGGAAAACGACGGGATCCGCAAAATGGAGTGGGGATGGAAAGCAGACGCTGCTGCCGATGTGTCCCCTACAATTAATCGGATGGGCCAAATTAAGGCTGAGAATACAATCCAACCCATTCAACAATTAAATAAAAATCACTCCCATCCTTCACCAGTATAAAAGGATGACTCAGAGCAATAATGAGCTCATCCCAAACAGCACCCTAGGAAGCGGACGCTAATAGGATGTGCAGCAACCTCAGTGAGTGTTGCCTGAACCTGGGACATAAAGCCTGCCAGCGCTCGGCCACTTAATAGGATTTAGCTCAATATCCTGCACAAATATGCCCGCCAAATAACGGTACTGTATGCAGCGCTGCACGGCAGACGCCATTACACAATTAAACAGTTTATCAAAATTATACTGGAAGCCTGGGACGAGGAAAAAATACACAGATACTGGAGAGGTGGAGCGCATGCACAGCGGGATGAACCTGGATCCAGATTAACATCTTGGGGCACTTAGATACTACAGTATGGTCTCTGCACTCATCCTCTTATTTTATTATTAAAAGGGGTTTTCTAAAAAAAATTATACGTTTCAGTATCTGATTAGTGGGGGGTCCGATCAGCTGTTTGAGAAGGCACCGGCGCACTCGCAGTACTGCCGCAGCCTTCTCTCTGCTTTTCCTAGACCAGTGATGACACGTTCATTGGTCACGTGGCCTAGGAGCAGCTCAGCCCCATTCAAGTGAATGGGGCCGAGTGCAATACCAAGCACAGCCACTATACAATGTACGGCACTGTGCTTGCACCTGGCCGGATCCCCGCCGGGTTCTATTATAGTCAATGGGGCATGGCGGTGCTCCAGCCATTTCACAGTGGATTTAAAGCCAGTGTGTATGTGCAGTCTCCTTTCTCTCTTCCTGTCCACTGCTGCAGTCTATGGCAAAGACCATTAGGCCACAGCTAGGAAACCTAGCTGCAGTGCTCTGAAATTTTCCTTAAGGCTGGGTTCAGACTAGTGATGAGCGAACTTGTGTTTTAAGTTCGGCGTCTAAAGTTCGAGTTCAGGTTATCGAAGTATCCCGTTATGGATTCTAAGGCTGGGTTCACACCTGAGCGTTTTACAGCGCGTACGATCGCGCTGTAAAACACCCGTCGCCCCAAGAAGTACATGAGCTTCTTTGGGGCGTCTTGTCGCGCGTTCCCGCTGAAGTCTATGTACGGGAACGCGCGACAAGACGTTCCGTTATGGTCCATAGTAGCGAAATCCATAACGGGATTCTCCGCTAACCCGAACCCGAACTTTAGACGCCGAACTTAAAACACAAGTTCGCTCATCACTAGTTCAGACCTAAGCGTTTTACAGCGCGTTCCTACGCGCTGTAAAACGCTCAACAGGCAAGAACCAATGATTCCCTATGGGAATGGTTCTCACCTGAGCGTTTTACAGCGCGTACGATCGCGCTGTAAAACGCCCAACGCCCCAAGAAGTACAGGAGCTTCTTTGGGGCGTCTTGTCGCGCGTTCCCGTACATAGACTTCAGCGGGAACGCCTGACAATGGGCGTTCGCTTGTCTCTGTATGCGCGATTGCAATTGCCCGTACAATCGCGCATACAGAGCGTACGTTCAGTACGCTCAGGTCTGAACCCAGCGTAAGAAAGATTAGCTGAGTATGGAGACTTATTGGCAATGCTCCATGGAAAAATAATACGCAAAGAGAGCCATCTCGCTAGCGCCTCCTTCTGGAAGTGGGTCCCTATGAGTTAAAATCCGATTTTTTTTACAGGTCTTTGGACATAAGGGAAAATGGCCAAGCCAAATATCCATAAGTAGACAGTTGTTTTGAGGTGCTTGCTCTTCATCAGTACGGCACAGGATGCAGCATAGGCAGGGTATAAGTAAGGTAAGCAGCCAGAAACATATTGATATGAGGCTTGGCTATTTTCCCTTGACATGTCCCAAGGCTTGTTAAAAAGTCGGACTTTGACTCCGAAGGAGACACTTCCAGAAGGTGGCGCTAGAGAGAAGGTTGATACCTCTGTGATTCTTTTGGCAGTCTGAAACCCATCTGCTCTCTTATCCAAGGTTCTGCCTATTCTGCTAAGGCCTAGTTCACATCTCCGTTTTGGAGATCTGGCTGCCTGATCCGGCGCAAATGCCAGCTGTCTGCCAGACAAAAAAAAAACAAAACGCTGCAAGCAATTGTTTTTGTCCGGCCAAAACCCGTCATTTATTGGATCTGGCGGAAAAGTACAGGATCTGGAGCCAGCTGGATCTCCTAACAGAGATTGGAATGAGGCCTTTCTTTTTACTGCAGCTCTGCTTTTTCAGACTGGCTGCTGTGTTATGCACAAGCCCACCACAAGCTAAAGAGGAAGTCACTAGGAGTCCACTTGTTGCAGCAAATATACAATGCTTATATAGCAGAGGCAACAAACCCCTGGCATAGAAAAAAATGCTTAAAAATATACAGACGCAAATGAGAGTCCCAGAAATGTGCAGATCTTCTCATTACAATACAGGAACGTTGCAAGTTGACTTCTCATGGTGAAGGTTTTCTGAAGAGCACAGGGAGGAGGATCAATGCAGGAGAGTGCAGGGAGCCACCGGAGGATAAGGCTGACTCAAAGCTGCTTGGGCAATTTAAGGATGTGAATCATGCTTACTCCCTTCAGACATATTACACGGAGCGGAGAGAGACAGTGGACGAGACAAGTGCCCTCCTCCAAACCCCGGGAGATTGCAAACAGGTGTCATAAATCACAGGCCCTGGCAAATGAAACTCTCACAAGCTGCAGTGTGTGGGGAGGAATCATTAATCAGTGCTGCCCTCACAGCAGGTACCGTGGCCCCTGCTAAACACATGCACGCCATTTTACTGGAGCCGAAGTTTAACTGTTCAGGAGCTGATATGGAATGAAATTACCAATCCATCATCCCGCTGACAAATACACACCCGATATGCATCAGAGCTGGAAGGTTATAATATATGCACACACTCAAATATGATAAAAAAAATTAAAAAAAAGTTGAATTAGGCTACATGCACACGACCGTATGCGTTTTAGGGGCTGTAAATTGCAGATCCGCAAAAATAAAATAAATGCATGACATTTTGTTTTTGCGGATCCATTGTAACAATGCCTAAAACGGACAAGAATAGAAAAATAGGACAGGTTATATTTTTTGAGGGGCTACGGAACGGACATACTGATGCGGACAGCACCCAGTGTGCTGTTCGCATTTTTTGTAGACCTATTGAAATGAATGGGTCTGCATCCTATCCGCAAAGAAAAACAAAAAACGGAACGGACACGGACACAAACAACGTTCGTGTGCATGTAGCCCTAATCAAGAAAATATCAATAGGGTGATCCAGAATTATTTATTTTGTCTAAACCAATCAACAAAAACCTCCGGCACTCAAGCCGTCGTGAAACTACAACTCCCAGCATCCACCAGTTTCGAGAATAGCCAAGCAAGCGTGCATGCTGGGAATTGCAGTTTCACAACAGTTTCAGTGTCAGAGGTGGCAGACCCCCGGTCTACATACTGGTCTAGAATTGCAGATCAGCCCAATTCACTTGTATAGGGCTTAACTGCAGTACCAGACTCAACCTATGTCCAATGGTGGCGCTGTTACTGGGGATTTTCAACTCATTTAAAAGGTTTGTTCAAAACCTGAAAATGAGTACAGTTACCCAGATTATCGCCACCCATATCACAAAGACACCGGTCTTAGACTCCGTACGCAGCTGTAAGACTCTGCTAATTTATGACGGGCGCAAGTGAATTGGGCCAATCTATGGCAGTATGGCTGGAGTAGTTTTTCACCCAAATTTTTTTACCACTGGACCCCCGCCGATTAGCTGTTTGAGAAGGCAGCGGCTCTCCCGTGAGCACTGTGGCCTGCTTGCAGATTACCAAGCGCAGTGCCGTACACTGTATAGTGGCCATGCTTGGTATCTCAGCCCCATTCACTTCTATGGGACTGAGCTGCGCCTAGGCCACGTGACTGATGAACGTGACGTCACATTGCCCAGGGCAGGGATGGGCAAACTGCGGCTCTCCAGCTGTTGTAAAACTACAAGTCCCATCATGCCCTGCTGTGGGCTGATAGCTGTAGGCAGACTGGGCATACTAGGAGTTGTAGTTTTACAACAGCTAGAGGGCTGCAGTTTGCCCATCCCTGGCCTAGGGAAAACTGCGAGAAAGCTGCACAGCTATTGTGAGTGCCACTGCCTTCTCAAACAGCTGATCGGCGGGGGTCCCAGGTGTCAGACCCACACCAGATACGGATAACCTATCCAGAGTATGTGTCATCAGTAGTAAAGTGTCAGAAAACCCCTTGAAATCCTGGCACAACCCCTGCCCCCCCCCCCCCCCTTATCATTGCTGTATCTCACCTCCAGTTCTGAGAACCTGAGGATACGACATACACTTATGATATAAGAAGCTAGTTCTTCACGCTAATGTCTTAAGCCTCAGTGCATGCGCTGGTCAGCGCACATCTGTCCCCCACCAGTTCAAAGTATTTCTATTCATGGCGAGCGAATCCTCTGTGTGCACAAAAGCTTCAAAAGAGGACGTGTCAACAACGTCTGCCACGCAGGCCAGGCCGAAAAAACAACCCCAGCGAGGACGACGCCATCCTGCCTCCAAGCAATAGCACTTCACAAACATGGGTGAAGTGGCTTTGCTGCGGAGTGAATAGCAGCTTTTGTGCCATGCCCACCCCCCGCCGCTGCACAATATGCTCGCTGAAACTGTTTACAGTCAGCCTTTTAAAAGGCTCATTAGCTTCCGCAAATTAATCTTTGATGTATGCACACAGGGAAGGTCCGAATAAAATGGAATCGGAGGAGCCAACGCACAATGGAGAGCGCAGGCTACATATAATTACAGGCACGACAGACCCCTCATTGTACAGAAGGTATCCCCTGCAAAATGTCACAGTACGGTGGGTTTCCGATCGTCCCCGTGTGCACTAAGCCCCCGGACTCCAGTCATTAATTCCTCTGGCGCCTGCTGAAGGGAAGGAAAAGTTGGTGAATGAAGCTTCTGAATTGAAGGTGTAAACCCTTTTATTGGCAGAGGTGTGAACAACAAATCCTCCCGTGTACAGGGCAAAGGCCGAGATAAAACAGGCGCAAGCAAGTGACTGCCCGTGTACAGGTCCTTCTAAAAAAATTAGCATATTGTGATAAAGTTCATTATTTTCTGTAATGTACTGATAAACATTAGACTTTCATATATTTTAAATTCATTACACACCAACTGAAGTAGTTCAAGCCTTTTATTGTTTTAATATTGATGATTTTGGCATACAGCTCATGAAAACCCAAATTTCCTATCTAAAAAAATTAGCATATTTCATCCGACCAATAAAAGAAAAGTGTTTTTAATACAAAAAAAGTCAACCTTCAAATAATTATGTTCAGTTATGCACTCAATACTTGGTCGGGAATCCTTTTGCAGAAATGACTGCTTCAATGCGGCGTGGCATGGAGGCAATCAGCCTGTGGCACTGCTGAGGTGTTATGGAGGCCCAGGATGCTTCAATGCGGCGTGGTATGGAGGCAATCAGCCTGTGGCACTGCTGAGGTGTTATGGAGGCCCAGGATGCTTCGATAGCGGCCTTAAGCTCATCCACAGTGTTGGGTCTTGCGTCTCTCAACTTTCTCTTCCCAATATCCCACAGACTCTCTATGGGGTTCAGGTCAGGAGAGTTGGCAGGCCAATTGAGCACAGTAATACCATGGTCAGTAAACCATTTACCAGTGGTTTTGGCACTGTGAGCAGGTGCCAGGTCGTGCTGAAAAATGACATCTTCATCTCCATAAAGCTTTTCAGCAGATGGAAGCATGAAGTGCTCCAAAATCTCCTGACAGCGGCTGCATTGACCCTGCCCTTGATAAAACACAGTGGACCAACACCAGCAGCTGACATGGCACCCCAGACCATCACTGACTGTGGGTACTTGACACTGGACTTCAGGCCTTTTGGCATTTCCCTCTCCCCAGTCTTCCTCCAGACTCTGGCACCTTGATTTCCGAATGACATGCAACAGTCCAGTGCTGCTTCTCTGTAGCCCAGGTCAGGCGCTTCTGCCGCTGTTTCTGGTTCAAAAGTGGCTTGACCTGGGGAATGCGGCACCTGTAGCCCATTTCCTGCACACGCCTGTACACGGTGGCTCTGGATGTTTCTACTCCAGACTCAGTCCACTGCTTCCGCAGGTCCCCCAAGGTCTGGAATCGGTCCTTCTCCACAATCTTCCTCAGGGTCCGGTCACCTCTTCTCGTTGTGCAGCGTTTTCTGCCACACTTTTTCCTTCCCACAGACTTCCCACTGAGGTGCCTTGATACAGCACTCTGGGAACAGCCTATTCGTTCAGAAATTTCTTTCTGTGTCTTACCCTCTTGCTTGAGGCTGTCAATGATGGCCTTCTGGACAGCAGTCAGGTCGGCAGTCTTACCCATGATTGCGGTTTTGAGTAATGAACCAGGCTGGGAGTTTTTAAAAGCCTCAGGAATCTTTTGCAGGTGTTTAGAGTTAATTAGTTGATTCAGATGATTAGGTTAATAGCTCGTTTAGAGAGCCTTTTCATGATATGCTAATTTTTTGAGATAGGAATTTTGGGTTTTCATGAGCTGTATGCCAAAATCATCAATATTAAAACAATAAAAGGCTTGAACTACTTCAGTTGGTGTGTAATGAATCTAAAATATATGAAAGTCTAATGTTTATCAGTACATTACAGAAAATAATGAACTTTATCACAATATGCTAATTTTTGGAGAAGGACCTGTATATGGAGAAGGTGGAACACAATGTGGTTTATTATGGAGCCAGGGATGGAAAGTTCCACTAAGCGGCTATAAAATATTCCTTGTTAAAAAATAAATAAAAAAAAGTATACAGTTAAATGGAAAGTAAGTAATATTGTTGCAGGAAGGGACCACAATAATGCATTGCAAATCTCTTCCTTCAGCATCCACTCACATCCAGAACCACACAAACGTGTCTCCTGTTAAAGGGTGCGATTTCCTTTTCAGCACATTATTTTATTGCTTAAATGCATCTAAAATAAAGTAAAGAAGCAGTCCTGAATAAATAAAAAAAATCCATAGTTTTTGTGTTTACAGCTTCTATGTAAACTTAGGCTACTTTCACACTCGCGTTTTGGTTTCCATTTGCGAGATCCGTTCAGGGTTCTCACACGCAGTCCAAAATGGATCAGCTTTGCCCTAATGCATTCTGAATAGAAAAGGATCCGCTCAGAATGCATCAGTTTGCATCCTTCCGCCTCCATTTCGCTCTGGAGGTGAACACCTGAACGCTGCTTACAGCGTTTAGGTCTCCACCTGACGATGCGGAGGCAAACGGATCCGTCCTGACACACAATGTAAGTCAATGGAGACGGATCAATTTTCACTGACACAATATGGCTCCGTCCCCTTTTCACTTTCAATGTTAAAGATAATATAAACGGATCCGTTCTGAACGGATGCATGCGGTTGTATTATCGGTGCTGAACAGTCTGCCCAGATCCATGACGGATCCGCACCAAACGTGAGTGTTAAAGTAGCCTTAAAGTGAACGTCTGATTCAATAAAAATAAAAAAAATTCACATGAAAGAACCGAACACTTAGGCCCCTTTTAGAAGAGCGGGTGTCACGCTACGGACTCGCAGTGCAGCATCAGTCTTTAACTTCCAGCACTGCTGGGGTCACATAGCATTATAGTGATGTATAATGCCATGTCAGTGTTATGCAATACATTCCAGAACTATAAGGGTTATATAGCATCATAAATCAATATAATGCTATGTGACCCCGGCAGTGCTGGAAGTTCAGGACAAGTGCTGCGCTGCGAGTCTGCAGCGTGACACTCGCTTGTCTGAAAGGGGCCTTACATAGTAACCACGTTCCTCTCCTGTCATCCAAGACGACCACTCCGCTTCTCAGACCACCTGGTGCACAGGACAGTCTAAGACACTTCCTGCTGCCCTTGGATTGGCTAGCACTACTCATGTGAGCAGTGCAGGCCAATCCAAAAGCCGGGCTGGACAAGTCGGAAGTGTCCAGCCTCCCTAGCATCGCATGTGACGCTAGGGAGGCTGGTCAGCGTCACGGCCTGCTATTGGCTGCTTCCCCCATCGACAGATGTTTTGATCCCCCGACAGGGAGAGAGAGCCATGCAGCGATCTAGAGGGAGGCGAGTGCAGGGGAGCGGGTAGTTATCGTCTATAGGAGCGGCCCGGGCATTGTGGAGGGGTATTTCTACTATTGGATAACCCATTGAAGTGTTTTGTCTGTTCACCGGTTAATGTGAATTTTTTTTCTTGAACTGGAGGATCCCTTTAAGTGTCTCCTTGTTCGCAGACTAGAAACAAAGCCTGCGTAGTCTGATCCTTCAGTCGTGTGTTCCCACACTCCATTTCTTCTGCCCAACCCCCTTTTTTGCTAATGTACAGACAGTACACAAATAAGCCCCAATGCACACCATTGTAGCCATATAGTGGTCCGGAATTCGCGTATCCGCATAATACGGATGCAGTCAGTGTGCCATCTGCATTTTATTTGAAGACCCATTGTTTTCAATTAGACTTTTTGCAGAATGGACATACAGATGCAGAAAGCATAAAGATGATCCGTGCTCTTTCCGCATGCGTATGTCTGTTTGCAAACAGAACGGGTCCTATAGTAGTCCGCAAAATGCAGGCTGTGGACCTATTAAAGTCAGCGGGTCTGCTAAAATGTGGATGCAACACAGACCACAAAACGGTTACAGTCATGTGCATGGGCATAAGGCCTCATGCACACGACCGTTGTTTTTTGCGTCCGCCAAAAAAACGGATGCGGCATTCGTTTTTTTTGGGAGGATCCGTTTTTTTCCACAGATCCCTTGTAATAAATGCTTATCCTTGTCCACAAATGTGAAAAAAGTAGGACATGCACTATTTTTTTTGCTGAAGGGAAACACGGACAACGGACGCGGAACACAAACGGATGAACTATCAGCATTTTTTTGACCATAATATAACTGACCGCATATAGCTGTACACACTATTATACCTTGTACTTCTCACATTACTCTAAATCTAAATTGGGCCCTCATAACCCATTCTTAGCCCCCCATCCCCCACACACTTTCCGTTCTTGGCCAGTATATCATACAGCAGTGTACTGATAAGTGAGGTACGGGCTGTAATTTATACCTCATACCTCACATATCAGTACACTGCTGTATATACTGGCCAAGAACGGAAAGTGTGTGGGGGATGGGGGGCTAAGAATGGGTTATGAGGGCCCAATTTAGATTCCTGCTACAGGGCCCCAGTGATTTCTATGTACGCCCCTGGCATTGACGAGATAAAAACAAAAGCTGCTTTTCACTGAATATCTGCTCTGTTCATGTCCAACTGGCACCAGTGCACGGCTTCCATGTTCCCAGGCACTCGACAAACAGCTGATGTTGGGGGAAGTTGCCATCAGCTGCGCATTTCCCCTGCAGCAGCCACTACTGGCTATGGCAGGCATGCTGAAACTGCGGCCCTCCAGCTGTTGTAAAACTACAACTCCCACAATGCCCTGCTGTAGGCTGTCGGGCATGCTAGGAGTTGTAGTTTTGCAACAGCTGGTGGGCCGCAGGTTGAGCATGCCTGGGCTAGGGTATTACATGTGCACATTTAAATGACCGTATCCTCTACACCGAGAGACGCTGCTCGTTAGTGATAACCCCTTAACAATGGGCATCCGTATTTTTGGACACAAGCGCGAGAGGTTATATCTGGTTAAAAATGTTTCAAAATCCACTGACCTCAAGCAGAAATCTTGAAAATGCCCAATTATACTTCAATTCATATAAAAGCTTATTATAAAACTTTTATTATACAAGCATAGCCTGTGCTGCAGCAGTTCGATTCTCGGTGCCTAACCAACCAGGGCAAGATCTGCCACGAAAATTTTCCCCATAATCTCGTTACGTTCCTCCTGTAATCTTCTCCCATATGCCAGTTCAGATTCCACCCTGGAAATCCACAGCTCATTACCGTACTAAATCAGTGTGGAATTTTCAAAGCTGCAGAATGTCAATTCTGTCACAGATTTTCACCGCAGATTTCACTCTGCAAAGCATAGCATGAAATTGTACCAAAATCCAAGTCCTTTCCTCTGCTCTGTGATATGCTGCAGATTAAACATCTGCACCAGGGGTCAAGCTCTGTGCAGATTCCTCTGCGCAAAGTCCCTGCAGCATGAGAATGAGATACGTTAAAATCTGTCACTTCTCTGCTACTGTAAAAGATGCAGATGTTCTGCATGCAATTCCACTGTGGAAGATATGCAGCGCATTCACCACTTGTGCCCAAGCCGCTGAAAGGGCATCTGTCAGCAGATTTGTACCTATGACACTGGCTGACCTTTTACATGTGCGCTTGGCAGCTGAAGGCATCTGTGTTGGTCCCATGTTCATATGTGCCCGCATTGCTGAGGTCAGCCAGTGTCATAGGTACAAATCTGCTCACAGATGCCCTTTAATATCCCCCCTCCTCCCTTTTGAGGACAAAGCCCTGATCATTTAATAATCGCACAGCAAATATAAACTGTAGTATGAAAAAATAAAACCCGAAGCAGGAAAGCCAGTCCATGAAATCTGACAATGTGTGGATTAAAAGGATATAGAAAAAACACCAGGGGACGCCGCTATGGCCGTAAGGCAATACCACCTGCGGGTCATTTTTATCCCTGGCTATTACAACCTTTGTACAGTCCCAAGGAGGCGACGCGTTTTATTCACCTGCACTTCCAGACATTAGATGTGATCTCTAACTGGGTTCTGTTAATAGAAGAAGCAGTGTGAAGCTGAGTGGTTTCTACAGCTCTGAAAGCCGGGGAGGAGAAGACAGCCACTCTCCTGTATAATCAGGTCCAATTACGGAGAGCATAGCCCTCGTGGCAGGACTCCACGGGAGGCCGCAGGGCTGGATGGAAAAGCTGCCAGCCCAAAGTCTAATGGGGATAATAAAGGAAATATGCTTTGCAAAGTAGAATAACAGCAAACAAAAGGAAAAGGGAACCGCAGGAAGGTGTATCTTACTTGTGCATGAAAGATGAGCTCGGCGGCGGCGTTCTCTGCCGGAGCCAAAACAAATCTACCGGGATCATCCCTGACAAGTGAAGGAACGCGTCTCGTCCTGAGCAAATCACCAATAAACTATATATAGGTCGTCCTGGACACAGTCATCTAGTTTACCTCTAATTCCTCTTATAATGGCTGTAATCAATCTGCTGAGCCGCTAATCAGAATGTAGTTTCTATGGAGGAGAAGTGGCAGATACACTGGGAGCCGCTTATCTCTGGAGAAAATAAAGATGGGATAGAGAAAAAGAAATCCAATTACTTCAATATGAAATGAATATAAGAATCTAGCGGAAAAAAATGTAAGAAGGGAAAATAGGAGCCTGGGTTTGAATCCAACCAGAGGCGGAAATTTGGAGCTTGTATACGCACTCCATTGTGTTTGCATGGGTTTCCTCCCACACTTTATACTGATCGGTTAAAGGGAATGTCTCATCAGAAAATGACCCATTGTTTAAATCACATTTTTATGTTTAACAATTTTTTTGTGGTTATATTTAATTTTCCATGTCAATATCTATATTTAAACAAAACCCACAAAATACTGCAGTTTTCGCACTGGCTTCGAAGAATAATAATAGGCGCCAACTCTCGGTTTGTACAGATCACTTTACTGCAGTTATCTGCGTATCTGTCATTCTAATCCTGCCTGTAATGGTATCACCCCTTTGTATAGATAAGACAGTATCCACCGTCCACAATAGGTGATTGTCACACGTTATCTATTCTTTCCTTGTACAATGACCTCTGCACAGGTCACACAGCATGCCCAGAAGACTGTCCCATAGAAGTCAGTGAGGTCCCCTCCTGTCCATTGTGTCTATGGACCATGGGACTGCTGTAAAGCAATTTTTTTAGGGTATTTTCACATTAGCATTTTTCTTTCCCGGCACTGAGTTCCGTCCTAGGGGCTTAATACCGGAAAATAACTGATCAGTTTCATCCCCATGCATTCTGAATGGAGAGAAATCTGTTCAGGATGCATCAGGATGTCTTCAGTTCAGTCACTGAACGGCGTTTTGGACGGAGGAAATACCGCAGCAAGTATGAGGGGGATGAGAGACGCGCTCCTAGAGCTTAGGCTACTTTCACACTGGCGTTTAGTGCGGATCCGTCATGGGTCTGCACAAACGCATCCGTTCAGATAATACAACCGTCTGCATCCGTTCAGAACGGATCAGTTTGTATTATCTTTAACACAGCCAGAACGGATCTGTCTTGAACACCATTGAAAGTCAAAGGGGGACGGATCAGTTTTCTATTGTGCCAGTGAAAACGGATCTGTCCCCATTAACTTGCATTGTGTGTCAGGGCGGATCCGTTTGGCTCAGTTTCATCAGAGACGGACACCAAAACGCTGCAAGCAGCCTCCAGAGCGGAATGGATACGGATCGGAGGCAAACTGATGCATTCTGAGCGGATCATTTTCCATTCAGAATGCATTAGGGCAAAACTGATCCGTTTGGTGTGAGAGCCCTGAACGGATCTCACAAATGGAAACCAAAACGCCAGTGTGAAAGCAGCTTTATATAAATTGCCAAAAGGCAGTGATAGCAGTATTCACGGCACCAATCTATCTTTTACTGTCACATTGTTACAACAATTCTACAATGTGAATAAGTAAAGATTAATACAGTGATTGGGATACTGCAAAGATAGCAATATATTGGGAGCAGCGTTCCTCAGTCCCCGCAAGGCACGGATAGTAATATCTCTCACGCTACAAATTATCAGTGAAGGCAGTGTAGATATTATAAATATGTGGCCAGAGTATATAGGTAGATACTAGCAGGAGTTAGAGACAATAGAAAGATGCTCTAATCGATCTCTGAAAGAGTGCATAGCAACAACACAGTGTAAAGTGACAATAAATGGTTACCTGCAAATAGGACCACCACACACTACACCTTCAGAAGAGCGTACATTTATAGCAGTAACACATAATAAAGCACCGTCCCAGTGACTGCTAAGAGTAAGGCCTCATGCACACGGCCGTTGTTTCGGTCCGCATCTAAGCCGCCGTTTTGGCGGCTCGGGTGCGGACCCATTCACTTCAATGGGGCCGCAAAAGATGCGGACAGCACTCCCTGCTATCCCCTGATAGTTTTAAACCACATTTGGTCTCTTTTCTTTCTTTAGGTTTTAATACATTACTAATAAAACATGTAGTTTTATAATGTAGTAGTTAGGACCCCTAAAGGGATTTTGTGGACAATTGAGCGGTTGTATATTTTGTGTATTTATCCCGAGGATCCTAATAAGGGCCTAGGAGTTTGGGGTTACTATATGGTTTTAACTGGCACATAAAATATTTAGTGACACATTTCCTATGAAATTTCCCAAAGTCTGCGTGTGTCTGACATTGTGAGCCCCACCGAGGACAGGGACTGATGTGAGCACTATTTAAAGGGCATCTGTGAGCAGGTTTGTCCCTATGACATTAGCTGACCTGTTACATGTGCACTTGGCAGCTGAAGGCATCTGTGTTGGTCCCATGTTCATATGTGCCCGCATTACTGAGAAAATATATGCAAATGAGCCTCAAGGAGCAATGGGGGCGTTACCATTACACCTAGAGGCTCGGGTCTCTCTGCACTTTGATTGACAGGCCCAGATGTGATGATGTTTACACTGCCTGGTCCTGTCAAAGTGCAGGGGGCGCAGCAAATTCAAAGTGATGTGAACAAAGCCCTAATGAAACAGATATGGTATAGTACTAACAGACGCTCAGACTGCACACACACAAGCACATTCACCGAAGACAAAGAGACGGAAACTCTGATGTGGTAAGGAGATAAAATCAACTCAAACGAACCTTTACTGCCTTTAACCACCAACAAACATGTAACGGCTATGGAAACCACTGACGTGGAATAAATGATTAGTACATAAGTTACCTAAAGTTACAAAGAAAAAAAAAAGTTTCTGTCTGCAATCTTAATGGGGTATTTTTGAGATATTAAGTCATCCCCTATCCACAGAACAGGGGATAACTAAGATCAGTGGGGGTCCTGTCGTGGGAACCCTATACCTTGTGCAATCTCCTGAAATGAACGTAGTGGCCGATCAGGCATGCGTGCAGCCGCTCCCATTAATTTCTATGGGGCTACACACATTTCTAAGGTATCCATATTTTATGGACCAAAATACTGCCATAGCCATGTGCATGAAGCCTTGTACATGCTGGATGTGAGGTCGGTGCGTCCCTGCACTGCTTTTCCAATCTCTCCCCTGTGCCGGTCAGTCAGTGATACTGAGGATTGTGCGATTCCCTCCCCTTGCAAAATCTGGCTGTGGGTTCTCTCCTCTCATGTTTACCGACGCAGCCTGTGAAATTCACCTCCTCCCATGCAGACTTTGGTGTGTGCGCCTTCTTCCTATCTACAGTCCTTGGATGCTTTCCCCCCTCTCCACACACTGATCTACCATGAACAACTTCCTAGAAAAACGGCAGATACAGGAGCAGCGCTCCGACTCTGAGGATCTGTTAGATTTAACAGCATCAACAGCTAGGTGAAGGACTTACACATACTGTACCCTGTAGAAGCAAAACGGTAGGTAATTGGTGATGAAGACTATTTAGAAAGCTGCTTACTTTTGCATTTAGGAAACAAATAAAAATCAGTGCAAATGTGTCCTTAGTCTTTAGCCAATTCCACTGACAACAACAGGTCTATCAGGTGCATCATACGTACTTACCGTATATGTCTATGAAGAGAAAAAGAAAGAGGCCATATAATTTATATAAAAACCTGCTGAGGTTAATTAGCTTCCAGCAGTTGGCCCTAGCCTGAGCTCACTGAGGACAGGAGCCAAAAGAAAATAAATTATGATCCTGTCAGGTTCCCTATTGTGATTATTCATTCGGCAATCTTTAAGGAGGATGCGTCAGCTCCCATTGTTCAGTAAATACTTGGATTCCCTCTGGTGCATTTTTGCTTAGAACTCGGCTTTGTGCCATTCCTCTGTTATTACTCTTGGAAATGTATCAATAGCTTGACAGTTGGGCGTTTTCATTCCCCCTTGTCAATGTGGTGTGCCCGACACTGATTGTGCACCGACATGCCCTACTGACAAGGTGAAGTGTAACTCACCCCTCTCTGGGGTATTTCCATCTAGACACTTATAGCATGGCCACAGGATGTCGTATGGAAACGGAGGCTGTGGGACCTGTACCTCCTTTTGTTAACAGTGAGATGGCCACAAATGCACAGCTGTATCCATTTATTTACATGGGACTTACGAAAAATAGCCAAGCACTCTTACTCAGCTATTCTGAGAACTCCCACAGAAGTAAATGGATAGAGCAGTGCATGGGCGGCCACCTCTCTACTCATACAGCGTGAGAAAGGCCCAGGAGTGGTGCCACACACCAACTGGATATATGTGGATATGCCATAAAGGCACAACACAATGCAGAGTTCTAAAGTGCGGCACAATAGTTTTTGAGGAATACAAGTTTTAACTGAGGCCCCATTCACACGACTATTTTTAGTCCGTATCAGATCTGCGTTTTTTTGAGGATCGGATACGGGCCCATTCATCTCAATGGGGCCACAAAAACTGCGGACAGCACACTGGACAAGATTAGGACATGTTCTATCTTTTTTTGCGGAGTCGCAGAACGGACATATGGATGCAGACAGCACACTGTGCGCTGTTCGGATTTTTTGCAGCCCCATTGAAATGAATGGGTCCACATTCAATCCGCAAAAAATGCAGATTGGATGCGGAGCAAAAATATGGATGTGTGAATGGGGCCTTAAGGTAAAGTTTTTGCATACTGTTTGCCAATCAACTGATGTAAGATATATATATATATAGGCCCATATCTAGTGACACAAAACAAGGGCGATGGTAAGATGGATGACCTGCAGTCCAGTTCTCGAAGGAAGAGCAGAGGAAGATGGTGTCGTGAGAGGCCCTAAATGTAATGGAGCTTGTGCGGCGAAGATGTAAGTCAATGAGTTGTGCTTCTATACTGCTTACACTAAGCAACACAAGACACAAAAGAAAGGAGCGAAAAAGACGTATATAAACTGCCATGATCAATAAGGGATCTAAATAAAGGAATGAGGCGTATTCATTTACTGGAAACGGTTATCCTCCTCCATACTGCATGCTGAGAGCAACAATACATGTCAGCACTATAATACAATGGTGCCGTATTCCTAGACATGCACTGAGCAGAGGTGTAATGCCTTCAAATGTGAATAGGAAAAGAAAAAAAAATGCACTATATAAAACCTATAACGTCCATCATGGAACATTTATCAGCCGATAAGCACTACGGGTGCCAGCAGGGTTGAAAAAAGTCATAAATACAATGACAGATTTATCAAGTGTTAAACTGCGAGGTTAATAGAATCTGTGAGCGGCAGGAGGCATGGCCCTGTTCCTGTTTATTAGGGTTACGTGCCGGTTTATTTCAGCCGAACAATGGGCTCCACAGGGCACCAGAATGTTGCATAAAACTAAGGGGAAAAATCATACAAACACCATTTTTTTTTTTTTTTTACAGGGTTTAAAAAGGATCACATCTGCTGTATATCAGCTACAAGTGGACAGCTATATGTGTGAGCCTAAGGGTATATTCATAGGTAATGGACGAGGGGAGGTTGAAAACACGTCTAAATCGCGTCTCCAAAAAAAATAAACAAATTGCATGTGATTTTGTGATGTGGTAATTGCCGGATACGTTTAAATGTAAACTAAATGTGTTTTATCTGTAACAACCACATGGCCAATCACTACTCTGCAAAACAGCAAGCAGTTTTAGAGATTCAAACTGCATCTGAGCAGCTACGTGTGAAGATACCCAAGTTGGCGTCCACCTTCACAACCAATGGATCTAAAACTACATAAGAAAAAAAAAAAGGAATAAAGCCACTGAAACCTCTCCAGCAGACCCTCTCTCCCAACTAGAAGACCAATTTTGCGTGGTCGTCTCAGAAAGGTTCACTGTAGTCTTGATAATCTGGACAACCCCTTTAATGTAGGAGCATCAGGTAATTATGGTCCTGGCCAACAGCCGGCCACTGGTGCCCTCCTGAACTCAACTCCATCACCGTCGTCAGGGCCGCACTTGAGAAGCACTGTGGCATTGGGTTCTGTCTGGGTGGTATTTTGTGCTGCAGGTCCTGCCTACTTGTTTTGTCCTTGCCTACTTGTTTTGTCCTTGCCCACTTGTGTTGCCCCGTCTTATGTCAATTTAGACCGGCCCACAACACTGGGCCACTAAGTTATTTTTCCAGGGCCACTTTAAAGTTCCCAGTCCGCCCATGTCCATATGTTTGGTGCTGAACCAACCCCATTTCACACTACTGTCAAAGCAGTTCTGTCAGATTAGACTGGAAGACTAGCACAGCATGCAGCACTATTCTTGACATCAAAATGATGAACACCACGAAAGTACTCCAAAGCCTGTTGCCATGAAGGCACATAGGCATACATAGACTTTTAATTAAGACTAATGCAAACACTGCCTTTTAGATGCATCTGAATAAAAAAAAAAAAAAAAAAAAAAAGCAGACCGTCCCTTATGTAATTTGGGTCTGGATTCCACTGTAATTTTTACTGCGATGCAGCCATTTAACTGTGATTCTCAAGTGACTAAAACTCGCTGTGGAGCCCAATTAATAAAACCACTGATCATACATCATGAAGCAAAGGGCATTCATACATTTTCCAAGATAAATAAGAACGTTCAAAGTAGTTTTGAAACTTAAATTTACTACAACTCCCTCCTTGTATGACATTTTCCGTTGTCAACAAGGAGAATTCACCCCCCCCCCCCCCCCCCCACACCTCTCTGGTGTGTTTCCTTTAAGGAAGGTCACCTACAGCCCTTGTAATGACACAATCCATGATCATTTCCCGTCCTCTAATTACTACACTATATCATTTCCAGTCCTATCTAGCAGTTGGGAATGTTCCTTTTTTTCCCCTCCAAGATCAAATATAGATCATACTTTGCTATAAATGGTGACAATAAAGGTCATCTATAAGGAATGCCTGGTGGCATCCAGCTGCTAAATCCCAACAAGCGAGAAATTCTAAACTGCAAACTACAACGTAACTAAACAATGGACTAAAAAACAAACAATAAGCAATAAATAAATGTAAAAAAATAATAGTTAATTCAAATGAAAACAATAAACATACAAGTGGCAGCAATTACTGTATCTATGGGTGCATTGATTACGCTAATGATACTGTAACGCGATTGTCGCTCCGGCATATTAATTATCCAATCAGGACAGGAGCTTACGACAACAGCGAGGCGTTCTGACAAACTGAACCAGTCATCGGGGAATGGGCCAACCTGAGGCTCTCCAGCTGTTGCAAAACTACAAATCCCAGCATGCCCACACTACCTACAGCTAGCAGCCTACAGCAGGGCATGGTGGGAGTTGTAGTTTTACAACAGCTGGAGAGCCGCAGGTAGGCCCATCACTGGTCTACACCATGGATCTTTGGTAACTGTGAATATCTTTTATGAGGATATACACTCACCTAAAGAATTATTAGGAACACCATACTAATACGGTGTTGGACCCCCTTTTGCCTTCAGAACTGCCTAATTCTACGTGGCATTCATTCAACAAGGTGCTGATAGCATTCTTTAGAAATGTTGGCCCATATTGATAGGATAGCATCTTGCAGTTGATGGAGATTTGAGGGATGCACATCCAGGGCACGAAGCTCCCGTTCCACCACATCCCAAAGATGCTCTATTCGGTTGAGATCTGGTGACTGTGGGGGCCATTTTAGTACAGTGAACTCATTGTCATGTTTAAGAAACAATTTTTCCAGTCTTCAACAGTCCAATTTTGGTGAGCTTGTGCAAATTGTAGCCTCTTTTTCCTATTTGTAGTGGAGATGAGTGGTACCCGGTGGGGTATTCTGCAGTTGTAGCCCATCCGCCTCAAGGTTGTGCGTGTTGTGGCTTCACAAATGTTTTGCTGCATACCTCGGTTGTAACGATTGTTTATTTCAGTCAACGTTGCTCTTCTATCAGCTTGAATCAGTCGGCCCATTCTCCTCTGACTTCTAGCATCAACAAGGCATTTTCGCCCACAGGACTGCCGCATACTGGATGTTTTTCCCTTTTCACACCATTCTTTGTAAACCCTAGAAATGGTTGTGCGTGAAAATCCCAGTAACTGAGCAGATTGTGAAATACTCAGACCGGCCCGTCTGGCACCAACAACCATGCCACGCTCAAAATTGCTTAAATCACCTTTCTTTCCCATTCTGACATTTAGTTTGGAGTTCAGGAGATTGTCTTGACCGGGACCACAACCCTACATGCATTGAAGCAACTGCCATGTGATTGGTTGACTAGATAATCGCATTAATGAGAAATAGAACATGTGTTCCTAATAATTCTTTAGGTGAGTGTACATGTAGATAAAAATCCAACGTGAAATTTGAGGCTGACCCTTGAATTTCTGACACTGCACTGCCGCGGTATCCGCCGGTGGATCAGTCCCATTCAATACGGAGACCTTCTAGTTTCCCACTATAGGATACATAGCTCTCAGGAACTTGAATAAAGGCTTCCCAAATACTGTCTGTATACCTTGTGTACCTATAATGAAAAGGGTTGCTTCAACCCCTTTTAGAAAGCGACCGACCATCTGTTGGCTCCTGGGACCCCCACCAAAAGGTTTATTCTGTCATGGGAAGCTGAGGACAGCCGGGCCCTACAGGGAAAATGTGGTATAACACAAATGGATGCAGCTTTCCATACCAGCCTGGAGGGTCCTGAGTAGCAGAATTTCCCCATATGACCTAAAAAGAGCTAAAAGACAACGGATTTAAGGTTTATACACGGTGGTGTAAGACAGAAAAAGCATTCAAAAATTATTAGAAAAGTTACGCCCTTATGATAAATTTGGTGCCATTTTTCGCAGACTCCGACCCCCATGCATCTTCGAGAAAAACCTCCCCCCTAGTATCTACAAGATAAGAGTTGCATGAATGAACAGGTTAAACCTAACAAATAATCTTTGTAATCCTCCTTGTCTTGATGAAGCTTTTAAGGACAATCCGCCCCCCCCCCCCCCTTCCAGACGAATAGACGGCTGCATCACATGTAATCTATCTGCACTTCCCATCAACATCGGAGACGAAGGGATCGCTACTAAAAGGGTTCAAAACGCGATTCTGCAGACAGCGTTCAATGCACAAATTGGTGGAATTAGTAAATGGACTAACAGGCCGAGCAGCTGTGCGGGAAGCCAATAAGGGCGCGCTCATCCTCTCCATTTCACGACTGTACATCCGAGATTGACGACG
The DNA here is from genome assembly GCF_014858855.1 of Bufo gargarizans. Taxonomy (NCBI): domain Eukaryota; kingdom Metazoa; phylum Chordata; class Amphibia; order Anura; family Bufonidae; genus Bufo; species Bufo gargarizans. The sequence goes on from NC_058090.1 coordinate 31,511,067, forward strand.
GACAAATTTACGACTACAAAAGCATGAGGCCTTTCCATACGGACTGAAGACAGTAAAAAGTTTTGTTATTTATTTATTTTATTAATTTTCTACATAACATCCACTAATATTAAGCTATATCCATGGCTGTCCTAAGGAAAAGAAAGAAAAGAAAAGAGGAGGTTAATCAGGTCTCCAGGGATAATAAATCCGTTGAAAAATGAAGAACCGTGGGCGCCAGCAGTAGTGGACTCAAATCCATAAAGTAGTTGAGAAGAGGGAACAAAATGGGAAAACAGAAGGGCCAAAAATTGTTCGCAGTGTACGGAACATAGAGGGAAGGCAGCAAACACCTGATCATAGAGAATAATGAATACAGACATGTATGTATAGAATATGTAGGCTCCTGAAGAAGGAGAATCTCCCGAAACGCGTTGATCCGCAAATTATTCTGAATAAAGGATTGATCAGAAGCCTGTGAGAAGTGTGCTGCCATCAATCTTTAATATACTACGTGCGATCCTGGCCGGGGGGGGTTCAAAGTCTCAGGTGTATTGAGTTTATCCTGTAGACAATCCCCCAGCGAAGTGAGTGCATACCTAAATATTAGGGCTGCACGATATGGGAGATTTGTGCGATTGCGATTAGGGCCCTAAAAATTGCGATAACGATGTGCGATGCGATATTTTAAGGGAATTGTGCTAGAGGTCTATTTGCTTGGATTTTCAAGGCAAAAGCACACAGAAATTACTGATAATGCTGAAATGTAGATCTGCTCAACTCAACAACTGAAATGCACAGTGTTTTTCAAAATAAAACATCTTTTACTAAATTAAAATAAGCACTGCTGGGAGGAATGACGTCAGGAGCATGCGTACGCCGCCAATCACGTTAGCGGAGCGCAGTCAGGAGGACTGCTGCTCCAATTATCGCTGCCACAGAAGCGCTTGTTGGCGCCACCGGAGCCCAAGGCGACGTCACAGGTGTCCATGCCACTGCCATAGGACACCATGCCAATGCCATAAGACACCATGCCGCTGCCGTATGAGCCACTGACGCCGCCACAGGAGCCCCTGCCGTGACCCGTCACCCAGGTAATATAAATCGCTGCATTTTTGGGTCGATATATCGTGCATGCCTACTATATATTTATCTGTATTGGATTTTTATAATTTTTTTTAATATACTATACGCTTTTAAGTGATATCTTCACATTTTATCTTTGTCCTATTGATACTGGGGGCTTTTGGTTCAATTTATCTTATTTTATTCAGTGGTTTTTTTTAATCTGTCTATTCATCTTTTGCACCCATTACCCGAGTGCTATGTACTGATCTCCTCACCTATTCAAGGATAGAAATACAGTAAGTGAATAGGAACACTTTTTGTCCCCCAGCAACCTTCACTAAACAGAAGCCAATTACATCCATTCGTTTCAGGAAGCACAGGGAGTGGCGCTCTACCCTTGCACCCTTTTTGGCCTTTTTAGATAGACCGATATTACACGTCTGGCGAAGTGTTTACTACACCGCCGTTATCTGTCTGCATTCATTATTCTGTGTCCTAAGGAAAAGCAGCGCTTCCTATCTCACACGGGGGATAGACATTGTATACAAAGCCAGACCTTCACATTGTGTTTTTTTTTTAGGAGGGTAAAAAAACAACACATGGTGGACAATAGAAAGTTCTAAAACACTTTTTTGTAGCAGCGTTTTAAAATGGATTCCTTGCATTGTTTGCTCCCTTGGCACTTGTTTAATTGCAGTACGCTCTAGGTTGGCTTTTTTTTCCAGATGTTTTCCCATAAACTTCTTTGTAGGAAAAGTAAAAATAAACACTCTCGAAAAACACTTGTAAAACCGCATGAATTGCATGGCAAAGACATATTGTGGCAGCACCCCAAGGGCTCATTCATACGACCGTAAAAGTGGGTCCGCATCTGTTCCGCAATTTTGCGGAACAGGTGCAGATCCATTCATTTCCATGGGGCCGCAAAAGATGCAGACAGCACACTGTGTGCTGTCTGCATCCGTTGCTCCGTTCCATTGCGGACAATAATAAGCATTTCCATAATGGGCCCCATTCCGTAAATTGCGGACCCCACATCGTGTTTTGTGGATGCACAATTTGCAGACGGCAAAACATGGCGTGGCCGTGTGAATGAGCCCAAATACTTACCTTACCACTCCCCCTGATGCTCCTGTGCCAACGTTTCCCGGGACCCAAGTCGGTCCTTTTACCAAGCTGGCAGGTGAGGACAGAATATAATACTTAGAGGGGTTGACCCATTAACACAGCTTATCGTCTAACCACATGATAGGAGATCAGTGTCTGATCAGCAGGGGTCCAACCAATTGGGCCCCCGTCGATCATCAGAATGGGGGCTCGTGCTTCCCGTTTGAATGTAGCGGCAGACGTGCATGCTATTTTACACCATTGTAAGCTTTTTTTTCACATTCTATTACAGAAATGCAAAATCCAACCGTATGTTAACAATTTTGGGGACATTTATGAAATGCGGCAACAACTATGCCCTGTGCAGCGGGCACCAGATTCATCAATAGGGCGCACACCCTGTAAAGGAATCTGGCGTAGTCGCCCATAGCAGTCCAGACCCCCAAGTATATCGTGCTCTCCATACCCTTCTACACTGTAATTACGGTAAATTCTCTGGAAGCAAATGCTCTTCAATAGTTCATCAACAGAACGGCAGCTGCCAAATGGACTTCATGCATGTTTAATAGGATGTATTGACAGCAAATAAACCGTTATTTCCCCCATTACCTTCAATTACATTTGTTTTGGATCAGCCATGTATTGTCAGTCGTGGCTCCAACAGAAATGAGGAGGAACGGCTGAGTAGTCTGATCAGCACAGAAGGAAAGGTACTAAGAGGGTCTACGTTACTTACACACAAGTGTATGCACTAAGCAGAGCGTCCTCCCTGAGGCCTGAAGATTGCACGGCCATACTGCGACAGTTACACTGCTGGGGCAGGGGGTGTCACTGATGGGAGAAACCGCATGCTGCATGTTGCCCCCCAGTCCCGTCCAAGATAACCTAAACCAATGGTGACCACCAACACCACCAGCACCAGTCTGGCAAGTAAAATGCTAAGGCCCGAAACCCAACTGGGACAACCAGTGGAGAACCAGCCTGCTAAGTTCTGGGTGATACTGACTGCAGTAAGCCGGCTGATTATGCCAAATGTACGGCCATATTTCATGATGGCTCCTGGGTACATAACCTGCGGCAGGAAGAACCGGAAGGTCGTTGATGCAGGGAGTTATTCTGATTGCCTGATTGGAGTCGGGAAGGAATTTTTTCCCCCCTTAAGTGGGGAAAATAGGCTTCTACCTCAGAGTTTTTTTTTTTGCCTTCCTCTGGATCAACTTGCAGGATAATAGGCCGAACTGGATGGACAAATGTCTTTTTTCGGGCCTTATATACTATAAGCATTGAGATGGGCATAAGCACCAGATAGTCATCAGCAGAGGATTGTTTGCCCAAAAGTCAGCCTCCTCCAGCAACATAAAAACGTGCATGCTCAGCCAGGCATCCATTTTATGGTTAAAGTCATAGAACGCCTGTAATTATTAGATATATCCATGACATAAAGCATATACGGCAGAAGAGTGAAGAAGGGAATTATCTTTCCAACGTTACACAGTTCTTGCCTAAAGCCTGTATTACATTGCCCAATCTTTCGGCAGATGATAGCTAACGAGTGTTCGTAGTAACGCTTGTTAGCAATCATCTTGCAGTCTAAAACCTGCTGGTTCATTGGGCAATCCAAATCTTTTGACAGGCTAAAAAAAATAAAAAAATAAAAATGAATCAGTTTTCCGGCGGCAGATCGTGGTCTCTAATCACAATCTGCTGCCAGCAAACAATGATTCAGTATAGGGAGGAGGGAGAGCATAACCATGGCTCCTCCTATACTGAGGAGGAGATCGCTGCATGTAACTGCTAGCAAGCAGGCGATTGCCGGCAAGGACCACTACCTGCCCGACAATCGCCTGTTAAATCAGGCTGTGTAATACACCCTTTAGGGCCCATTTACAAGGACAGATGATCGGAAAAACAACTAGGGGGCACACCTCAGATAAACAGTGTGTCAGCCACGGTATTAAAACCTGAGAATAAACAACAAGTAGAACAAAAACGGCACAAAAAAAGCTGCAAATCATTGTATTAAAAATAAACTAATTTTTATTAAACACAAAAAGAAGGGTTAAAAACATTGTATACAATAGGACAAAATAATATGTCCAATGCACAACCATCTGCAGGCCAAGTCCTAAATGTGGACGAATATATGCTGCCAGAAAATACATAATATATGATAAATATGATCAAAGCGTAATACTTATCACCTGCAGGTTCAGGCAGGCATGGTGCATGGGGAAACGAGCAGATCAGATTGACCATGTGAGCATCAAAGTGCTCAATGGTCTTACAGCCCACCTAAACTGCTGCTGACATAATGTAAAGTGCATGGTGGACAAGCATGGCAGTATGAGCTCGATTGACTCATTTTGTCGCCGATCGGTGCTCATTACAGTCGGAACTTGCAAAATGACTCGAACACATCATAAGACAGAGCTGATTACTTGTACTGCCCTGGGATACAAGCCGACATCTGCATAAAAACTGCACATTGCGATCCCAGTAATCCAGGGCAGGGAAAAACATTCGCTCCGTCTGGAATTACACACAGCAGAACACAGGAAGGAGGAGGATAAAGCAACGGATTCATAAGAAGCAGCTGCAGAAGGGCATAACCTGTCATATAATATACAAACACCTACGTGCATATACAATGTCCTGCAAAATAAAAGACAACAATTACCAGTAAATATATAATATTCCATAGTTTCTTGCAAGCTGGGACACAACCATCTGGCAACCAACACGTCCACCATTACACTTTCCATAAAACGGCCATCACCCACTTTTCTGTGACTCCTGAAAGGCAGATCTATCAAGTTAGACAGCTGCTTATAGGGGGTTCTCCAGTTGGACAGTTCCCTTGACAAGCTGATCACAAAGTCTCCCTCTGCTCGGACCCGCAGCGATCAGCTGTAATCTGCGGGGTAACCTAGCAGTAAGTGTTCAATCTCCCTGCAGCGCCACCACAGGAGAAATAAAGCATTACACAGTGTCCATTGAGATCAATGTGTTGTAGGACAGGAATGGTCCTCCAGAGGCAGAGAAGCTCTTTGCAACAGGTCGCCGCTCTGGTCAAGAGATGAGGGTCCTGAACACCGGATGTCCCCAATAGGGTGTATAAAATGGGTTTTCTGAAGAAGACGGATCTGCCATTTAAGAATCTGGTCACATTTGGGTCCGGCTACACAGGTTACACTTTGTGTCGTGCCACAAAAAAGGCTAAAACTACGTGGCAACATGTGTAGTGCAAATTCTTAGCAAAATTATTTTGTACTCGCAGTCAATGGTGTTGTCATGCAACCCGCTGTGACCGACACCACAGTCGCAGAAAAATCTTACTGCGTCGCAGTTGCGGCATGTCGCCTGGCGACACATTTGACTATCATTGCAAAAAAGGTTGCACGTCACTGGTCCCTTAAAGGGGTTGTCCGGGTTCAGAGCTAAACCCAGACATATCCCTATCTTCACCCCTCTGGCTTCCTTGATAGGAATCGTGCAGGGCAAAAGGCATTTTTTAGGAGATCTGGGGATGTACCCGATATGTCTGGGTTCAAAGCTGACCCCTTTAAGAGGAAACTTTTTATATTGATGTATGGGACATGGCGGAATATTGTATAATGGGATATAGGAAACCATAAGGGCATATTTACTTGCTGCAGATATAGCACATGGAATTTGCAGCAAGCATAGATTTCTGCAAACCATGTCATGCCACATGTGAACACAGCCTCTTATCTGCTGGCTTGGCACGCAGCTGGTCTACAGTTCTGCAGGTCATAAATACTCCTATATACGCTGACAACTCCAGAACTACACCTTGAACGCCCACTCGAAGCAGAACTCCACGGCCTAGGACAGGGATCTATGTCAACAGGAAAGCCAAGGAAGGGTGTGGAAAGGCAGAAAGTACAAAGAACAATGTCCTCCCTTTTCCATCGTACGCAATGTTGTTCCCATCCGGAAACATGTGCGAGTCCCAGCTAAACGTCTACAGGAGGCACGGCACAGTGGGCATCTTTGTGCATCGAAAAATCTTTAAAGGGGCACCGAACCAAGATCTTCCCCCCATTTGAATGCAAGACACTGCTCTCTGTTATCAGCCCTTCCATTGTATTTTCCTTCAGTGGCACAAAGTCCACATAAATCCCGGCCCCCAGGATCAGAAACATTACATTTAAATAGCAGAACTTTTTAAGAAGCCGCAGACTTCAGGTCTAGGAAACGTCCCCTCCTAGTTCAGGTACATAGAGCCCTGATTATTAAGCTTTATGTCTCCTGCACCGCAGACCGTCGCACCTCTTGCAGGGAGCAATATCTGGTGTTTCAATCTGGGATTAGCCGGTCGTCGGCACAGAAGCGGCTCTGTTAGGAGGCTGAAACGAGCTGACAGGCGGTTAGAGCGGCTATGTTCTGGCCTCCGTCAATGAACACTTTTATTGTGGGAGTAATCGCAGCCAGGTAATCTACAATCTGATCGGCTATTAGACGTGCCTGGCTCGCTGACATTCCCTCATTAATTAAAAAGCCACAGATTGGTTTTATCAGCCATCCAGAAAACTGACTGCCGCACTGTTTGCTTTTTTTTTCCGTTACCAACATTACACAGGCTCTATTAAAGGGACACAGACAAGGTCGGTGATGGGCAACGTGTCGGACACGCCGAGCGCTGGAAAGTAGATGAAGAACTTCAGTAATAAAAAAAACTACACACCATGTAAGACTGCAGTTTACAGCCGCATTAAAACCTCCTATTACCTGACCGGTAACGAATACCAATCGACTATATACAAGTCGATCAGTGCTCGTAGTAAAGACTGATACAAGTGAACGGGTGAATGACCTTATATACAACTTAAATGGCCTGTCTCGGTGGTGACTTATAGAACTGCATCACTAAGTCTGAACACCCGTTTTTTGTCGCACGAGCATGCGCCATCAGTTTTGCGATGCTGCATTGCACCGCAAGACCCACAGTCTCGGCATGGTTCTAAAGGGTTGTCACTTCAGCAAATGTATTGCCATGTAAGAAAGTTATACGAGCCTTACTAAGTAGTGTTGATTGTCCATATTGCCTCCTTTGCTGCCTGGACTCATTTTTCCATCATATGATATACTGCTCGTCTCCATGGCTTTGAGCACCGCTGCAGCACAGAGACAGGAGATGCTGCGCAGACGTGCCTATGTGCACGCCCAGGGACCCAGCCATATCAGTATGCCATACACCAGAGTAATTTGCCAAGGCCTGTTTAAAGGGCCAGACGCTGACTTATAGGATAGCCATACAACAGTGGCACTGGAGAGCGGGCTTTGGTTTTTACACGAGGAGGATGTGGATGTGCTGAGCTGGTAGCTGCTATGTTAGCAAAACATACTGTGTGACCTCCGAGCTAAGACTTTCCCTGGAAAGGAGGGGGATTAGGGTCATTAGTGGCGGGTGTGAGGGTCAGGAGGGCGCTCTCCGCAGGTCGTGACCTCAGCGTGTGGGCCTCATCCAGGCTGCTGACTTCATCTTTATATTGCTGAGGAGTACAACCTCACAGAACGCTTGCTTGTAACCTACATGTTTGTGAACGCCTAAAAAACAGTTCTATAGGAGATATATTTTTGCATATTATTTTCCCTTGGAGCATTGCCGCTAAGTCTCCATAAACAGCTGGTCTCCTTAAAGGGGTTCTCTGAGATATTTTTACTTATGACCTATCCTCTGGGGGTCCGACACCCAGAACTAGGCCTGAGCGATCATAGATCCGAAGTCGAACCGTTGAAAAACTTCGATGTTAATGCAGTTTCCGTACAGAATTAAAATGTATTGGCTCTGTGGAGCTAAACTTCGTCTTGCCCGAAGTCACACGAGACTTCAGTGAATTACTACTGTATTACTATCTGCGTATTTAAAAATGGTTTAAAATAGGAATCCGAAGTGGGCTTTGGTACCGAGGTACCAGCCAGTACCAAAGCCCACTTCAGATTCCTTTTTTAAACTGACGCAGATATGAATACAGTAGTAATTCACAGAAGTCTCGCGCGACTTTGGACGAGACGACACTTGGCTTATTATCCGACTGTTGATTCGCTCAAGCCTTCCAGGGACCTCTGTTGATCAGCTGTTTGAGAAGTCAGCGGCACTCACAGCTTTCCCTAGCCCCATAGAAGCTGCGATACCAAGAACAGCCACTATACGGCGCTGTGCTTGGCTGATCGGCGGGAGTACCGGGGGTCAGTCCCCACCGATCAGATACTGATGACTAGAGATGAGCGAATTTCATATTTAGAAATTCGTTCACACTTTGTTTGTTGGTAAAAGGTGAATTGCGTTACCACGGACCCTAACGCAATTCTATGACGGAATGCATAACGGAATGCCTTTAGAGGCATTCCGTTATTCATTCCGTCATAATAGAAGTCTATGGGCTGCAAAACCGATCCGTCCCGTTTCCGTCATGCAGGGGACGGATGACGGAATAAATAACGGCATTCCGTTATGCATTTCGGCATAGAATTGCGTTATGGTCCGTGGTAACAGTATCCATAATGCAATTCACCTTTTAGCAACAAAGTGTAAATGAATTTCATAAGCGGAAATTCGCTCATCTCTACTGATGACCTACCTTACCCAGGGAATGATAGGTCATCGGGAAATATATCTCGGAAAACCCTTTTAAAAAGGAGTCAGTACCTCCCCTAAGCACTTTAGGAGATAAATATGTGAACCTAGCTCAGAATCCAAGGATTGGGCATACTGAAATCCAACTTGTCCACTTCTACAGCCAGGGGCGGACTGGGAACTTGAGGTGGACCAGGAAAAAAATAAATAAATAAGCTCCGTGTTGTAGAAGGGTCCAAATTGACAGAAGGCGGGCAGCACAAGTTGGCGGGGTCAGCAATACTATAGCGCAAAATACCGCTCCATCAGAACAAAAGAAAGTGCAGGACATTATACTGCCCCAAAAGCTGTCCCTCTGTGGTGGCCATCAATAGCTGCCATCTTGTGTCCTCCTCCTCCACTTGTCTCTCATTAAGACATGGAGCAGCTTTTGGAGGGAATGTGCGGTCGCTCACAGCTTTAATTATAGCTGAGAGCTCAGTATGTACCCGGGCGGCCCCCTGGGCATCGGCCTACTGGGAAATTTCCCTGTAAGGTCTACGGCCAAAGCACCCCTGTCTACAAAATACTCAGCTGTTTTCATCAGACAATGAATGAAGTGGCAGGACGCAAGCTGGACCGTCACTGCATTCGAATCCCCCCTCACGGCAAGACTTTGGACCACCGCTGTAAAAATCAAGGGGCCCCAGCGATCTGACATCACCTATCCTGCTAACACGTGATAAATGCTAGGCTCAGTCTTTGGTGACTGCAATGATCTTGCATCTAATGACGGTCAATGTGGTAGCCCTGCGGCACACGGCTGTCGCCGAAGGCCCAGTCCATGCAGGTTGCATGCGACTTCTCCACTATGCACTGTAACGTACGCCGCGCGAAACTGCAATTTTCTTGATAAAGAGAGAAAACCACCTGAATGCAGATTTTCTTCGAACCAAATGGAGCTCATTTGAAAACAACTTTTTCGATTTCCATATTTGATTATTTGATGTCACTTGGCAGCGCTATAATACTTTTGTTTGACTTTGATCCAGGTTATGAATATTCATTGCGATTCTTTTCATACTGCAGGCCTCCCATACGACAGCACGTATATAAAAGCACATAAATAGAATGGACGCCCCCCCCCCAGAAGGGAGGTATGGACTGGTGGCACAACAACATCTGCCGTCTCCATACAGACGCTCTGCTGCTGCTGATTAAAATATTAATTGTCATGTAGACGTTTAAAGGGAATGAACAGAAGAGTCTGGGGAGATGGGTGTACCGAGCAGTTATAGAGGGAGGCGATGGAAATAGGACACAAGTTTACTGAATGAGAAGGGACGTCTCCAGGAGAACTAAGGGATGGGGTGCCAAAATACACCCCAAAAAAAAAAAAAAAATGCACAGGCTGCCCAACAGTATGGTATCTGTGGATATGTCAGCTTTGAGTGTCCTGCTACAACCCCCAGCAATTAGTTTCAGTCGGTGACGCACCCGCAGGAGAATTTACGGGTTTGCCCACAATCGACTAAAATGCTGCAGAATTGCAAGAGTGGATTTTCGTGCTGCAAATCTGCAACGTTCTGCAGCATCAGCAAAGTGAATGACTTTTTAGCAATTCCCATTCACACTTGTGGGGGGGGGGGAATCTGCAGTGGAAATAGATCTGTGGTGCAGATTATAAACCTGCTGCATGTAAACTATGGGAAATAACTAGAATACCCCTTTAAGTGCATTACAATTATACTGATACGGGACAACTCCGGTGAAGTCGGATCTGGAATGAAAAAATGCTCTGTGCATAAAAGGAAAGAAGATTATTTCCCTTTCACCTAGCAGCGGTGAAGCCAACCAAGCAGAGTCTTGCACGTACTATACAGCTAATTGCTGGTAATAAGGAAACCTTCCAGTCACCCGTGTGTCTGGGAGCAGAGGTGACTGATATGGGGCCACACTACCAAAAATAGCAGGACGTACCATAACAGAGATCGCTTTCTGCGGATTTGGCAGCCTTGGCTGCAATATAGAGCAGAATACCTACGTGCGTTGCAAAATGGCCCTACTTAACTTAAATTACCTTAACTTACCATATGAGTGGTAAGATCTACATGCTGTTCCCTTTATGATATTACGTTAAGCAGATTCTTTTAACCCCAAAACATTATTTGGACTATGGCTTGATATGCGAGGTGACACAGTGTTAGAGCCGTTGCTCTGTTCGCTTGTTTTGTACGAACTATGTTATTGTACCTGTAAGACCACTTGTCTAATGGAACTGGTGGTCCCAGATGAGTGGTTACCTCATGCTCACATGTATTGTCTGGCTGTGCCCTTGATGATGTTCGTCGGCCTTCATAGTGAGGTGGCTTCCTCAACTTTGACTTGAATTGATGTGCTATGATTCTTGTTTTATTAATAAAAAGAGATTTCAAACAAAAATAGCAGGAGACCTGCTGGGCAGGAAGCAATCAAATTTTGTCGAAAATGCGAAAACATTGGGCAAGATTAGGATTAAAAATAAAAATGAGTAGTCTTATTTAACCAAGAAATAGCACCACTCCTGTCCATGGAGGTGTCTGATATTACAGCTCAGTTTACTGGTAAGATCACTCCTTTTACTTGCTCTCCGCCGCTCCGCTCTGCTGGCTCCACCTTCCAGTCCCTGGTTTGTTTTCTGCCGGCTGAAAATGGACAAGGTCACGTGTGCCGCTGCAGCCAAGTGACATGTCACCTCTGAAGCCATGCATTGGCTGCAGCTGTACAGGTGGCCACGTCCGTATCCAAACGGAGGAAAACAAGCTGGGGACTGGATTGTGGCCGAGCGGGAGCAAGCATGCTGGACCGGAGCATCGGGGAGCAGGCAGGCAGGAATCTTTCAATAGGTGACGCAGCCTACAAGGCAGAAGTGAAAGGTCTATTATCAGAAAAATGTATTTTCCACATTGATTTTTGTGCAGCCTTTCATGCGTTTCTGCACGTGTTACTTGTGGGCTTTGTCACAAATATGCCCCAGATCACACACTCTGCATTGCAAAAGGTAAAATCTGCACTGAAAATCAGCATTAACTAACCGACATGATGAGGATTTCAAAATCCGCAACGTTGGTCAATTTCTGCACGGAATTTTTTTTCTCCGTGTACATGAGATTTTCAAAATCAAATTTTTACCTGGCACTGTACTAGGCCTCCTGCGCATAACCGTATGTTGCATTCATGTCCGATCCACATCTTTTGCAGATTGCAACCAGACCCATCATTTCTATAGGCCCGCAAAAAAATAAATAAAGGAATGACATCCGTGTTTTCGGTCAGCAAATTATAGAACATGTCCTATTCCTGTCCGCATTGTGGACAAGAATAGTAATTTCCAGTAATGGAAGCGAGAAACATGCGGATTGCACACAGTATTTTGCAGATCCGTAGTTTGCGGACCGCAATTCTGCAAGTTTCTGCACCAAATCTGCACCAAAAGCTGTATGCGCTACTTGCAGTTTTTGTTGCAGATTTGATGCGGTTTTGTGGCAAATCTCACCTTTCCATTGAAAATCGTAAAATACACACACAAAAAAAAAAAAAAAAAACACACAAACAATTGACATGCTGTGGATCTCAAAAATTTCAAAATGGAAGAAAAACAGCAAAGAGTACCGTACATAAGATTTGTCTAATCTCATACACTCTGCTGATATTGCATTACGCTGTGGTTTTTCCCCCCAAGAATCAGCACGGAAGAAACACGGGTAATCTGCACCTCAGGCGGTTATCGCACACAGTTTTTGATGCAGTTTCTTGAACTAAAGTCAGGAGAGGATAAAAGAGAATGAAAAGTATAAAGTAAAGGCTGGCACATCTCTTCTTTATCCACTCTGGCGTTTGGTTCAAAAAGCTGCCACAAAAACTGAAAAACGTGTGATTGCAGCCTAAGGCCAGATTGACACGCGTGTAACACGCACATTCAGACGAGACGTTAGATCCAATGACCTGAAATGACAGCATCATAGATCTCTACAATGATGTTCATTATGGTCATCAGACCCACAGTTTAAGTGGGACTTGCAGACAAAATACGTCCATGTGAAAGTGGCGTAAAAGAGCATACCACCCGCAAGTCATGGAGGCGGCTTCCAGGAAAGTCAGGACATGCACGTTCTTCATGAGGACCAGTTCGTGTTATAATTCAGGTTGGCACACCCATTTTGAACCTGCAGATTTTAGCAGGACCATCTAATGTGTATGGGGGACCTTCCGACCCTACCTTGACAGCTGATGTTGGAAGGATCAGGCACTTAGGATTGTAACATGGCCGATCCCTTACTCCCCTCTAAGCAATGAAAAGCATGCACGCTCTAGAGGAAATGCCGGGCAGGCTTTCTAGAGTAGTCTTGCTATTGGAAGAATGTGCAATCTGAGCCCAGCACTTCCAGAGATCACTTGGGTCTGTACACACGACAGTGCCGCCATTCATACATATTCCAACCCTTCTAAAAACCTCCCATAAGGCCTCGTGCACATGGCTGTAAGCATTGTGTGGTCCGCAAACTAATACGGACGCCTTCCGAGTGCAATCCGCATTTTTCTCGCTGCCTTTAGAAGAAATGACTATTCTTGTCTGCAACACAAACAAGAACAGAACACGGTCTATAATTTGCAGAGTGGACACACGGACAGAACAGCGATGACATCCGCTAGGCGTCCGTTTTAGTTTTTTCTGCACACCCATAGAAATTAATGAGTTTGTGTGCATTTTGCCAAAAATGCTGCAAAATACACTTGTGTGCATGAGGCCTAAAAATTTGATAGCCTACATGCAAGTTAATTTTTTTTTTAGAGTTTCGGCTACACGGTGATTGCTATGTGCCACGCAATGTTTGTCAGTGGTGTTGCAATGCGACACGCGACATACAGTGACGGGACAGTCGCAAAAAATCCAGACATGGATTCTGTGCTGCAGGTTGCGTGGGCACTGCAACAGAAAAGTGCAAACGTCACGTCACAGGACATTGCAACACCATTAACATTGCGCCGGACCCTTAATTGTCATTAGAATTATTATCACTCCGAATCTACAGCTCGCTCAGCTTGCACAATAAAATCCCAGTTACCGCCAGTTTAGCATCAGGGATCAAAGTCATTTTGCTACCACCCTTGAAATTCTAAGACCAAGGACAAAAAGGCATCTTCTTAATGGACCCTCAATGCTATCAGCGGGTTAATCTGCGAGGCTGTTATCCCTCCTGTCACAAGTCATTGTGTATGTATGTCAGACCAGGCCGGATAACCACGGCTAATGCTGACCTTTCACTTCTCGGGGACCCTGGATGTCTACTACCATATTTTAGATTGAAAAAAAAAAAAGCAAAAAAAGGCAGAAGAGATAAATCTATTCACATGTACATTCATTCTGGTTAAAGTAAAAAATATATTTGCACCATGTCAGCCCATACAAAATCTAAATAAAAAAAAATATTTTTTTCTTTTTGGCGAGACATTTTAACCACTTCAGCCCCGCTAGCTGAAACCCCCTTCATGACCAGAGCACTTTTTACACTTCTGCACTACACTACTTTCACCGTTTATCGCTCGGTCATGCAACTTACCACCCAAATGAATTTTACCTCCTTTTCTTCTCACTAATAGAGCTTTCATTGGGTGGTATTACATTGCTGCTGACATTTTTACTTGTTTTGTTATTAATCGAAATGTAACGATTTTTTTGCAAAAAAATGACATTTTTCACTTTCAGCTGTAAAATTTTGCAAAAAAAACGACATCCATATATAAATTTTTCGCTAAATTTATAGTTCTACATGTCTTTGATAAAAAAAAAAAGGTTTGGGCAAAAAAAAATAATGGTTTGGGTAAAAGTTATAGCATTTACAAACTATGGTACAAAAATGTGAATTTCTGCTTTTTGAAACGGCTCTGATTTTCTGAGCACCTGTCATGATTCCTGAGGTTCTACAATGCCCAGACAGTAGAAAAACCCCACAAATGACCCCATTTCGGAAAGTAGACACCCTAAGGTATTCGCTGATGGGCATAGTGAGTTCATAGAACTTTTTATTTTTTGTCACAAGTTAGCGGAAAATGATGATTTTTTATTTTTATTTTTTTCTTACAAAGTCTCATATTCCACTAACTTGCGACAAAAAATAAAAAATTCTAGGAACTCGCCATGCCCCTCACGGAATACCTTGGGGTGTCTTCTTTCCAAAATGGGGTCACTTGGGGCGTAGTTATACTGCCCTGGCAATTTAGGGGCCCAAATGTGTGAGAAGTACTTTGCAATCAAAATGTGTAAAAAATGGCCTGCGAAATCCGAAAGGTGCACTTTGGAATGTGTGCCCCTTTGCCCACCTTGGCTGCAAAAAAGTGTCACACATCTGGTATCGCCGTACTCGGGAGAAGTTGGGGAATGTGTTTTGGGGTGTCATTTTACATATACCCATGCTGGGTGAGAGAAATATCTTGGCAAAAGATAACTTTTCCCATTTTTTTATACAAAGTTGGCATTTGACCAAGATATTTTTCTCACCCAGCATGGTTATATGTAAAATGACACCCCAAAACACATTCCCCAACTTCTCCTGAGTACGGCGATACCAGATGTGTGACACTTTTTTGCAGCCTAGATGCGCAAAGGGGCCCAAATTCCTTTTAGCAGGGCATTTTTAGACATTTGGATCCCTGACTTCTTCTCACACTTTCGGGCCCCTAAAAAGCCAGGGCAGTATAAATACCCCACATGTGACCCCACTTTGGAAAGAAGACACCCCAAGGTATTCAATGAGGGGCCTGGCGAGTTCATAGAAATTATTTTTTTTTTGCATAAGTTAGCGGAAATTGATTTTTTTTGTTTTTTTCTCACAAAGTCTCACTTTCCGCTAACTTAGGACAAAAATTTCAATCTTTCATGGACTCAATATGCCCCTCACGGAATACCTTGGGGTGTCTTCTTTCCGAAATGGGGTCACATGTGGGGTATTTATACTGCCCTGGCTTTTTAGGGGCCCTAAAGCGTGAGAAGAAGTCTGGAATATAAATGTCTAAAAATGTTTACGCATTTGGATTCCGTGAGGGGTATGATGAGTTCATGTGAGATTTTATTTTTTGACACAAGTTAATGGAATATGAGACTTAGGCCCCATGCACACGGCCGTTGTTCACGGCCGTGTGCGGGCCGTGGAACCGCGGCCTGGATCCCTCCTGAGAGCAGGAGCGCACGGCGTCACTGGTTGCTATGACGCCGTGCGCTCCCTGCTGCCGGCACAGTACAGTAATACACTGGTATAGATCATACCAGTGTATTACTGTACTGTGCCGGCAGCAGGGAGCGCACGGCGTCATAGCAACCAGTGACGCCGTGCGCTCCTGCTCTCAGGAGGGATCCAGGCCGCGGTTCCACGGCCCGCACACGGCCGTGAACAACGGCCGTGTGCATGGGGCCTTAGTAAGAAAAAACAAAAACAAACAAAAAAATTTCCGCTAACTTGGGCCAAAAAAATGTCTGAATGGAGCATTACGGGGGGGGGGGGGGTGATCAATGACAGGGGGGTGATCAATGACAGGGGGGTGATCACCCATATAGACTCCCTGATCACCCCCCTGTCATTGATCACCCCCCTGGTAAAGCTCCATTCAGACGTCCGTATGATTTTTACGGATCCGTGGATCGGATCCGCAAAACACATGCGGACGTCTGAATGGAGCCTTACAGGGGGGTGATCAATGACAGGGGGTGATCAGGGTGATCACCCCCCTGTCACTGATCACCCCCCCTGTAAGGCTCCATTCAGACGTCCGTATGATTTTTACGGATCCATGGATACATGGATCGGATCCGCAAAACACATGCGGACGTCTGAATGGAGCCTTACAGGGGGGTGATCAATGACAGGGGGTGATCACCCCCCTGTCACTGATCACCCCCCTGTAAGGCTCCATTCAGACGTCCGTATGATTTTTACGGATCCATGGATCGGATCCGCAAAACACATGCGGACGTCTGAATGGAGCCTTACAGGGGGGTGATCAATGACAGGGGGGTGATCAATGACAGGGGGTGATCAGGGAGTGTATATGGGTGATCACCCGCCTGTCATTGATCACCCCCCTGTAAGGCTCCATTCAGACGTCCGCATGTGTTTTGCGGATCCGATCCATGTATCCGTAAAAATCATGCGGACGTCTGAATGGAGCCTTACAGGGGGATGATCAATGACAGGGGGGTGATCAATGACAGGGGGGTGATCAGGGAGTGTATATGGGTGATCACCCCCCTGTAAGGCTCCATTCAGACGTCCGTATGATTTTTACGGATCCATGGATACATGGATCGGATCCGCAAAACACATGCGGACGTCTGAATGGAGCCTTACAGGGGGGTGATCAATGACAGGGGGGTGATCAGGGAGTGTATATGCGTGATCACCCGCCTGTCATTGATCACCCCCCTGTAAGGCTCCATTCAGACGTCCGCATGTGTTTTGCGGATCCGATCCATGTATCCGTGGATCCGTAAAAATCATACGGACGTCTGAACGGAGCCTGACAGGGGGGTGATCAATGACAGGGGGGGTGATCAATGACAGGGGGGTGATCAGGGGTTCATAAAGGGTTAATAAGTGACGGGGGGGGTGTAGTGTAGTGTTTGGTGCGACTTTACTGACCTACCTGTGTCCCCTGGTGGTCGATCCTAACAAAAGGGACCACCAGAGGACCAGGTAGCAGGTATATTAGACGCTGTTATCAAAACAGCGTCTAATATACCTGTTAGGGGTTAAAAAAAATCAGATCTCCAGCCTGCCAGCGAGCGATCGCCGCTGGCAGGCTGGAGATCCACTCGCTTACCTTCCGTTCCTGTGAGCGCGCGCGCCTGTGTGCACGCGTTCACAGGAAATCTCGGCTCTCGCGGGAGGACGCGTATATGCGTCCACCCAGAAGAGCAGGGCCGCCGGCAGGACGCAATCCTGCGTACGGCGGTCCTGTAGCGGTTAAGCAAGTCAATAATGCCCCAAAATGCAAAGAAACATCCCTTTTAGGCTAGGGAGCCATGCACTCACTGTGCATACGAATTCTAAAGTAATACCTTTGGCCTTCATTGGGTGGAGCAGCTGCGGCTTCCCCATGAAAGCCCAGCTTTTGGCCTCAAGCACAGAAACATATCTGTTTTGCAGATCCGCTAAACACGGATACCGGTCATGTTTGCCCCGCACTTTCCCGTTTGGCACGTCCTGCAGAAATGCCTATTCTTGTTTGACATCTTGTACAGATATGCGGACAGCACTCTGTGTGCTGTCGTCATTTTTTGTGGCCCCATAGGTATGGGTCCCCATCCGATCTGCAAAAATTGTGGATCGGAAGCTGACAAAACTGCAACTTTTTTTGCAATATTTTTATATCCCCCCAGGGTTTAGCGGGAGGGAGTATCCCGACAGAACGATTAAAACTTACTCCAAACACTGGAGTCCATTACAGCTTAGACAGGGGCGTAGCTATAGGGGGTGCAGAGGTAGCAATCGCTACCGGGCCCAGGAGCCTGAGGGGGCCCAAAGACCCTTGTGCCACATAAAAAGATACCAGTATTATAGAAAGTGCATGCTGGTCAAGTTTTAGCTCTGGCTGGAGGGAAGGGGTTAGGTCAAGAATTTGGCATGGGGGGGTTGGCGGGGGTCTACTGTTTACATTTTTTGCCGCAGGCAGCATGAAGGCTATGTGCTTCCCTAGCCACAAAACACTGAGGGACGGGGGCCCAAGCTGAACCCTTGGACCATGGCCCATGAGCCTTTAGCTACGCCCCTGAGCATAGATGTCATTTTATGGCATATGGACTGCCAGAAGACACACCTATTTATTTCACCTGAATGGGTCTGCAATTCAGAGGCCACTGAGTACTTCCGTGGGTTTTCTGTCCTTGACTCCACACTGCAAAAAAAAGTGGTGCATGCATTACTTTTTTGCAGTGCGGACCGTAGGATGCGGATTGTGGACCCCATTCAAGTAAATGGGTCATCAGTCTGCATATGGCAGGCAGATAGTCGGCGCCCGTGCAATGCAGACCGCAATTTGCGGTCCTCAGCACGGACACAGGCCAACAAGGGTTGTGTGCATAAGGCCTTAATAGATTTCCCCCCATGAGTGCTCTCAATCACAGTCATCTCCCAATCATTGCAAAGGAGATCCTCAGGGCATGCATGGGCACATCTCATCAAAAACAACCCCAGCCTTTTGTTAAAATTTTCAGAATACAATCTACCGCACCCCCAATAACATTAATGGACATGTCATGTGACATATCTACAGGTGGAAACCCCCTTTAAGCCTAACATCACATACACATTGTGTGTTTATGGACATTCTATTCCAGAATTGGTGAAGTTTTCACTACTTAATGCCAGGATATCCAGTGTTTCGAAAAACAAGGAGTAGAAAAAAAAAATATTAAAAAGGACACGAGGCGAGCGAGTAACCACAAGGTGATGATGTTTTGTCTGAATCTGGCAGCATCTATACAAGTGCTCAACACCTGGGATGATGGATTGATGGACACCACAGATAACGTTGTCTACACCATCCACTAAAGTCTTCCTTTACACATAATAGCTACTTAAAATACTTGCTGGATAGCATCACTGACCGACGCACATTCTTCACTCTTTTTGGGTCAACGTAACCTTAATAAGATGAAAACCGCACAAATATCTCATGCATCATCCCGACAAGGCTTGTACCTGCTTGCACAATACACAATGGAAAGGGCTTACCTTTCATTAATTACCCTTATAAACCGCATAATGGACAATGTCCACCTGCGTTAACAACAACCAGGTACAATGGTCGCCGCTCTTTCACTGCTCCACTGATTCACAGGCTAATTCAGCTCTTGGATGTAAACCTTTATAGAAACAATACTTTTTGCTGAACAGTTCCTGATTTTTTTTTTATTTATTTTTTTATTGTTAATTTGCTAACTGCAAAATTAAACAACTTTCTAAATAGCTTTCATTAAAAATTTCCTGACCATTTTGTTTCTGTAGAGTGTGTGCAAGTCCTCCATATATAGTGGCTGCTGGTGCTGCTGAACCTGACAAACCCATCAGAGCACTGCTCCTGTTCATCACAGCTCTTTGTTACCCCCTCCCTTCTCAGTGTTGGGGCTCATGCACATGACCGTTGGGTATTTTGCGGTTCACAAATTGCAAAACACGGATACCGGCCGTGTGCATTCCACATAACGGAACAGCCGGTCCCTAACAGAACAGTCCTAGCCTTGTCTATAATGCGGACGATAATAGGACATGTTATGTTTTTTTGCGGAACGGCCATGCGGACAAAGATTGCACACTTTTTTTTTGCGCAGCCCCATTGAAGCGAGTGGTTCTGCATACGGGCATAAAAAAAAAATGGAACGGGCAAAAGAAAAAAATACACTAGTGTGCATGAGCCCTTGAGGATCCATTTACATGGGCAGATTATCAGGCAAACAATCGGGAACGAATGTTTATATGAACACTTGTTCCCGATAACTAGCTCGCATGTGATGCCGATCACCCTACAAACAAACGAGCTCATATGTCGGGTGGTGCGATCGCTTCTGTGGCACATTGTTTGACTGCAGCACTGTGACAAATATGGGGATGAACACAATCTTTTATTACCATACAGCGCCAAACATTGCTGTACGTAAATGCAGCTGAACGAGCAGACAATGTGGGAATAAACTGTAAATTCCCACTCATTCCTTGTGTATCAGCCCATGTAAATGGACCCTTAGCGACAGCTGCAGGAAAAGAAGGAACAAAGCTGCGCCGATGGGAGCTAGTGAGGAGAGCAGCATCCTGGACACACATGCCTCATATTTAGCATGTATTATTGGCACGCACGCACATGAGAAAAGCCTGCAACTCTGAGCAGGTTCGAAGTTGAATCTCAAGGAGTCTAAAAATGAATGAAGGAATGAAGACTGCAGACTGAGACTTAGGCCTCATGCACACAAACGTATTTTCTTAACGTGTCCGTTCCTTTTTTTTTTTGCGGACCGTATACAGAACCATTCATTTCAATGGGTCTGCAAAAAAAACGGAAGGTACTCCGTGTGCATTCTGTTTCCATATGTCCATATTTCCGTTCCGAAAATAGAACATGTCCTATTATTGTCCGCATTACAGACAAGGATAGTACTGCTCTATTAGTGGCCAGCTGTTCCGTTCTGCAAAATACAGAATGCACACGGACATTATCCGTATTTTTTGTGGACCGCAAAATACATACGGTCGTGTGCATGAGGCCTTAAGGCCGATTTACATGGCCCGATAAAGCAGGCGATTGTCGGGAAGGAAGCATTCCTTCCCAACAAATGCCTGCTTGTAAGAGGGGGTAAGAGCTGCATTTACATGCTGCGATCCCCTCCTCTGTAGGAGGATGAGCGATGGCTACTCGTATCGCTCATCCTCATACAGATTCATTGCTTCTGGGCAGCAGATCACCATTTACACAGCACAATCCTCTCCCCAGCAACGATGATTTAGGTGTCCGCATAAACACTTGTTTCACCAGAATTTTGCTCGTTCATTGGGCGATTAGTGGCCCATTCACACAGGCTGATTATCGCGTACGAGCATTCGTCCGTGATAATGTGACCAACAATCGGTCAGTGTAAAGCCACCTTTAGTGCAACTTTCTTTTAAATTCTAGGTAAACACTAATTTTTGTAAAAAAATAAATAAAAATGTTCCAGGTCTATAGCCATTTAAAAAATAAATAAAATAATTGATAGACATATCTTTTTTCAACCACATAAACTATGTAACTGTGTAAGTAAAACAGAACTGCCTTGTTCTAGAAACCGCGCCACTCCTGTCCAGGGGCCGTGTATGATCCAGGGGCCGTGTGTGATATTGCAACTGGTGCTCCACTACAGTTAATGGGGCTGAGCTGCAATATCACATAACACCCATGGAGAAGAGAGATATTTTTGTAGGAAATCAGCCATGTTTTCCTCGTCTCCTACAAACCCCTTTAGTGATGTATCATTCTGGGCAGCGTTTGGATGTCCGGATGATTCACACAAGCGTATCATACATGTCATCCAATAGTAAAATGTTCTGCTCGTATTATTTCTGTCCTTATCTGAAATGTCCAGCTGCTTAGATCAAATACGCACTTGTCTCTTCCAGTGACTTCAGGGTGAAGCTGGACACTCCCTATGCCAAGAGAATTAACAGATGGGCCCGAGCCGCAACCTTGAAGCGGAGGGTGGGATCGCTGAAAGCCTCAGCTGCCGGACTTTCCTGCCAATTTCATGTTACTGTCCGCGATCCAGTTCATTAGTTTGTGAAGTGTGGATCCTCAGGGCAAAACAAAAACTTCTCATAAAACAGGGCTTGGCTCAAGGGAAATTACTTTTATAGCCTAAAATTCTGGTAAATCCGTGACCTTATTGCCGAGCAAAGGAGCTGAAGACAGTGTCTGCCACAGAAAATAGGAAAGTCAGAAGTAAGGGAGAGTTCACATCTCAGTTTCATTATCCGTACTTCTGATCAGTAAGAAGAACAGGAAAAAAAATAAAAATACGGATCCTTTTGCATATTTGGCATCCGTTTGAGCCATTTTCGTCTGAGATCTTTTTTTTTTTTGATCGGGGTAAAAAAAAAAAAACTGCATGCAGTACTTTTTTTCTGTCTAAAAATGGCTCTCAGACTGAAATGGCTCAAACGGATGCCAAATATGCAACAGGAGGTTTAACGGATGCGGACCCATTCACTTGAATGGTTCCGCAATCCGGAAGATACTGTGCGGAGGCATGGAGTGGAAGGCCACAGAAGCACTACAGAGCGCTTCTGTGGCATTTCAGTCTGTGCCTCCGCACCACAAACAGAACATGCGGTGCAGATGGATCGCGGACCCACTCAAGTTGAATGGGACTGCATTGGTCAGCACCGGAGACCCAGATGGTGCAGGTGCATTGGGGGGCGCTATTTGCGGTCCCCAATGCATGGAATGGGCAGCACATGGGCCCTAATACAAATACGAGTCTAATTCATCAACAGCTGTGCGACTTTTAATAAATTCTTGGCAAAAGAATAACGGCCAAATAAAATGTGCCTGTCCAATATCCTGTTCAAAAACAGACGAGGTTGATAAATGCGCCCCAGTGTCTTTACATTCTCATCTATTTGTAATATTGTCCAAAATGAAAGCCTGGCGGCCACCAAGAGCTGCCGGAGTGGAACTGCCCAATTTTCTCCAGCTCATAGAAAGCCAGGGACGAATGAATAGGACATAAACAGAAAATAGCGCTGGTGTTGTTAATCTATGTCTCCTTCCTTTTTTTCTCCCCCTTAATTTCCCTCGAGTCTGAGAAAACATCTTCAGCTGAGAAAAAGTCAGGAACCTCCCAATCTAATTTCTAATTGCAAAGCCGGGCTCTACGCGACTGCGCTGAAATGGCTTTTATTAAACCTCAGACACAAGAAATGGGAAATCTAAAACAAGTGGACCCTTCTAAGGGAATGCACAAATCCCAACAGCAATTCTCCAAGCGGTCTTTAAAAAAAATAGAAAAAATCTGGTATATTAGGAACAGTGGGACAGGCTGGCGCAATAAACAGGTCAGGACGAGCGATGCAGGTAATTACTGGTTTAATCGAATGCTATTGATTCCACACTACACCATTCACATAGTCTTCTCTCCCTCGGATGCTGCTGATGCAAGGCCGCCGTGCGCACTCAGTAACGAAGGGAAAAAATTAAGGAGGGGATAAAGCCATTGTGGAGACAACCAAGAATCTATCAGACATTGGATACAGCTGGATGTGTTGCTTGGAATACTGGGGTCCTGGATTCAAAAATGATGCTTCTTTCACACTGGCATTAGGATTGTCCGGCAGGGGAACAGTCTGCCGGATCCGTACTAACGTTTGCTGCTGGAAGTCCAACCCGGCCCCATTCACTACAATGGGCACTCGCCGGAGATGCGGCTGCTGCACAGCAAACATGCCGACAGGTGGCCGGACAAAAATGCTGCGTGATACGGGCCGGGGTGGACTTCCGACAGCACCCGAGTGCAAACATTAGTACAGATTCGGCAGGCTGTTCACCTGTCGGAAAATCCCAACACCTGTGTGAAAGAAGCCCAACATCTGCATGAAACCTGCAATTCCTCCATGTGTTTACATGTGTTTCTGCTCGTCAAGGGCCCCCTTCCACCTTTTGCAAAAATGGGGGTTCTTTGACCATTGTTTGGACATGCCAAATAAACGGCATCAATGGAGAGGCAGCAGGGCTTGCGCATGGCTCTCTCAACTGAAGACTATGACAATTAGGGAAAGAGACGAGCACTGCTGTCATTCACTCATCATGGGTGTAATCCCAATGATAGAATAATTAGGGGGCTGATTATATTAGCTCCAGGTGGAGTTTGTTTTAAAGGGGTATTTTGATTGCTCCATAATGTTCCAACTCTTTCACAAATGTGTGGTCCTGTGGATCTAAAGCCAAGCTAAACGCGTACCCCGAATGCTTCCCCTCTGTTACCCAAAGTTGCAAGGCGACGGGATGCTTTAATCACAGGCGGTCTGACCAAGTGGCAGAATTGCACCCTGTCTATACGGGTTCACGAGAGGCACAGCTCACGGACTGCCGCCACATAACCTGCCCGCTTAGTCCAAGTAGAGCTTGATAAGGTTTTAGGTATTTCTGTAAGTCCAGGCAGTGTCATATAGTGAAACCTGCAGGCGCCGGACAATGCAGGCCTACAAAACGTCTTGTACAGTGAATGGGGCCACTCACTTGTGCATGCTCAGCCACCATTGAGAGCGGTCTAGAGGTCGTAACTACTGGAAAAAGAAGGACTACACTCGGCAGGGGGCACTGATCAGGTAAACATTATATTGCAAACCTTTATAACGTTTAGGCCTCATGTACACGACCATATTTTCAGTCCGCGTTGTTGATCGGATGTGGACCCATTCCATGAGGCTGTCCACATCAGCTCTGCGGTCCCGCTATAAATAAAATAAAATAAAAAATAGAACACATCCTATTCTTGTACGTTTTTCAGACAAGAATAGGCAGTCCTAACTCTGGGGGGCGGAAGGGGAAATGCTGGATTCACACAGCCAGTGTCCGTGTTTTGCCGATCCACGATTTGCTGGCCTCATGTGCACAAGGCCTTATGCAACAATAATGTCTTGTCACCAGAATAACCAGAGATACGCACAAAAATTTCTGCACTATGTAGAAGAGATGTTTAAAACCTCATCTACTAGTACACTATACATTTACGTTGTGGATTTGCCGCACAATAATCGGAATGGAAATTCTGTGCGCAATCTGGTCCGTCTGCCTTAAAGGGGTAGTTCAGTTTTGGAGGATACGTATTAGATTGGTGGAGGTCCCAGCAGTTAGACCCCAACCAAAATGAATGGAGAGGCCCGTTAAGCATGCACACTGCCGCTGCACTCATCTCTATGGAACTGCCGGAAATAGCCAAGTGCTCAAACTTTCCTGTCTTCATTCATTTCAAGGGTCCCTGTGGGGTGTGGAGTTCCTGTTCTCATGACTGGTGTCAGTCCCAGCAATCAGACCCCCGCCAATCTAATATTTATTGGATAACTTGCTACAACTGGAATACCCCTTTAAAAAGGTACTGTACTTGTCTTTAATATCTATAGAGCTGAACGTATTACAAGAACTCACACGCCGTTTTCTCTTTGAGACGTCTTTTATAATAAAAAAGGAGTTACAGGCAAAGCATAAGTTCTGCCCACAAAACAACCGCAAGAGAATATGCAGGTGAGGAGATGAAATCTAATAAACCTTTAAAAAGCCAGACAACAATGTAGTGTAATGGATGACCGGCCTCCCCTTCTGGCGCAGCTGTAGTGACAGATGTCGTGAAAGATACAAGAAAGGTAACGCGTCACCTCTAAATATATACAGGCTGGTGGCGACGGCAATGCCTGGAAGGTGGAAACAGTTAAAATCAGCAGCAAGATTTATGTAAAGTAATTGCACACAGACATCTAAATGCTTTGTTGCTTAGGGGAAACTTTAATGCAATACATCAAGACAAGCTAAATGAGGCTGAGAATCCAGAGGAGAGGACAGGGCATGAAGACGCGACTGCTCGAAAACTAACACAACCCCTCGGCCAGCAATCAGCATCTCAATGACAAAACAAAAGCCTCACTGAAAAGCCATCATATCGCACATTTACCCAGTCCGCTAGAGGGTTTGGAAGATTTTACCTGGTCATCAGGTTCTCCCCCTGAATAAATCGGATTATTAATCCAGACGAAGAAAAAACCTGGCATGGAGTGACTGCTCGAAAAACCAACCTTGGTCAGCAATAAGCATGTCAATGACAAAGCAAAAGCATGACTGGGAAGCCACAGTACAGCACATTTACACAGTCTGCTGGAGGGATTACAAGATTTTACCTGGTCATCAGATTCTCCACCTGAATAAATCTGATTACTAATCAAGGCCAAGAGGAAATCTGGCATGAAGAAACCGCTGCCAAGCAGAGTCAATTCAGCCTTGATCCGAACAGCAGGGCATGCCTGCAAGGGCCTCTTACACGAGGAGATTATAGTGAAAAAAAATTATTATATCAAGCAAATGTGTCCAATCATTGTGCAATACAGACACACGCAGCGACACTGGTCACAAACAGGACTGCTAGAATCGTGGTGGTGACGCCAGTATAGTATGGCATGTAAACAACGCAGGCAATGATTGGTTGCAATGGTCACAAGTTGGTTGCTAGACTGGGAGGAACGCCATCAGCACTGGATTAATGAAGAAAGAAGAGGAAAGTATATATTTACTTTTACAGATTTAAAGGGCACCTGTCAGCATATTTGTACCTATGACACTGGCTGACCTGTTACATGTGCGCTTGGCAGCTGAAGGCATCTGTGTTGGTCCCAGTATATGCAAAAGAGCCTCCTAGGAGCAACGGGGGCGTTGCCATTACACTTAGAGGCTCTGCTCTCTCTGCAACTGATGCGCCCTCTGCCATTGACAAGGACAGGTGTGATCACATTAAAGGGCATCTGTCAGCAGATTTGTACCTATGACACTGGCTGACCTGTTACATGTGCGCTTGGCAGCTGAAGGCATCTGTGTTGGTCCCGGGTTCACATGTGCCCGAATTGCTGAGAAAAATTAAGAAGTTTTAATATATGCAAATGAGCCTCTAGGAGCAACGGGGGCGTTACCATTACACCTAGAGGCTCTGCTCTCTCTGCAACTGCCGCTCCCTCTGCACTTTGATCGACAGAGGTGGTGTGATGTTTTCACTGCCTGGCCCTGTCAATCAAAGTGCAGAGGGCTCAACAGTTGCAGAGAGAGCAGAGCCTCTAGGTGTAACAGTAACGCCCCCGTTGCTCCTAGAGGCTCATTTGCATATATCAAAACATAATTTTCAGCAATGCGGACACATATAGACACAGGACCAACACAGATGCGTTCAGCTGCCAAGCGCACATGTAACAGGTCAGCCAGTGTCATATGTACAAATCTGCTGACAGATGCCCTTTAAGGTCTCATTGATGTAACCAAGAACCAGGTCAGGAATCGGAAGATACAGAGGTTAAATGGCGTACCTATTATACATCAAATATATTCCAAAATATGGTAAAATTTCTCCTCAATCAGCAGAACCTTAGCCTAAAAGTACCAGCACGGGAAGAAGTCTCACCAAACATCTGTGTTGGCATATAACATCTTTCTGCTGGATTTACACTTTACACATACCAGTACATAAACCGCAAAATGCATCGCCATCAGTAATGATTAACACATTTTCTAAGTCTGCAAGTTGGTGCTTCAGTGCTGCTCTTCAACTTAACTGTGAACAACCAGATCAAACAAAATTTTGCAATTTTAATGGTCTTTAGTCACCTGGTCACTCTGCAGCTATGAGCAGATCAGTGTCCGCTCCCTCTTTAAGGGGTATTCCCATTTAAGGCCACCACTGCGAGAGCGAGCTGTGCATGTGCAGCCAACCCTCCATTCACCACTATGAGACTTCTGATAATATCCAGGTGCTGACTCTGCTATTTTTCTAAACTCCATATTGGTAAATGGAGGGGTGGTAATAGTTTTTCCATGAGCCCATGACAGCACCCTTTAGAGACGACCTCCATCCAGGACAGGAAACAGGAACTTTTGTGGAGAGCTCTTAAGGAGGGGCTCTGTCCCTGTAGCACCAGTTAATTGCAAGAACTTGTCCTAAGGACACTTTTTTTTATATATACAGTACAGACCAAAAGTTTGGACACACCTTCTCATGAAAATAAAGAAAACTCTTTGAATGACTATGAAAATTGTAGATTCACACTGAAGGCATCAAAACTATGAATTAACACATGTGGAATTATATACATAACAAAAAAGTGTGAAACAACTGAAAATATGTCATATTCTAGGTTCTTCAAAGTAGCCACTTTTGCTTTGATTACGGCTTTGCACACTCTTGGCATTCTCTTGATGAGCTTCAAGAGGTAGTCACCTGAAATGGTTTTCACTTCACAGGTGTGCCCTGTCAGGTTTAATAAGTGGGATTTCTTGCCTTATAAATGGGGTTGGGACCATCAGTTGCGTTGTGGAGAAGTCAGGTGGATACACAGCTGATAGTCCTACTGAAGAGACTGTTAGAATTTGTATTATGGCAAGAAAAAAGCAGCTAAGTAAAGAAAAACAAGCGGCCATCATTACTTTAAGAAATGAAGGTCAGTCAGTCCGAAAAATTGGGAAAACTTTAAAAGTGTCCCCAAGTGCAGTCACAAAAACCATCAAGCGCTCCAAGAAACTGGCTCACATGCGGACCGCCCCAGGAAAGGAAGACCAAGAGTCACCTCTGCTGCGGAGGATAAGTTCATCCGAGTCACCAGCCTCAGAAATCGCAGGTTAACAGCAGCTCAGATTAGAGACCAGGTCAATGCCACACAGAGTTCTAGCAGTAGACACATCTCTAGAACAACTGTTAAGAGGAGACTGTGTGAATCAGGCCTTCATGGTAGAATATCTGCTAGGAAACCACTGCTAAGGACAGGCAACAAGCAGAAGAGACTTGTTTGGGCTAAAGAACACAAGGAATGGACATTAGACCAGTGGAAATCTGTGCTTTAGTCTGATGAGTCCAAATTTGAGATCTTTGGTTCCAACCACCGTGTCTTTGTGCGACGCAGAAAAGGTGAACGGATGGACTCTACATGCCTGGTTCCCACCGTGAAGCATGGAGGAGGAGGTGTGATGGTGTTGGGGGTGCTTTGCTGGTGACACTGTTGGGGATTTATTCAAAATTGAAGGCATACTGAACCAGCATGGCTACCACAGCATCTTGCAGCGGCATGCTATTCCATCCGGTTTGTGTTTAGTTGGACCATCATTTATTTTTCAACAGGACAATGACCCCAAACACACCTCCAGGCTGTGTAAGGGCTATTTGACCATGAAGGAGAGTGATGGGGTGCTGCGCCAGATGACCTGGCCTCCACAGTCACCAGACCTGAACACAATCGAGATGGTTTTGGGTGAGCTGGACCGCAGAGTGAAGGCAAAAGGGCCAACAAGTGCTAAGCATCTCTGGGAACTCCTTCAAGACTGTTGGAAGACCATTTCAGGTGACTACCTCTTGAAGCTCATCAAGAGAATGCCAAGAGTGTGCAAATCAGTAATCAAAGCAAAAGGTGGCTACTTTAAAGAACCTAGAATATGATATTTTCTGTTGTTTCACACTTTTTTCTTCTGTATATAATTCCACATGTGTTAATTCATAGTTTTGATGCCTTCAGTGTGAATCTACAATTTTCATAGTCATGAAAATAAAGAAATGTCCAAACTTTTGGTCCGTACTGTGTCTGTGTGTATATATATATATATATATATATATATATATATATATATATATATATATATATAATAAATCCCGGGTGCTGTCATGGGCTCATGGAAAAACGATTACCGGTAAGTAATCCTGAATTTCCCCTACGCCCATGACAGCACCCTTGAGAGACAACTAGACTAGAACTAGCTTAGGGGGGGGGGGGGGGGGACTACCTCTTATAACACTTTCTTCCCGAAGGATAGACGATCATTAGAGTCTAAATCTAACTTGTAGTGACGAAAAAAAGTACATTGAGACTTCCATGACGCTGCCCTACAAATTTGCTCTAAAGATGCATTGGCCCTTTCTGCCCATGAAGTAGAAATGGATCTGGTTGAGTGAGCACCGAAAACCCAGGGGGAGTTTCGCCTGCTGAGTAATGGGCCAAAACGATAACCCCTACTATCCATCTGGCTAGGGTTCTAGATGAAACCTTATTACCCCTGTATTTTCCCCCAAACTGCACAAAAAGCCTAGAGTATTTCCTCCACTGACTGATGACATTCAGATAACGAGACAGGCATATTTTAAACATCTAGACAATGGAGCCTCCTTTCCTTCTTATTGTTAGGGGATTGACACAAAGATGGGAGAACAATAGCTTGGGACCTATGAAAAAGAGAGACCACTTTAGACAAAAAAAGATGGCTCCGGTTTAATGAGCACTCTGTCCTCCAGGATGTTCTTAGTATAGGGAGGAGAGGCTGAAAAGGCAGAAATCTGAGGTGATAGCCACCAGAAAGGCAGTCTTAAAAGATCATGTTTTAATAGATAAATCGTGTTGCGGTTCAAAAGGAGGCTCCATCATCCTAGACGAAACTAGATTCAGATACCTCGGGGGAACAGAAGACCTGACTACAGGCTTAATTCTACTGACTGCTTTAAAGAATCTCCTAATCCAAGGATGATTGGCAATGGGGAAAATTAAAAAAAGGCACTCTGAGCAGAGACCTGTACTTTAAGGGTGCCAAGTCTAAGGTTGTTATTAAGACTACGGATGAGCGAAAAACTTTGTTCTAATACTGTACCTCCTGACGAAGCCTACGTGGCGAAACACGTGTCGAGGATGAGGCATTTGGGGACCAATTGTCACCGCGAGCAGCAGCAATATGGGTATGTAATATGGAGACATTGTTGATGTCTAGACTGGCGGAATTACCGAGTGTTAAAGGGGTTCTGCACTTTCATTTAACTGATGATCTATCCTCTGGATAGATCATCCGCTTCTGATCGGCGGGGGTCCGATGTGATAGTAGGCATCCTTTATGTCTATGGTAGCCATGACACAGTCTTTGAAAAAATGTTTTATTGCAGACTGTACGGATTCCATTCTGAACTTTTTGTATTTGAGGCACTGATTTAAGTCTCTCAAGTTTATAATCATTCTGAAAGAACCGTCTGGATTGGATACGAGAAAAAGGGACGAATAAAACCGCCTCCCTTTCTCTGGAAGGGGAATTAATACATTTTTTCTTTAAAAGAGAAAAGACTTCTTCTGTTTTTCACTGAGTTTTGAGCTAAATTCATAACTTTTAGTTTTTCTGGTAGGGGAAGAGAGAAACTCTAGACAAAAAACGTCTTTTATGATATCATTTATCCAGGGGCTTGCCGAGATTTTTTCCCAAACCCCCAAAAAAAGGAGTTAGTCTTCCCCCCACGAGACAGTAACCGTCGATGCTGACCAGACTTGAGCCTAAAGTGGACTGGGTATTAAAGAGGAACCCCTTATCTTTGCTACCTCTGTTTTCTCTACAATTATTTAGCTTTCTATCTGTTTTGTTGAAGACTCTCCTGTTTCTGCGAAAAAACAGCTGCTTCCTAGGGGGTTTGGAAACGGGAAAACCTTTCTTTTTATCACAGGCCTTCTCTAAAAGGTCATCCAAAACTGACCCAAAAAGAATATCTCCCTGGCACGGAAATAGAGCAAAGCTTATTCTTTGAACCTGTGTCACCGGACCACCCCTTAAGCCAAATCGCTCTCCTAGCCGAGTTGGAGAGAGCCACTAATCTGGCATTTAATCCTAATGCGTCAACCGAGGAGTCCGAAATAAAGTCCACTGCTTTAAAGATAGTGGGAAACACCCCTAGGAGCTGGTCTCTGGAGGATTTATTTTGGATATGGGATTCTAATTCCTGTAGCCATAATTTTAAGGACCTGGCTGTAGAGGTAGTGGCTATGTTAGGCTTGAAGGCCTGAGTAGAGGCCTCCCATACTTTTTTAAGGTACAGCCCTGCCCGTCTATCCATCGGGTTTTTTAAAGTGCCATGGTCTTTAAAAGGCAAAGCAGATCTTTTTGAAATTTTTGCAATAGGAGCATCCAGTTTAGGAGGCCTATCTAAACATGATTACTCGCCCTCATCGAAAGGATATTTTCTCTTAACGTCCTTAGAAATAAAATAAAAAAACGTCTTTTTTCCACTCTTTCTTAATTAAATACTTTATTTTTTCGTTCAACGGAAAAACTCTAGATTTTTGGTGACCCAGATCACCAAACATTATATCTTGAATGGATTTCTGTTCTCTGGATTCATCCACCTTCATTGTGGCTCTAATAGCTTTGAGCAAAGAATCCATATCCTCAGGGGAAAATAAAGGTCTACCCGTGGATTCTTTATCTGAGGAAGAGCTTGAGTTATCTAGGATTTCTCCTTGGTCATTCTCGTTGGAAGATTCGGTATCGGATATGACAGAGTGACCCCGCTTGCCCGCAGCTGAGGAAGGGAGGCATTTTTTAAACATTTTGATACAATCAGAAACTTCAGATTTAACAATGTGTTTGATATTCTGAAGTAGCCCAGGAAGGAGCAAGTCTTTTCTTGCATACAGCACACTCTCTTCCTTTAATTTTAGCGATGGCTTTTCTAGGGCCCTCTTTGGTATTCTAAAATAAAAGAGAATAAGCCCATTTAGATACTGAGGGAGGAATAAAAGGTGGGGATTGACCCTCTTACCCCACCATGAATACCGGTCTGCCATTGTGACCCTCCTGGACATCAGCGCGCTGACTGCGCTCCTCCTCCATACGTCCACGGATGCCTGCAAGCTGGCTGGGATCCTTCTGACCGCGCACTGATCAGGTTTAAAACGCATAGGTCGGGTCCCTGCCGGCATCCCCATATGGAAGAAGGATGTTTCTCCCTCATTTCCGGAACACTTCCCAGCAGGACCCATGCATTCAAATACCGGAAGTTGTGTCACGCAACTTCGGGCTCGTGCATGGAGCGAGCTCAGGAAAGCTCAGCCCTCCCCTCGCCTCTGTAAGCTACTAGAGGCCAGGAGGAAGGCTAGGCACCGGACCTCCTAAAACAACGCCAGGAAGGTCCGGCATAACCTCCCAGTCAGGGTCCATTCACACACCCGTGTGTGTTTTGCGGATCCACGGATCCGCAGAACACAGACAGCGGCAATGTGCGCTCCGCATTTTGCGGACCGCACATTGCCGGCACTAAGAGAATATGCCTATTCTTGTCCGCTATTGCGGACAAGAATAGGACATGTTCTATTTTTTTCAGGATCGGAATTGTGGACCCGCAATTCCGATCGGGTCCGCACAACGTGCGGCCCCATAGAAACATATGGGTCCGCAATTCCGATCCGCAAAATGCAGAATGGAATTGCGGATGTGTGAATGAACCCTCACTCCGGGACTGCCTAGGAAGGCTGGCTCGATATGGACCAGTCCGAGACCTAGAAGGATGGCCCCAGACTTAGCAGGCAGCTCCTAGTGGAGTCTTACGCCGCACCAGGTAACCCCTTAACCTGAAACACATGTTCTTTCAGCCTAATCTTTAGCTCTCCACTATAGGTCCTATCCATAGGACAGGAAACAGGGACTGGTGCTACAGGGGCAGAGCCCCTCCTTAAGAGCTCTCCACGAAAGTTCCTGTTTCCTGTCCTGGATGGAGGCGGTCTCTCAAGGGTGCTGTCATGGGGAAAAGGCGCTGTATATATGACCACACACACGGGATGCATGTTTGCTGAATCCACCCATGTCGATGGGACTAAGCTACCATGTGGATGCATCCCAAATTTTCCCCAGATGCCAGGTGTTGGAGGAAAGAAGAGTTGGCATGTTGGACTTCAACATGCCTGATCCTTTTATTCCCAAGAGAGATAAGTCACGACCAGTGGTGTCGGGCAGTGGCTTATTACCCTCTCCCTATTGAGAACATATGTACACTGTCTAATGCAGTGTTTCCCAACCAGTGTGCCTCCAGCTGTTGCAAAACTACAACTCCCAGCATGCCTGGACAGCCTTTGGCTGTCTGGGCATGCTGGGAGTTGTAGTTTTGCAACAGCTGGAGGCACACTGGTTGGAAAACACTGGTCTAATGTGCAAGGCTACCTTCACACTGATGGATACACACACATGGAAGCTCTTCTGCACCTCTGGAGTCAGTCCTGAAATGTCCTGGTTCCCAACATACGACGGAAATAAATAATGAAGCATTTCACTAGTGCACACTGAAAAGAAATCCGTAATAAGAACATCTGACAAACAAATTTGATTTACCAGAAGTGTTTTTTTATTTCTGGAAGAGACTTCTGTGCTTTTTTTTTTACCTGTGAGGACAAAGCCCTACAAGAAACCTCTGGGGCATCTGAATACTAAGCCAAGACGCCCGACACCTACAAGTCAAAATGTCCCCTCTCTACAAGACGCCTCTGACCCAGGGCTTTGTGAAAGGCGACTGCAGACACAGACAATTAGCTGACACGGTTAATCCGATTATCAAGCAATCAGGCAGTACAGGGCGGGCGTTACTACGGTCCAAGCGATGACTACCGCCACCCATGTCCTGGCTTTCCCTTGAAATACTGCATGCAGAAACTTAGTAACTGCAGTATGCACAGTATATGGAGGTGAGCAGGGAATACAGTGATACAGTCAGACAAAAATAGCAGCCTCCTACATCACTTTGTAACAACACGAGTCTCAAGAGCGTATTTTCCAGCTCGGGTAAGAAGAAGAATAAACTGCTCAACGTCACGAACAATACTAAGAGGTGAGAAGTAACAGGTATTGTTTAAGGCGAACGTTTACTCTGACAGATAGCAGCTTAATAGAGCACTTACATGCGGTAGGTCGTGAAGACTGAAAACGCTCAGACGTATAAAATATTTAACTGAAAGGAAACGATCGGAAAAGCGAAGTGCGGCTTGTTACAGTGGCATGGAAAGGATACGAGGAGTCCCTTCTGTCCTGCAGACCAGGTAGAGACAGGCGGCGATAACATGCGTCATCTTCCTACCACGGGTCAGGTGCTTGCTGACGGCCATTTTGAAAAAGTTGAAGGCAGTGTCCAAACAGTGCTTGTTGAGCTGTAGCTGAACTCCCAAATTATGGATCTGTCTCTTTCCTGGAAAATGAAGGGGAGATATCATCAGCGACCTTGCATCAGTGTAACGTCAACACATTGACATAGTCCAGGTGGTGTGCCACATGGACAGACATACAGCATGGCCCCACAGAAGTCAACAGGTGCCCATGACAGCACAAGATCTTTACTTTTTAAGTCTGTGACCAGTGAAGAGGTCATTGTGCAAGGAGAGGGGGGGGGGGGGGATGAGCTGTGACAGCACCTATTGTGAACGGTGGATCCTGTGTTATCTGACATTGTAATCCTGCCAGTGATTCACTGCTGAGAATTGATCACTGCAGAACACTTAGGGCTCTCCGAGACATACGGTCCGTGAGCGGGCCATATGTCCCGGAGCGGCATACATCGTGCACACGCGAGTACACAGCATCATAGGTTACTATGATGGTGTGCGCATCGGGCCGCCCGCAGGGCTATTGTCCCGCACTCATATGATATTATCCTATGATGCTGTGCGCTCCCATGTGCACGATGTATGCCGCTCCGGGACATACGGCCCGCTCACGGACGGTATGTCTCAGAGGGCATACGGTCGTGTGCATGAGCCTTAAGTGTTGGCCTATTGTGAGACTCGGTGGTTAGGGTGAAAAATGCAAGATTTCAGGATTTTTTTTAAATATAGATAGCAGTAGAGGCACAGAATACAGACAGCACAGAACAGAAAGTACCGTACATCTAAGTCTCATTGTGTGGGCTGTAGCCCAGGATGATCACTATCAGTGAGGAGAGATGCCATCCAGGATGATGCTGTCTGTACAGCGCTCAGACACAACAACAGGCTGGATGCCTGGAAGTCCTGCCCCGAGGACACGGGACGATGTGACTGCACCGTTAGAGACAACCTTTAGGGTAATGCCACATCGGACAAATCCTCTGCTATGGATATGCAAAAATACTGCATCAAATCCGCTGCAAAATCTACATGTTTTTCAAGGATTTTGGTGCGCATTTGTAGTGAGCTTTACCCTATGCATTGAAACATGTGAAATCCGTGGTGGAACTCTGTAGTGCAGATTGACACGCTGTGGATTTAAAACCGCTCCGCAGGTCAATTATACTCTGGATTTATTTCACAGCCGGTGGATTGGATATTTTTGTCATTGTCATCCACTTTGCAGGTACGGTAAAATACTGCAGTAAATCTTCAGCATGTCCGCTATACATGAACATACCCTTAAAGGGGTAGTCCGGTTGTTTAAAGAAATCCTCTATCCACATCCGTCTGATGCACCATTCACATCTATGGAAGAAGTCTCTGAGCAGTGCTGGTCTGAGATCACAGACGAGTTGTTCTCCTCACATGTATCTCTGACATATCAGAAGACTGTTTTGACGGATTGCCCCTTTAAGGCAGGGCTGACCTGTGGTGGCGGCAGCAGCGCAGGACGGAGCGCACCACGGCAGCTTCCAATACACACTACACAAGCTGACTATAACCCTCTTCATCGGGTCAGGTCTCTGCCTGCTCGCAGACATGACAGACGATAAGTGACTGGTCACATTACAACATAGCTTCCAGACAGTGATGGAAATGAAAGTAGTCACTCCCTTAGGCAATCAATGAGTCTTTAAAGGGGTCGTCTCACGTCCGCAAATAGTATTTATCATGTAGAGAAAGTTACTACAAGGCACTAATGTATTGTGATTGTCCATATTGCCTCCTTTGCTGGCTGGATTCATTTTTCCCATCACATTATACACTGCTCGTATCCATGGTTACGACCACCCTGCAATCCATCAGTGGTGGCCGTGCTTGCACACTATAGGAAAAAGCGCCAGCACTCCCCTGGTCCCGGCCACCTTTCCTATAATGTGCAAGCACAACCACCACTGCTGGATTGCAGTGTGGTCGTAACCCATGGAAGGAAGCAGTGTATGTGATGGAAAACTGAATGTGTATGCGCTGGGGGCGTCAATCAAGCCAAAACTATAGATCAGTCTGCTCAGCTCCTGCCGCCTGCAGTCCGCACTGCATTCTCAATGGGACAGGCTCGATTCTTAGGCTACATGCACACAACATTTTTGACGGACGTTTATTTCACCGATGCCTTTCTGAGAAACGGACGTTAAAAATTGACCTATTCAGTTGTATGGCGGGCAGTCGGTCAGTGAAAAACGGACAAGATAAAACGTGTTCTTCACTCAAAAAAACTGCTGCGTGAATAACCCCATAGACTACCATTGGTCTTAAAACAGACGTCTGATGGCTGTTAATCAAATGTACATCACACGTCCGTTTTTCACAGTCGTGTGCATGTGTAGCCTTAGTCCAGCGCAGTTTGCACAATTATCTTGCAAAAAAAATATAATAAAATAAATCACAACGCCAGCACAAAGTGTAATATACCTCTATTTGGAAGGGGAGGGGTGTTAATCCGCGACATGTGCATTCATCTTAAATTGGAAAGAAAGCTAGAATAATCAGTGCTAAGATTACCGCAGGCAGAGCTATTTGCAGGTGCATACCGGGGCAACGCTCGGCTCCCAGAAGAAAAGAATCTCATTTTAAAAAAAGCATCTATTTTTAAGCCACAACAACTGGATCCAACTCAACATTCCTCGTGTAACTTTCTGGACGCCGTAAATACAAAGAAATCCAGCAGAGGACAAAAGAAATTCCTTCTGCTCTTAAGTTATTTGTGCAGATGCCACCTACCGGGCACAGAAATATCAGGCTCCTACGGCCTGGGGAAGGCACTGGATATTCGCGGAGTACGGATTGCAGGGCTCTGGTTTCAGGACTGTTGAAAGGGTTTTCCGACATTTTACTACTGATGACCTATCCTTAAGATAGGTCATCAGTATCTTATCCGACATGCGGGACCCCCATCTGATCAGTATCCGACATGCGGGACCCCCACTGATCAGGTGTTTGAGAAGGTACAAGCGTTTCTGTGAGCGCCGCTGCCTTCCCTCTGCTCACCAAGCACAGCTCCGCACATGGTATAGCGGCTGTGCTTGGCATCGCGCTCAGCCCTTTCACTGAGCTGCGCCTAGGCCACGTGACCAGTGAACGTGTCGTCACTGGCCTAGGAAAAGTTGTGAGAAAGTTGCAGCACTCACATGAGCGCCGGCGCCTTCTCAACCAGCTGATCGGTGTCGGACCCCCACGATCAGATACTGGTGACCTATCCAGAGTATAGGCATTGGTGCTTCCAGTGCTGCCCTCCACAGCACGGTATTAATATGCTCTGGTTTTTACAGTGGTGGGTTGTATATTTTATACCCATCCATTTAGAACACAAGTACAGCCATGTGCTTGGAGCCTTTTAGACCACACAAATCTTGCGCTGCCAGAGCAGGCATTTAATTTCAGCCTCATAAATGACTTGCCTCCTCCGGCAGTCCGTGCGCCAGCTCGTAGCTGGCGTAGACTTCAGTCGTCGTTCCTGGTGCAAATAATCATTAATATACTGGGGCCGATGGTCCCTCCTGCCCCCTTTTTGGGAACTGGCGCAAGTGGTGTGAAAATTACTGAAAAAAGTTGTGTTTTTCGATTTTTTTATGCCAAATCCATGACGCAGAGGGATAATAAATTCCCCCGGAATACCTCCGTTCTCAGCAGTAGGACCCCCACCAATCTAATAGTTATCCCCTTTCCTTTGGATAGGGAATAACAATCTAACTGGAATACCCCTTTAACAACAATATTAAACTCCTTCAACCTCAGTTTTTTTCCAAAACTTTGAAGTGAAAGGCTAAACAATCCCGGCATTTCATTATCTTCATCGCTCTAGCAGACGCTCCCTACCAGAATCTTTCCTGCTGGCCATCTAATAACTCTACGCCATCCTTTACAATAGGCTACAGTTTCCTATAGGCCAGCAGACTGGGGTACAACAATGCACAGTGAAGGCAGGAGAAATGCTGATCCCAATGTAAATGAGCTGCGCTTATTGTCCTGTAATAGGCCGTCAGTGTGACATCTCGCTGTGTAATACAGCAAGGCTCCTTTCTCCTTCCCTTCATGTCATGCCCAATTAGCAGTATACAAGGGCAACCATTCACTTCCAAACTGCTTGAAGGAGAATTGTGCTGAGCAGGCAGTTGCCGGCAGATGACGAAAACGCTGCAGCCTCAGACCAAACCGTGAAGGGCTGGTAAATATGGCAAGTACACGAGAAGTTCAGCTCTCAGTCATCTGCAGGGGAAGAACTCACACCATCAGCTGCAGGGCTCCAACACAGGCACTGAAAAGAGCACAGAGCCCCCTGCTGGTCCTCTGGAGAACATCGCCACTTATTAAGGCCTCACTCACACATACGTGGATTTTCACCGACCACGGACCATTGGTTGCCATGACACCGTGCGTTTCGTTCCGCCACCACTGTACGTATGTGGAGGCCTAACACAAACTAGGTTGAGTTTTTATTTTTGCAGCAGTTTTCTTTTTTTTAAACATGAGAAAGCGTACTATTAGAGAGATTATGGTTAAGCTAAATCTCATTTGCAATGCAGCAGTAATGGACAGTCACATGTGAATAAGCTCCAAAAGTGAAAAATACAACTCCTGTGACGGCATGCCATGTAGTTTGAACACAGTGCGAATGGGAAAATCAGATTTAAAATAATGTAACATCCGATCACTGCACAATATTTTTCCAGAAAACACAGGAAAACGGCTATATCAGCCTCTGGGGATTGACAAGGATGAATGACACTCACTGCAATGAACATTTTGGAAGGTACTGGTTCTCCTCAGCCTACAGCAGGGCATGCTGGGAGTTGTAGTTTTGCAACAGATGGAGGGCCGCATGTTGGGCATTGCTGGTATAGACCAAAAGTAAGGTGACGAATTTGAATTCACAACTCTAATACACAGAAATAATTCAAAGGGATTATCCAGAACCAGGTCGTACCTCACACTGATCCAGAGAGCTCACCATTCACTGCTAGATTTATTTCAAACTGATAGCTCAGGGGCGTGTCCTTTCTCAGGGGCGTGTCCTTTCTCATAGGGCTGTGTCTTCGTGAGGTGGACAGAGAAATACGGAAAAGAGCAAGCAGCAGGTGGCGCTATACAGATTCATTTTATTGAATAACTCA
Organism: Bufo gargarizans; assembly: GCF_014858855.1. NCBI lineage: Eukaryota > Metazoa > Chordata > Amphibia > Anura > Bufonidae > Bufo > Bufo gargarizans. The sequence continues at coordinate 31,551,128 of NC_058090.1, forward strand.
GTGGCTATACTAAGTTTTTAATTACATGCAATTCCAAAAATATTCAGATCCAGGTGCTGGTTTAAAAAATATAGAATATTTTTCAGGGGACAACCCCCGTTTAACCTTTAAAACTCCAACAGTAACATAACACCGCCATATGTGAAAAGAGTCAAATTGCAGAGAGAAAAAAGTCAAGAGGATTACGTACCATTTTGTAGAGTTTGGGCTCGAGATTCCTTTCCCAAATTTGTGTGAAATCCCCCAACAAGTGTGGAAGATTTACCAAGACCTAGAAAAGATTGAAAAGAAGGAAAGTTTAGTAAAATAATTATTACATGGACCACTTAACGATAGATAGATAGATAGATAGATAGATAGATAGATAGATAGATAGATAGATAGAGAAGCCCTTCAGTACACCACACAGGGGCACATAACCGAAATTAACCTGAACAGCTAAGCTTTGCCACAAAGTTGAAATTCAGATAGAAACACTGCCACCTAGTGTACAAATAACAGATTGCAGCACTATCTTGAGCAGGTTGTGAAGCTGTCCATGCACATCACAGAGCTGTCACCCCCCCCCACACACGACTGGTCTGATCAGCCAGGCATTTATAGTGATAGGGATTGGAGGATGTGCCTCTTCTAAGGAACAAAAGATCAGGCATTAGACGCTAAAGTGAGCCTGTCAGCAGCGACCTCCCTGTCAGACTGTTTGCATAGACGCATCACTGTGATTCACCTGATTAAAACGCTGTTTTTCCTTTGTTGATCCGAGGCTCTGTTTCCAAGTTATGACACTTTTTCTTAATATGCAAAGTAGGCCTTTGGTGCAACGCAGGCGTCACCATTGCTCTTGTTGCACCCAAGCTTCGCTCCGTTCTGTGGCCAGCCCCCGTCTCCCTACTCCCCGATCGTCTCCCATTCACAGAGATCAGTGACATTTTACAGCCCTCTCTAACTAGGTCTGGATTTTGCATGTCAGAATGTCCCAGTACAGAACAAAATAACCAGTCTCCAACATAAGTGCAAAAATCGGAATCACTTTATTTAAAGGGGTTTTCCCCAGATATTGATCCGTGAGGGTCCAAATTTCACAAACATCAGCTGTGCTATGGCCTTTACATGGGACTGCCTACCCCCAGGCCCTGGAGTTAGGAGCCGTGGTGCAGGGCATTGCAGCTTCATCCTCTTCACATAAATGGGATAAAACTGGAAATAGCTACCACTATGGAGGCTCATCTCTGTGAACTGGGCCAATTTCACACAAGTGCAACACGCTGCATGTGACGCTGTATTCCCCGGACTGAACGCGGCTCCTCTGACGTGAACTCACAGCGCGATTTACAATGCTGCGTGTTCCTGTCTGACCGCAGGTCTAATGAACTGGTGTCATACACCTCTGAGAGTGGCTTATCTTCCCCAAAACTACTGGACTGGGCGTGCTGAACTTCAATATGCCTGATCCTTTAGTCCAACAGCTGCTATGGGATGACACCCATATAAATCAGATGATCAGCCGATATTAAGCTAGAGGGCACCTGACCATATTTTTCTATAGTGTGCTATCTGTATTTTTTGCAAGGACTGTTGACCCATTCATTTCTATGTGGCATTTTTTGCGGCTCCATGTGTACGCTCCTCCGTTTATTGAATCTGTCCTATTCTGGTCCATATTGCAGACAATATTAGGCATTTCTATTAATGGGAGCGAGAAAAATGCGCAATGCACACGGACGGTGTCCATATATTGCAGACCAAAATACGGATACGGCCGTGTGCATGAGGCCTTATACATGCCGCCAGTTTTAACCATCTGTCAAAGGACAACCTCCTGCAGAACTGTGAATTCAGCTCTGGATGCAACATGTACAATCAGTACAAGATATGCAAGTAATGCCAGAGTGACTCAATTTACAAAGATTATATCCAAGCCATTCAAAGGTGGATAGGAGGGTTAAAGGGCAGGTCAGCAGGTTTGTACCTATGAAACTGAAAAAAAGGCATCTGTGTTGGTCCCGTGTTCATCTGTGCCCGCATTGCTTAAAAAGATGATGTTTTATTATATGCAAATGAGCCCTAGGAGCAACGGGGGTGTCGCCATTACACCTAGAGGCTCTGCAACTGCTGCACCTTCTCCACTTTGGTTGACAGGACCAGGTGTTATGTTCTCACTGCCTGGTCCTGTCAAAGTGCAGAGGGCGCGGCAGTTGCACAGAGAGCAGAGCCTCTAGGTGTAAAGGCAACGCCCCCGTTGCTCCTAGGACCTCATTTGCATATATTAAAATATCATCTTTCTCAGCAATGTGGGCACATATGAATATGGGACCAACACAGATGTCTTCAGCTGCCAGGCACACATGCACATGGAAGGTGCCATACAGCAGCCCCTTCTTCCTGCAGATCAGGGGGTCTCAGAGCCCGGACCTCCACTGATAGTGTGTAAGGAGATCCTATTGATGGAATGCTAGCTTTGTGGTATATACTGTGCACACAGGAAACGCGCTGAACTAAAACTGAACTTCACTGCCAGCAATGTCTCCAAGGGAAGCCTCTCCATTACTGACTGCAGGAATACAGGGCACTGAGAATGCCTGCACACAGGAGCGCGCAGCAGTGAAGACGTCCACGCAGGCGGCCCCCTACCAGCTAACACCCCCAGGACAGTCTACTTTACTGCTTAAGTCTATAAAGTACCAGGGTTCAATACTGCCCGAGTGGTAATGGCAGAATGGCTGGCAGCCAGGGCGCGCCATTGATTTCCCGTCCTGCTGTAATGGGTCTGATCAAGGTGCAGATATAAAGAGGTTTCCAAACCCCAATGACGGGAACGGCTCTGGAACTGGTATTTGCTCTGCATTATAATGTCAGACGCACGCACGCTCACAAATATCCATTTTCTGCCATTTGTTGATTTTTCGCTTATTTCAAGTCGCTTAGAGCAAATCCAATTAGAAAATGTAAAAACCAATTCTCTTATTTGTCACAGGGCTTCAGAGACGGCAGCGACGTGCAGCGGAGACGGAGCTTTCTATTCCTGTCATGTCCTGAATGGCTGCCATTATTTTATCATATTATATAGCAGATATTGTATTATACCCAACCTGACTCCTGCCTGACAGTCCCTCACCTCACATATACAGGAACGCCATTAGGGCTCATTCACATGACCGTATGGTCGCCATGCCCATGCAAATTGCAGTACACGGGCACTGGCCCTGTGCATTCCGTGCTGCGGTGCGGATCCAATGACTCGAATGGGTCCGCGATCCGCAAAATATGGCAAAAGATAGGACAGGTCTTATCTTTTGTGGTACGGCAGCACGGACCCAAAAGCCCACGGAAGCACTTCCAAGGGCTTCCAATCCGTGCCTCCGCTCTGCAAAATATAGGACGTGTCCTAACTTTTGCCATATCTTGCACATCGCTGACCCATGGGTCCGCAGCACAGAGTGCACACGGCCGGCTGTTTGCAGTCCGCAATACAGGCATGGACGCCTTATGTTTGTGTGAATGGGGCCTTATATGCAACTGCCTCATTAATTTACATTAGCTGGTGTGAACAGAGCCTTAAAGGGAATGTGTCATCAGAAGATAAAAAGGTGATTTAAACAGTAGGTTATGTTAAACTTTTTTTTATTTTTTTCAAGTTTTTGTTGAGTTTTTTTTTCTCCAAGCAACTATCTATATTTTAATAAAATGTATATAATCCTGCAGTTTTCACTAAGGCCACTAGTAGGTCAAAAAATATATTAAAGGGGTTATCCCACAACTAATGTAAAAAATTAAGATAAGACACCATATAGTAGGTGACAACCTCTTTCTAACAAAGCTAGAACCAGCCCCGTACCTCACATGGATCCAAAGATCTCCCCATTCACTGCACTGCTACATTTATATCAAGCTGACAGCTCAAGGGGAGTGTCTTTTCTGCTGCAGCTAAGGGGGCGTGTCCATGCTCTCCCTATCACAGCTCAGGGGGAGTGTCTTTTCTGATACAGCTAAAGGGCGTGTCCATGCTCTCCCTATCACAGCTCAGGGGAGTGTCTTTTCTGATACAGCTAAAGGGCGTGTCCATGCTCTCCCTATCACAGCTCAGGGGAGTGTCTTTTCTGATACAGCTAAAGGGCGTGTCCATGCTCTCCCTATCACAGCTCAAGGGGAGTGTCTGTTCTGCTGCAGCTATGGGGGCGTGTCCATGTTCTCCCTATCACAGCTCAAGGGGAGTGTCTGTTCTGCTGCAGCTATGGGGGCGTGTCCATGCTCTCCCTATCACAGCTCAGGTGGCAGTTGAAGGATGAAACTGAGCATGTGCGACCTTCTCAGCGAGCAGGTCAAAGAAATAAGTGGCGCTATACAGATACATTTTAGTGACTAGCTCAGTGGCTATACTAAACTTTTAATTACGTGCAATAACAAAAGTATTCAGATCCAGGTGCTGGTTTGAAAACTGTAAAATATTTTTCACAGGACAAGCCCTTTAAGAGGGTCATAGACACAATGGTCAGGAGACCTCATTGACTTTTACGGGAGAGTTTTCTGGGCATGCTCTGTGACCTGTGCAGAGGTCAGGAGGGAGCAGATAAGCTGTGATATCACCCGTTATCTATACAGAGGTGTTACTTGTCATTGCAATCCTGCAAGTGATGATAATGAGATAGCTGCTGAAAAGTTACCTGTACATAACAGGAAATCATGACCTACTGAGAGGCCTAGTGGCCACTGTACATGGAAAAATGTGAGTTGAACGCATTGCACCCGCACTGATTCCGAACCCATTCCTTTCTATGGGACTGTGCACATGAGCAGTGATTTTCACGCATCACTTGTGCGTTGCATGAAGATCGCAGCATGCTCTATTTTGTGCGTTTTTCACGCAACGCAGACCCCATAGAAGTGAATGGGGCTGCGTGAAAATCGCAAGCATCCGCAAGCAAGTGCGGATGCGGTGCGATTTTCACGCTCGGTTGCTAGGAGATGATCGGGATGGGGACCCGATCTTTATTATTTTCCCAACGTTCATCACATGGTCCGTCACATGGTCTTTTACCATGGTGATGGATCATGTGACTGACCATCTGATGAGCGTAGTAACGTCATCAAAGGTCCTATTCCTCACAGAAGACGACAGAAGAGATGCCGGCTGCGCGAACAAGTGGATTAAGGTGAGTTAAATTATTATTTTTTAACCCCTCCAGCTCTTTTGTACTCTGCATTCTGTATTCAGAATGCTATTATTTTCCCTTATAACCATGTTATAAGGGGAAATAATACAATCTACACAACCTTGAACCCAAACTTGAACTTCTGTGAAGAAGTTCGGGTCTGGGTACCACATTCAGTTTATTATCACGCGCGTGCAAAACGCATTGCGCCCGCACGATAAAAACTGAACAACAGAACGCAATCGCAGTCAAAACAGACTGCAATTGCGTACCTACTCGCGCGGGTTTGCCGCAACGCATCCGGACACGCTTGTGTGAAAGAGGCCAAAAAAAACAACAAAAAAAATTAAAATATATGTCAAACATATAAAAAAAAGTTATTTAAACAATAGGTCATTTTCTGATGACACATTCTAGCTGAACATCAGACCTATCAGGATAGATCATCACTATCAGGTTAGTGGGGGTCCCGGTACCCCCACTATTCAGCTGTATTTGGCAGCCACCAGCTCTGGAAACAAAACAGTTGATGGCGCTGTAAGCAGAACGCCGTGTAGTGGTCATGCCAGGTTACTTACATTCACTTGCCGGTACCGCCACTGCCCAATGGACAGAACCTTCTGCTTCCAGTTCCATCCACTGTTTTTGCTGCACCGGCGGCTGCCAAAAACAGCTGATCAGAGCGGGTGCCAGGTGTCCGACTGACACCGAGGATAGGTCATCAATACTGTGGAAAACCACTTTAGCCGTTTTTCTGCTCTTTTGCATTTTTGTGGCATTTTTTATGTTAGGCTACTTTCACACTTGCGTTTGGTGCGGATCCGTCATGGATCTGCACAGACGGATCCGTTCAGATAATACAACCGCATGCATCCGTCCAGAACGGATCTGTTTGCATTATCTGTAACATAGCCAAGACGGATCCACCTTGAACACCATTGAAAGTCAATAGAGGACGGATCAGTTTTCTATTGTGTCAGCTGAAGGTCTATTGAAAATATGAAATGAAGGACACACAAGTTTTGTTTTGTTTTTGCTCCTGGTGTTTTTGTTAATTAGGTGGCATTTTTGCTTTTTTTTTTTTTGCTTCTTTTAAAAAACCCAGCGTTCTGTAGCTCTGTGTTTTTAAATCCCTTTCTCTATAGGGCCAAAATACCATTTGGTAGTGGGCAAACACAGTTTGCAATATTTTTTTAAAAACATCAAAAAAAATTGTGCTTTATCCGGCATATTTTTTGTGGTAAATAGAAACAGTTGACAAAATGCATGTTTGTAGTGACCCTTAAAGGGGTTGTCCGGTTGTTTAAAGTGTGAGATCGGTGAGGGTCTTACCACTGGGACCCCCACCGATCACAAGAACGGGGACCCCGTGCCCACAGCCCCCCTGAAATGAATGGAGAGGCTGGTCGGACATGCGTGCAGCCGCTCCGTTCAGATCTATGGCAATCCCGGAGAAACAGACCTGCGGTGACTATTTTGAAACCCCCCAGCGAGGCGACTGTTTCTGCGGATTTCACCCTTTGCATGATAAGATCTGGGGCAAATCCGCAAGAAATGCACGTGAATTTCGGTGCTCACCCAGTCTGGAAACGCAGAAAGAAAAACACGAAAACCTCCAAAAACTACTGCCACGTGGCTGTGTCCAAAGCCTCCCTACATAGACTAATTTGCTTTTGCGTTTTTTGTTTACTTAGACCTCTTTCACAGGGCCGATGTGCTCCCGTGGCCGTATTGCGGGCTTCATACGGCGGTTCCCCGCAATACACGGGGCACCGGCCGTCTGCATTCCGCATCACGGATGCAGACCCATTCCCTTGAATGGGTCCGCAAATCCAGAGACGCGGTGCGGAATGGAAGCACGAAAGGAACCCCACGGAGTGCTTCTGTGGGGTTCCGATCCGTGCTTCAAAAAAAATAGAACTTGTTCTATCTTTTTGCGAAACGGGCGGATCACGGACCCCGATGCACGGAACGGAACCACAATGGGCATGTGAAAGAGGCCTAAAACAAACAAAACAAAAAAAAACACCGTAGAAACAGCTCACTTTATTTTCAATACCGAATGTGTTTTTTACAGAATTTTTTTTGTCCTTTTAGTAAAAAACTGTCTGAACACCTTTTTTTCTGCTGTTTTATTCCCTATAAAGAAGGAAAGGTGAAAACACCACAAAAAAAAAAGAAAACTGGGTCGCCAGCATGCCGCATTTTTAAAATGGGCTCCAGAGACCAAACAACAGCTAATGAACAAAAACGCCAGTAGTAGTAAAAAAAAAAAAAAAAAAACACACAACAAGAACAACACTTGTGTGACCTATGTTTCCCATGGATTCAGCTAACAACCGCTGCTGGTGTTTCCACTGCAAAAAAAAAAGTAACTAAAAACCTACACGTGAGCCCACCCTAAGGGTCCATTGACACGTCCGTATGTGCAAAACACGGACACCGGAAATGTGCGTTCCGCATTTTGCGGACTGCACATCGCCAGCACTCTCATAGAAAATGCCTTCTCTATTTTACTGCGGAACGGAAGTGCGGATGCGGACAGCACATTCCGGCCCCAATGAAAATTAATGGGTCCGCACCTGTTCTGCAAAATTGCGGAACGGATGCGGACCCAATTTTGGGGAGATGTTAATGCACCCTTAGGCCTCGTTCACATTTCCGTTTCGCACTGCACCCATTGATTTGAATGGGTCCGTTCACACATCAGAATTTTTTACTGACCGCAGGTTAGTGAAAAAAATCACGGAGACTTGCACTACTTTGGTCCGTGATGCACACCAAACACGCCCACTGTAGTCTATGGGCCCGTAAAAATCACTGGCACAACGCGAATGGCATCCATTTTTGGTGCATTTTTTAATGGTCGTCACTTTTGAATTTGATTTTCAGCCTAGCGGTGTCCGTGGAATAAGGATGACACACGAAGGGCAAGAAAACGGATACATGGACCACGCGGATCCTTCATAGATGAAAGAAGGACGGACTTTTTTATGTCAAACAGACACGGAATCGTGAACGAGGCCTTATGGATCCACACATCAGCAGCTGCAGGCTGTCAGGGATGATGGAAGCTGTAGCTTTGCAACAGCTGGGGAAAGGGGGGGGGGTCGCAGGTTGGACATAACAGAAAATCAGGCTATGTTGCCAATAGCAACCGGACTGGCACTTTAATTTATCCCCCATGTTAACTGGAGAAATGAAAGCTGCCTTGTGATTGTTTCCTATGGGCTACAAGACCAGTATCACATGGATCGGTACTGGTCGGGCAGTTGTTTTTTGGCCGGACACAATTGTGCACTTTGGGCAGCGGTCCGGCACCCTCCACACACATCGTACAATTTAACCTTTCACAAGCACTTCATGGCAAATGTGTCACCATAGCAACCAACCAGAGGAGTGACAGCCGCCCAGTGATGAGTTGCTATGGGCGACAGTTGCTGTGCTCTTCACATCATCATCATCATCAGCCTTGTTTCATCCTGCAGCTTTAATGAAGCATCAGGATCCACCCGGGATGGCGTTACAGGAGCCGAGGCTAATTACCCGGCAGAGGAACGGCTTATACAACATGGACACACCAGGGGATAGGTGACGCCCAGAGGGTAGTGTGCCCGGCCGCTGCCCCCCTGTATACAGACCGCAGTGCCCGGCCGCTGCCCCCCTGTATACAGACCGCAGTGCCCGGCCGCTGCCCCCCTGTATACAGACCGCAGTGCCCGGCCGCTGCCACCCTGTATACAGACCGCAGTGCCCGGCCGCTGCCCCCCTGTATACAGACCGCAGTGCCCGGCCGCTGCCCCCCTGCATACAGACCGCAGTGCCCGGCCGCTGCCCCCCTGCATACAGACCGCAGTGCCCGGCCGCTGCCCCCCTGCATACAGACCGCAGTGCCCGGCCGCTGCCCCCCTGCATACAGACCGCAGTGCCCGGCCGCTGCCCCCCTGCATACAGACCGCAGTGCCCGGCCGCTGCCCCCCTGCATACAGACCGCAGTGCCCGGCCGCTGCCCCCCTGCATACAGACCGCAGTGCCCGGCCGCTGCCCCCCTGCATACAGACCGCAGTGCCCGGCCGCTGCCCCCCTGCATACAGACCGCAGTGCCCGGCCGCTGCCCCCCTGCATACAGACCGCAGTGCCCGGCCGCTGCCCCCCTGCATACAGACCGCAGTGCCCGGCCGCTGCCCCCCTGCATACAGACCGCAGTGCCCGGCCGGCCGCTGCCCCCCTGTATACAGACCGCTGTGCCAGGCTGCTGCCCCCTGTATACAGACCACTGTGCCAGGCTGCTGCCCCCTGTATACAGACCACTGTGCCAGGCTGCTGCCCCTGTACACAGACCACTGTGCCAGGCTGCTGCCCCTGTACACAGACCACTGTGCCAGGCTGCTGCCCCTGTACACAGACCACTGTGCCAGGCTGCTGCCCCCTGTATACAGACCACTGTGCCAGGCTGCTGCCCCTGTACACAGACCACTGTGCCCGGCTACTGCCCCCTGTATACAGACCACTGTGCCCGGCTACTGCCCCCCTGTATACAGACCACTGTGCCAGGCTGCTGCCCCCCTGTATACAGACCACTGTGCCAGGCTGCTGCCCCCCTGTATACAGACCACTGTGCCAGGCTGCTGCCCCCTGTATACAGACCACTGTGCCAGGCTGCTGCACCCTGTATACAGACCACTGTGCCAGGCTGCTGCCCCTGTATACAGACCACTGTGCCCGGCTGCCTCTCTCCACACAGCCCTGGCACTGCCCCTCGTCTGTCACTCACCCTCTGACGACACGAACTGTCCCACCGCTGAGGAGCCGCCGCCTCCGGTCTCCACAAACAGCACCTCAGACACGATGATGTTGTCCTCCAGCACCGACCCGCAGCCCGTACACACCGCATCTCCCCGGGCCGCGTCCACATCGATGTCGGTGCAGCCGCAGCTCTTACACACCCGGCTGCTCATGGCTGCGGCTTCCCCTCACATGTGCTCCGAGAAGTCACTGGAAGTGAAGCAGTCAGCAGCCGGCCCCAAGAACCGACTACACACGGCGGCGCTGCAGGCCACTTCCCGCTGCAAACCTCGCGCGAAGTAGCAACCCGGCAACAGCCAAATGTTTACGAACTGTTATTCCGAAAGTCCACCACTAGATGGCGGCGCAACACAAAGAGCCGGACACAGGCGGCCCATGGCTCCTACCTGTCGCCTCTACTGGAGCGCACGGCCATGATATTGGTTTGATGTACTGAGGATTTAAAACTCTGGGGGACATTTATCATTTGAGTTCATGTTACTTTTACAGTGTGTGGTTGCACCAAATTTGTTTTCACACAGTTTTCATGTACTTAGTGCAACTGCACTGTGTTCTATGACTTAAAGCGGTTATCCAATACTATAAAAATGTCCCCTCACAGTGAATATACTTTTATTGTATTGGATAACCCCTTTAATTGTAAAAAAAAAAAAAAAACAAGGGGATGCCTGGTGAAGGATGTGACATTTTGAGTGTCATAGATAATGAATGTGCCATAATACAAGTCTAATTTCACTTTTCTGCCTTTAAGGGGTATTCCAATCTCAGACAATGGGGGCAGATCGCTAGGATATGCCCCCATTGTCTGATAGGTGCGGGTCCCAACGCAAGCAAGAACGAAGCAGGGAGCGCTGTGGCTGGAGAACCCCGGGGTCCGTCCACCACCAAGCGCTGCTCCCATAGAAGTGAATGGGAGCGCACTGCGCATGCGCAGCCCATGCTCCTATTCATTTCTATAGGGCAGACGGCAATAGTCAAGCCAGCGCTCGGCTATTTTCGGCGGCCCTATAGAAATGAATGGAGGGCGGCTGCGCATGCGCAGTGTGCCCACCGTTCATTTCGCGTCTCCGTTCTCATTGTAGGTGTGGGACCCGCACCTATCAGACAATGGGGGCATATCCTAGCAAAATGCCCACATTGGATGAGATGGGAAAACCCCTTTAAAGGGATTGTCTCACTACAGAAAATGGCATTTATCATGTAGAGAAAGTTAATACGAGGCACTTACTAATGTATTGTGATTGTCCATATTGCTTCCTTCGCTGGCTGGATTCATTTATCCTTAACATTATACATGGCTCGTTTCCATGGTGGTCGCGCTTGCACACTATAGGAAAAAGCGTGGCCAAGACCCTGGGAGCACGCATAGGCTGGTGCTTTTTCCTATAGAGTCAGGGCCGTTTTTACAGACGGGCGAGGGGTGCGACCACACAGGGCGCATCACTCAGGACAGAAGAGGGGGCGCCGTCAGCAAGGCCCAGTGCCGGAGGGGGGCCCTTTCTGTCCGGAGGCAACAGGAATGGAGATGAGCGCTTCCATTGTGCAGGCGCTCATCTCCATATTCATCTGTATCGCCGTCCTCAGGACAGTGATACAGATGAACGGTGCGGGGCAGAGGAGAGGCGTCTCCCTTGCCTGTTTTTCTGATAGGCTGCAGGCCTAGTGCCTGTAGCCTATCAGACTTATCAGAGGCCGGTGCATGATGTCATCGCGCCGCCTGAGCCGTACAGCGCGGGACACAGGCCAGAAAAGGCCTGCATCGCATCGCTGACAGCAGCATAAGGTAAGTATATGTGTTTATTGTTTCTATTATTTATAGTATACTGTGGCAAGAAGGGGCGTGGGGGCCCTATATACTGGCAATCATTATGTGGGGCTCTATGGAGAAGTGGGGGGTAAAGGAGCACTATAGGGGCATTTACTGGGGGCCCTATTTACTGGCATGCATTATGGGGGGGCACTATGGAGAAGTGGGGGAGAATAGTACTATGGGGGCATTATATAGGGGCATTTAATACTGGCACCCATTTTGGTGCCACTATAGGGAAGGGGGGAGATGAGCATTATAGGGGCATCTATGTGGGGCAGTCTGTAGGGGCATTTTATACTGGCTCATTATGGAGGACACTATGGGAACAGGGGAGGAGCACTATGGGGCATCTTCTGGGGGCACTGTATAGGAGTATTTTATACTGGCACAAATTGTAGGGGCACTATGGGCACCTAAGCTCAACTCGGAGCACTGTTTTTTCTAGTGGCACACAGTACGGGTCATTGGAACACATGAGGGCACTCTGGGGACATTGGCTCTACTGGGGGCACTAATAGATGTGTTTTTTTTTTTGTTTTTTTACTGACACACAATGGGGCATTTTTTGTACTGGCGCACATTATAAAGAGAATTATTACCACCAGGGGCATTATGGTGGGCTTTATTACAACTGGGGGACTATGGGAGCATTAATACTGTACTTCTGGGACACAATTACTGTTGGGGGCACTGTAGGGGCACTATTACTACTAAGTGCACTCAGGCACAGAATTATCACTATTGTTGGGATTTTGGGGAGCACTATTACTGTGGGGGCGCCCTGGCACAGTATCAGCTTAGCACAGTTATTTTTGGGGGACATTATGGTGACACTATTAATGTCAGGGACACTTCGCTGGGTGCAGTTATATTTTAGAGCATTGTGTTCCAATAATTTTTGAAGGGGGCGCTATCTGTGTGTAGCTAGTATTTTCAGGGGGTTTATCAGTTTTTGCAGTATAGTTTTGGGGGTGCATGATGGGATGTTGAGAAGGTGGGAGGAGGATGGAAAAGTAGGAAACTAAGATGTCTGTCAAACTCTGCAGAGAGAAGAGATAGCTGAAAGAAATCATCATGGCGATCTGGTCTGAATGGAGAAGATAAAGAAAGAGAACATCTACATCAGAGGAGACGTCACTGGATATAAGAGGTATGTGGGGCTGTACTAGGCTACTTTCACAACTGCGTTAGTGATTCTCGCAGGCTGTTCCAGCTGAGACCAGCCTTCCGGAATTCACTGGATCCGGCACTGCAGACTGAATGCCCGCCGCCCCCATCAACTACAATGGGGTACGGCAGAGATCCGCTTTTTTTATGTTCGCCCTATTGGTAAATTTCTCTAGAAACTGCTCTGTATAGAGTACAAGCACGACCACCACTGATTGCAGGGTGGTCATAGCCATGGAAACGAGCCGTGTATAATGTGATGGAGATATGAATCCAGCCAGCAAAGGAGGCAATATGGATAATCACAATACATTAGTAATTGCCTTGTAATAACTTCGTCCACAATAGGGCCCCCGCAGTGCTCACGTGCCGTCTCCCATCTCCCTCTCCCACAGGAAGAGAGAAGGGAGTGTCCCAGCTGGTCCGGCAGGTGAGGCTTGTGACAACCGCCAGCAGTACTAGTCAGACGCTGTATAGCACTCAGCACTGTGCGGTGCTATCTGATAAGGAATGGTATGACGCAGCACTTAGTCTCTGCAGTTTCTGGTGGTGACATTGTTATTTAGGCGTCTGGATGTGTATGATATTGTTATTTGGGCACTATAATATGGAACATGTGAATAGACTGGTTTTTAAAGAGGACCTGTCACCGCTCCTGACATTCCTGTTTTAATAGCTTCATGCATTGCATTCCCCTGTAATAACAATTCTGAGACATCTATTCTTATGTTTCTATGTTGTGCCATTCCTTTATTATTTCTACTAGAAGTTATGAATGAATTGCTAGCAGTCTGCAGTAAAGGTAGGTAACCAGTTGGGGGTGTACCTGCACAGACTCACTCTATCCAATCACTGCTGCTATTTTCAGACTGTGCAGGTACACGCCCCCAACTGGTCACCGCCCCTCTGTACCCTTACTGCAGACTGCTACAGTGGCGGATCCAGGGGGGGGGCAACGGGGCAATTGCCCCCCCCCCCCCCCCGAGCTGGCGGCGGCAGCGGGGCACAGGGAGATGAGCGCTTCCATTGTGGAAGCGCTCATCTCCAGTCATCTGTATCGCCGTCCTCAGGACAGCGATACAGATGCCTGCCTGTGCTGCGGTAGGGGAGGGAGAGGCGTGTCCCTTACCCTTCCTCTGATAGGCTGCCGGCCTAGTGCCTGCAGCCTATCAGAGGCCGGCGCAGGCGGCGCGATGACGTCATCGCGCCGCCTGAGCCATACAGCGTGGGACACAGGCCAGAAGAGGCCTGCATCGCATCACTGACATGGAGGTAAGTATGTGTGTTTTTTTTTTTTTTTTTCATTATATACAATACTTTTACTGGCACCTGGGGGCTGTTATTACTGGCAAAGGGGGGCTGTTATTACTGGCAAAGGGGGGCTGTTATTACTGGCAAAGGGGGGCTCCTATTACTGGGGGCTGTTATTACGGGCAAAGGGGGGCTCTTATTACTGGGGGCTGTTATTACTGGCAAAGGGGGGCTGTTATTACTGGCAAAGGGGGGCTCTTATTACTGGCAAAGGGGGGCTGTTATTACTGGCACAGAAGGGCTCTTATTACTGGGGGGCTGTTATTACTGGCAAAGGGGGGCTGTTATTACTGGCAAAGGGGGGCTCTTATTACTGGCAAAGGGGGGCTGTTATTACTGGCACAGAGGGGCTCTTATTACTGGGGGGCTGTTATTACTGGGGGCTCTTATTACTGGCTCAGAGGGGCTGTTATTACTGGCACAGAGGGGCTCTTATTATTGGGGGCTCTTATTACTGGGGGGCTCTTATTACTGGGGGCTCTTATTACTGACTCAGAGGGGCTGTTATTACTGGCACAGAGGGGCTCTTATTACTGGGGGCTGTTTTTACTGGCACAGAGGGGCTCTTATTATTGGGGGCTGTTATTACTGGCACAGAGGGGCTCTTATTACTGGGGGCTGTTATTACTGGCACGGGGGGGCTGTTACTAGTGGGGGCTGCTATTACTGGCACAGGGGGGCTATCATTACTGGCACATGATTGGGGGCACTATAGGGGCATCTACTGAGGCCACAAAGAAGGGGTATTTTATATGGGCTCTCTGTACAGTACAATTTTATACTGGGACACATTATGGTGGGTACTATGGGGAAGGGGGGAGAGGAGTACTATGGGGTCATCTACGGGGGGCACTAAGAAGGGGTATTTTATACTTGCAAATTATGGGGGACACTGAGGGCATCTACTGGAGCATTTTATACTGGTACATTATGGGGGGCACTAGGAGGAAGGAGGGTGTGGAGCACTATGGGGGCATTTACTGGGGGTACTACATAGGGGTATTTTATACTGGCACATTATGTGGGCACTATGGGGACATTAGCTCAACTGGGGGCATTACAAGGGGGTATTTTTTGCACTGTCACATTATAAGAAGAATTATTACTACTGGGGGGGCATTATGGTGGGCTTTATTACTCCCCTATGGTATGACCCCCTAGTAGCAGCACCAGCCTCTCCCTGCTCTGCTATCCCTCTGCCCTTTCTCCAAATCCTTATTATGAAATCTTTCTCATTAGGATAAAGCACATCAGCTCCGCCGAGCCCCCGGCCAAAGTGTGGAAGTGGCGTCCGAGATCCCCAAGGGTCAAGCCAAGTAATTGTAAGTTTTCATGTGAAATATGATCGTTATACACATATAGCCTACACTGTGCCCCACAATATACAGTATACCTCTACACTGTGCCCCACAATATACAGTATACCTCTACACTGTGCCCCACAATATACAGTATACCGCTACACTGTGCCCCACAATGTACAGTACACCTCTACACTGTGCCACACAATATACAGTATACCTCTACACTGTGCCACACAATATACAGTATACCGCTACACTGTGCCACACAATATACAGTATACCTCTACACTGTGCCCCACAATATACAGTATACCTCTACACTGTGCCCCACAATATACAGTATACCTCTACACTGTGCCCCACAATATACAGTATACCGCTACACTGTGCCCCACAATGTACAGTACACCTCTACACTGTGCCACACAATATACAGTATACCTCTACACTGTGCCACACAATATACAGTATACCGCTACACTGTGCCACACAATATACAGTATACCTCTACACTGTGCCACACAATATACAGTATACCTCTACACTGTGCCACACAATATACAGTATACCGCTACACTGTGCCACACAATATACAGTATACCTCTACACCGTGCCCCACAATATACAGTATACCTCTACACTGTGCCACACAATATACAGTATACCGCTACACTGTGCCACACAATATACAGTATACCGCTACACTGTGCCACACAATATACAGTATACCTCTACACTGTGCCACACAATATACAGTATACCGCTACACTGTGCCACACAATATACAGTATACCGCTACACTGTGCCACACAATATACAGTATACCTCTACACTGTGCCACACAATATACAGTATACCTCTACACCCTGCCCCACAGTATACAGTATACCGCTACACTGTGCCACACAATATACAGTATACCGCTACACTGTGCCACACAATATACAGTATACCTCTACACTGTGCCACACAATATACAGTATACCGCTACACTGTGCCACACAATATACAGTATACCTCTACACTGTGCCACACAATATACAGTATACCGCTACACTGTGCCACACAATATACAGTATACCGCTACACTGTGCCCCACAATATACAGTATACCTCTACACTGTGTAGTCTGTTCTATAAGCACCACATTGTTTTGTGGCGGCAGACAGAAAATAATCTGAAAGTGTCCCTCCCGAGACCAGGCTCTGTACCCTTACTGCAGACTGCTAGCAATTCATTCACAACTTCTAGTAGAAATAATAAAGGAATGGCAGAACATAGATTCATAAGAGTAGATTCTTTATTACATGGGGAATGCATGAAGCCATTAACACAGGCATGTCAGGAGCGGTGAGAGGTCCGCTTTAAGATAGGAGGGCGCTAATAGAAGGTACCGTACTGGGCACAATCCCCACCCTAGATAGCAGCAGCCAGCAGGGGTTTTCTCATCTTGGACATTGGCGGCATATCGCTAGGATACCGCGTCTGCAACGGGGATTGCTGGGACCTGCACCTGTCGTACTTAAAGGGGTTGTCTCACCTCTTGGGGGAGTATTGCTAGGATATGCCTCCAATTTGATAGCTGCCAGTCCTACCTCTGGAACCCACATCTATCCTTAGAATGGAGCCCGCGCATGTGCGGCCGCTCTCCATTTTTTTTCTAAATTTTTTGGGGGAGTGGCAAAATACTTTAGCCTAACAGCGCACTCAGCTATTTTCGGAAGTCCCATTAAAATGGATGAGAAGCGCACAGCCCAAGCGCAGCCACCGCTCCATTCACTTCTATGGGGCTCGCTATTTTCGACGGTCCCATAGAAGTTAATGGAGGGCTGCTGGGTAAGTGCTGTGCGCCCTCCATCACTTTGCGGGCTCCATTCTAAGGATAGGAGGTGGCACCGGCAGCTATCAAACCTTGGAGGCATATTCTAGCGATACACCCCCAATGTCAGAGGTGAGACAACCCCTTTAAGTAGGACAATTAGGGCCTCTCTCATACGCCAGTGCATAGTGGACGTGCGCTGTCCATGGTCACCTCTGAACACTCACGTACCCATTGACTTTAATGTATTCACACATCAGTGGTTTTCCACCAAACCAAAAACGGACCAAACATGGATCCTCTATGGGCATTTTCGTGGATGAACCACTGACCATCTCGTCATGGACGTGTGAAAGAGCCTTACTTATTATATTCCACCTTTGAGATGGACAGGGACCTGTAAGGCCTCATGCACACGGCCGTTGCTTTGGTCCGCGTCCGAGCTGCAGTTTTTGCGGCTCGGATTCAGAACCCATTTACTTCAATGGGGCCGCAAAAGATGCGGACAGCACTCCGTGTGCTGTCCGCGTCCGTTGCTCCGTTCTGTAGCCCCGCAAAAAAAAATATAACATCTCCTATTCTTGTCTGTTTTGTGGACAAGAATAGGCATTTCTACAATGGGCCGTCCGTTCCGTTCCGCAAATTGGGGAAGGCACAGGGGCGTCTTTCGTTTTTTTGCGGATCAGCGGATTGTGTGTGGACCGCAAAAAACGGAACGGTCGTGTGCATGAGGCCTTATGATGGCAAAATCCACGGCAGCAGGAGAGGACAGGACTGGTCTTGTAGGAGGCAGTGACCTTACTGGTTCTTAAATGGCCTTTAACATGACACATACATCCACGTGACACTGATGGAACCAATACTGAAGAGACAGATGAACAGCTTTAATGCTGAGCCACGGATGTGACGATGACGTGGCTTGTGTAATGAGGCCGTAGTCCAGATAATGGGCAGAGCAGTAGAACCACAGCCCGTAGTCATCCATGGTCTAACTTCCAGCACTCCAGCTGTTCTGAAACTACAACTCCCAGAATCCTTTTTTCACGTCTATGGGAGTTACACCTTAAGTGTCCATGCTGGGAGTTGTAGTTTCACAGCAGCTGGAGTGGCAAAGGTTGCTGATCCCTGTAGAGTCTATATAGTCCATATCTGGCGGCATACATCTGCAGTCCATTACAGCACCCTCAATAGATGTCAGAGTACGTGGCCTCTGTGGTGGCTCTGGATATAACCTGGCTCTGGCGGCCAGTAGGAGGTCGTACTGGTGAGAAGCCATGGAAGTCCAAGGATGAGGAGCTGTTCTGTTTCTCAAGATCTGGTTCCTCTTCTTCATCAACCCCAAATGGTGTAAGATCATGAAAGTGAAATTGTCTCATAGGTTCTCCTATTATCCCAATGCTAGGTGGAAACAGAGAAGAAGAATGTGAGATGAAAAGCTGCTCTCTTGTCTTCAGACATTTTATTACTGCTACATTCATATGAGTCATTTACTATCAAGCAGAGGCTTATCCACCATGGAGGCAGCCACGTTACTGCTATGGGCCCTGGGGAGAAGGGGCTGACCTGCTTTTCCTTTTCCTGACATAGGATCACTGCTTTTTCCACCACTAGGGGGAGCCCAGTGCAAAGAAATTATTTACAGCTACCATTAATATTAATGTATAACTTCCTATACACTGAGCTCCCCCTAGTGGTGGCTGCAGGTAGATTTCATTTTTTAAGAGATACATTTTATTGATTTTGATTGATTCAACTTAATCAGAAGTTTGCAACAATACATTAGGCAGATAGTTTTATAATCTAATGTATCAAAGGAAGCAGGAGATTTTTTAATGTATTTTGCCCTCTGCCTGGTATAAATACATTGGTTCATTTGTCTTCGTTATCAGTGCCATATTTAAGAAGCACCTGGCTATGGGGATGAGGTAGAGGGGGAACTTTTTTATTTTCTAAAGAAAAAATGTTTAATTTAATTTTATATTCACTTAATAAAAATATCAAATCCATCAGAAACCTGGAAAGTCACGCTTTACATTCTGCAAATTGTCTGGGAGTGTTTGACGCACATGTACTGGAAAACGAGGTTATGCTATGGGGGCCTATAAGATCTATGCATGCGCCTGCTATCAAGCATTTCTTCTCTTTGTCTAGGATGGACTCTATCAGTAATATGGATGGCACCCTGAGCTGGGACCCACACTAATCACAAGAATGGGGGTCCTGTGTCCCCCATATAAAAAGAGCAGTGGTCGAGCACACGCATTTCCGCTCTATTTATCTTTACCAGACTGCCAGGAATAAGTTCAGTGCTCGTCATCTCTGACAGTCCCATAGTGTGCATGCTTGACGGTTGATCCCTTTAAACAGGGGGCTTGTGACTCCAATTCCTGTGTTCAGTGGGAGTTGCAGTTGTCAGATCCGGCAGCCAAGAAAAAAAAAAAAATCCACAACACTCCAAAGGTTCAAATCCCAGCAGTCCAAAACCAGTGGGATTTATTGCCTCATGTTCAGGGCGACATTTCAGTCCTATGTTAGGCAGCCTCCACCATAAATGTGCATTGTGATGTCACCCAGCAGCCTGCACCATACCTGTGCATTGTGATGTCACCAGCAGTATGCACCATACCTGTGCATTGGGATGTCACCAGCAGTATGCACCATACCTGTGCATTGTGATGTCACCAGCAGTATGTACCATACCTGTGCATTGTGATGTCACCAGCAGCCTCCACCATACCTGTGCATTGTGATGTCACCAGCAGTCTGCACCATACCTGTGCATTGTGATGTCACCAGCAGCCTGCACCACACCTGTGCATTGTGATGTCACCAGCAGCCTGCACCACACCTGTGCATTGTGATGTCACCAGCAGCCTGCACCACACCTGTGCATTGTGATGTCACCAGCAGTATGCACCATAACTGTGCATTGTGATGTCACCCAGCAGTCTGCACCATACCTGTGCATTGTGATGTCACCAGCAGTATGCACCATAACTGTGCATTGTGATGTCACCCAGCAGTCTGCACCACACCTGTGCATTGTGATGTCACCCAGCAGTCTGCACCATACCTGTGCATTGTGATGTCACCCAGCAGTATGCACCATACCTGTGCATTGTGATGTCACCCAGCAGTATGCACCATACCTGTGCATTGTGATGTCACTAGCAGCCTGCACCATACCTGTGCATTGTGATGTCACCCAGCAGCCTGCACCATACCTGTGCATTGCGATGTCACCAGCAGCCTGCACCATACCTGTGCATTGTGATGTCACCAGCAGGCTGCACCATACCTGTGCATTGTGATGTCACCCAGCAGCCTGCACCATACCTGTGCATTGTGATGTCACCAGCAGCCTGCACCATACCTGTGCATTGTGATGTCACCTGCAGTATTCACCATACCTGTGCATTGTGATGTCACCCAGCAGTATGCACCTTACCTGTGCATTGTGATGTCACCAGCAGCCTGCACCATAACTGTGCATTGTGATGTCACCCAGCAGTCTGCATCATACCTGTGCATTGTGATGTCACCCAGCAGTATGCACCATACCTGTGCATTGTGATGTCACCAGCAGTCTGCACCATACCTGTGCATTGTGATGTCACCAGCAGCCTGCACCACACCTGTGCATTGTGATGTCACCAGCAGTATGCACCATAACTGTGCATTGTGATGTCACCCAGCAGTCTGCACCATACCTGTGCATTGTGATGTCACCCAGCAGTCTGCACCACACCTGTGCATTGTGATGTCACCCAGCAGTATGCACCATACCTGTGCATTGTGATGTCACGAGCAGTCTGCACCATACCTGTGCATTGTGATGTCACCCAGCAGCCTGCACCATACCTGTGCATTGTGATGTCACCAGCAGTGTGCACCATACCTGTGCATTGTGATGTCACCAGCAGCCTGCACCATACCTGTGCATTGTGATGTCACTAGCAGCCTGCACCATACCTGTGCATTGTGATGTCACCAGCAGCCTGCACCATACCTGTGCAATGTGATGTCACCAGCAGTATGCACCATAACTGTGCATTGTGATGTCACCCAGCAGTCTGCACCACACCTGTGCATTGTGATGTCACCCAGCAGTATGCACCATACCTGTGCATTGTGATGTCACCAGCAGTCTGCACCATACCTGTGCATTGTGATGTCACCAGCAGTGTGCACCATACCTGTGCATTGTGATGTCACCAGCAGCCTGCACCATACCTGTGCAATGTGATGTCACCAGCAGTATGCACCATAACTGTGCATTGTGATGTCACCCAGCAGTCTGCACCACACCTGTGCATTGTGATGTCACCCAGCAGTATGCACCATACCTGTGCATTGTGATGTCACCAGCAGTCTGCACCATACCTGTGCATTGTGATGTCACCAGCAGTGTGCACCATACCTGTGCATTGTGATGTCACCAGCAGCCTGCACCATACCTGTGCATTGTGATGTCACCAGCAGTGTGCACCATACCTGTGCATTGTGATGTCACCAGCAGCCTGCACCATACCTGTGCATTGTGATGTCACTAGCAGCCTGCACCATACCTGTGCATTGTGATGTCACCAGCAGCCTGCACCATACCTGTGCATTGTGATGTCACCAGCAGCCTGCACCATACCTGTGCATTGTGATGTCACCAGCAGCCTGCACCATACCTGTGCATTGTGATGTCACCCAGCAGTATGCACCATACCTGTGCATTGTGATGTCACCAGCAGCCTGCACCACACCTGTGCATTGTGATGTCACCAGCAGCCTGCACCATACCTGTGCATTGTGATGTCACCCAGCAGTATGCACCATACCTGTGCATTGTGATGTCACCAGCAGTCTGCACCATACCTGTGCATTGTGATGTCACCCAGCAGCCTGCACCATACCTGTGCATTGTGATGTCACCAGCAGTGTGCACCATACCTGTGCATTGTGATGTCACCAGCAGCCTGCACCATACCTGTGCATTGTGATGTCACCCAGCAGCCTGCACCATACCTGTGGATTGTGATGTCACCTGCAGTATTCACCATACCTGTGCATTGTGATGTCACCCAGCAGTATGCACCATACCTGTGCATTGTGATGTCACCCAGCAGTGTGCACCATACCTGTGCATTGTGATGTCACCAACAGCCTGCAGCAAACCTGTGCATTGTGATGTCACCCAGCAGTCTGCACCACACCTGTGCATTGTGATGTCACCCAGCAGTATGCACCATACCTGTGCACTGTTATGTCACCAGCAGTCTGCACCATACCTGTGCATTGTGATGTCACCCAGCAGTCTGCACCATACCTGTGCATTGTGATGTCACCAGCAGTGTGCACCATACCTGTGCATTGTGATGTCACCTGCAGTATTCACCATACCTGTGCATTGTGATGTCACCCAGCAGTCTGCACCACACCTGTGCATTGTGATGTCACCAGCAGTATTCACCATACCTGTGCATTGTGATATCACCCAGCAGTATGCACCATACCTGTGCATTGTGATGTCACCCAGCAGTCTGCACCACACCTGTGCATTGTGATGTCACCCAGCAGTCTGCACCATACCTGTGCATTGTGAAGTAACCCAGAAGCATGCACCACACCTGTGCATTGTGATGTCACCCAACGGCCTGCACCATACCTGTGCATTGTGATGTCACCCAGCAGTCTGCACCATACCTGTGCATCATAAACGCAATACAGAGGAGCGTCGGTCCAAGGTTCCTTGGGCCCACCAAAGTAAATTACTCTGAGAGCCCACCTTCTGCTTATACAGGACATATGTGCGCTCACTTTTAAGTCATTCTTGTTGTTTGCATATGGAGGACTTTTATTCTATAAGGTTTAATAGGATATCTGGTTGTTATTGGATCCAAGGTCAGTTCCAAATTATCTTCTGCTAGGTCTTAGGGGCCCACAGGAGGATCCTCTGATGCTCCGGTGGGCCCAGCCCAACCCTGGTGCATAGCACACATCTCGCTGTCTCTAGAGCAGAGCCTTTGATTAGAATGTACTTGAATTCAGGGCATGCTGTGACCTGACATGTCTCCGGGAGTCATGGCTTAACATAGAGTAAACTGTAAATCAAAGAGGACCCGTCAACACGAAATACAACGAACTGAACTCAGAAATAGAAATTGAAACGTATAAATATTTTACAGAATTGTTTCCCTCAGAACTGTATATCAGTCTCGTCAGCTTCTAGAGTTCTCAGCCTCCAGAACGGACAGCCCCTTTAATTGCAATAGATTTCCTAAATGTCTATTTTCCTATTGAATATTACCCCTGTCACCAATGGCGGATTAGAGGGGTTGTCTGGGATCAAGAAAGAAATGAAGCAATGGTGGAAAATTGTACAAAATAATAAAAGAAGCATTACTTACCTATTAGATTCCCTGCCGTTCCAGCATTGCCGCTCAGGTGGTCCCGATCCTTGTTTGTAAAAGGGGTTATCCAACCCCGATAATGACCCCCCCCCCAGTGCCCGGACCCCTCGTATACATTATACTTACCTACTCCCCGGCACCCGTGACGCTCCAAATCCCTGCATGGCTGCCGCTCCATCTCCCCGTCGCGCGGATCAAAACATCCAGCGACGGGGGGGAGCAGCCAATAGCAGGCTGCGAAGGTGACCAGCCTCCCTAGAGTCATCCACAATGCTAGGGAGGCTCATCCCCGTTGCAGGCTGCTATTGGCTGCTCCCTCCCCACTATGTGTTGATCCGAGCGACGGGGAGATACAGCAGCGTATGCGGAGCGACACGGGTGCTGTGGAGCAGGTAAGTATAATGTATACGAGGGGCTGGGGTATGGGGAGGATCATTTTAGGGGTTGAAGAACCCCTTTAATGTCACAGGTACAATTCTCGGGGGAGAGGGGTTGAAGAAATGATCATTCTTGCGATTGTTCATTGAAACCCTCTCTAATAGAGTTATACTGCTTGCCGGCAGCACATCAGTGGTTTACAAAGCGACCCCTCTGTAAACTAACAGAAAAAGCAGATTGTCAGTGGGAGAGACCCTGCAAATGAAGGTCTTCCACTGTTGGCCATAGACTACCTGCAGCTGTCACTAGAGGGAGGACGCTGTATAAGGATTTATACAGCTGCCACTGTGTGTTCAGTGCTACCTGTATGGAGCGCCCCCTAGTGGTGGCTGCCTGCTGCCAGAATCAAATAATTACCGTATTTTTCGCCTTATAAAACGCACCGGCCCATAAGACGCACCTAGGTTTTAGAGGAGGACAATAAGAAAAAAATATTTTTCATTATACCTCAGATCAGACCTCAGCTAACAGCCAAATCAGGCCCCCAATGTTAATAAGACCCCAACAAGACCTCAGATCAGACCCACAACCAGACCTCAGCTCAGACCCCAATGTTAATAATGGTCCTTTCACACTAGCGTTCGGGGCTCCGCTTGCGAGTTCCGTTTGAAGGCTCTCACAAGCGGCCCCGAACGGATCCGTCCAGCCCTAATGCATTCTGAGTGGATGCGGATCCGCTCAGAATGCATCAGTATGGCACCGTCTGTCCTCCGCTCAGCAGGCGGACACCCAAACGCTGCTTGCAGCGTTCGGGTGTCCGCCTGGCCACGCGGAGCTAAACAGATCCGTCCAGACTTACAATGCAAGTCAATGGGGACGGATCCGTTTGAAGTTGACACAATATGGCTCAATCTTCAAACGGATCCGTCCCCCATTGACTTTCAATGTAAAGTCTGGACGGATCCGTCTGAGCAACTTTCACATTTAGAATTTTTTCTAAAATATAATGCAGATGGATCCGTTCTGAACGGATCCCATCATCTGCATTATATGAGCGGATCCGTCTGTGCAGACACCAGACGGATCCGCTCTGAGACCCCAACAAGACCTCAGATCAGACCCACAACCAGACCTTAGCTCAGACCCCAATGTGAATGACCCCCAATTAGACCTCAGACCCCAATCAGACCTCATATCAGCCCCCAGAAGCCCCTACTGCCTCTCATTCTAGCCCCCATCAGCCCCCATTGCCTCTCATATTGGGCCCCAGCAGCGCTGGGCAGAACCAGCGTGCGCAGAGCGCCCTCACACTGTGCGCAGCCACTGCACAGCCGACAGCAGGTCCTCCTGTATTAATGAGCACTTCCATAATGGAAACGCTCATTAGTATTCGCCCCATAAGTGTCACGGTCATATTGGCGTTTGACCGTGACGCGATTGCCGTGCAGACTGCTTGCCAGGGGCAACATGTAGTTTATAGTTTACATGTGCACTTCCCCTTTAAAGTGTGCCTCCCTGCTGTTTGGTGAGCAAGGGGTTAATCTTCTGGCTAGTGGGGATTAAGGTGTTTCCTGGGTGTGGCTGCAAGCTTGATATAAACATGTGGCTTGCTGGCTGGGTGCAGTGGTACTACAGCCTTGCTTGGTGTTGGAGCTTTGCTCCTTGCCTGGGTGATTCTGCCCAGTCCGTGAGGGCCACCTTAGGGAACATAAATTGTCCTCCCTTTTGTACCCTCCTTGTACCTTTACCCTCTCTTGTTGTATGTGTGGTGTGGGTTTTTGTTCTGGGTGTGTGTAGCGTTTTGCTGGTTGTTACATGTCTGGGCTGTTGTTGGTGTTGGTCCCTGCATGTATGCTATACGTTACCCTGTATGTTGAAACCTCCAAAAGGGGGCTGGTTTCCTGGAGGGGTAATCTATATGTCTGGATGCAGTGCTGCCTGGGGCTGCCGTGCACCTTGCTGTATGGGGCCCAGGCAGTATCAGGTGTGCTGGATACCTGTGTGCGGTGTTGTTTGTACGGAGTCCTGTTTGGCGTGTGGGCTCCTGTACTTATGCACGGGTTCCAGTCGTGGTGGCAGCGGCAGGTAAGCGTGTTGTCTGGTGATCTTACCTGCCGATCCAGATGCTTCATATGGTCATTTCCCATACTAGGCAGCTGGAGACTCCGGTTCGTCTGAGTCCCTGAGGAACCAGTTGTCTCCTATTCCTGACCCCTATGCCAGGGACCATCAGGGTCAGCAGGATCCAGGTTCCAGTGCATGAGCCCTCCCACCTTCAGGGTTTGCTCATGAGGTCGGGAGATCAGGGTCAGGATTAGGGCGGCTGTAGGTTGTGGCCTGCTCCCTTCATTGTTGTCTGGCCTAGTAACAGTTCCCACTATACGGTGGGGAGTTTCCCCCACTCGCCACCGTGACAATAAGACACTTTTGGGGGGAAAATGCATCTTATGGGGTGAAAAATATGGTACTTATCAAGCCAGAAGAACAGAGATTGCCAAATACAGCTGCATACATAAACTTGCATGATTAACTGCTCACCAGGCCGGGATGTTGTAATCCTGAAGCTCTTCCATATCCAGGTGTTCAGTGCATCTCGGGTGAAGTTCATGTTGCTGGAATAAGTACTGAGATCTTTCCTTGGGAGTTGGAATCAAGGAGCTGAGCACAGGGGAGCGCTGGGTGATGATCTTCTTTACGGGAGGTCGTTTGGCATTAGCTTTCCTGTTCCAAAAATGATATCAGTCTGTTATAAATTCAGTATACATGAACAATAAAATGCAAAACTCTATCATCATCTCAGTATTTCTACAATATGACTTGGTGCTGAAATTCTGAGATAGATATTAAGGCAAAATAAGTCAGTAATATTATGCAAGACAGGAGGCAAACAGGATTAGGACTGTAGGACCAGTTGGATATAGCGCCATGCTTGTCTATGAGCTGAAGTTGGTATTGCAGCCCTACTCTAGTAATGTGAATGGGGCTGAGCTGCAATACCAATTACAGCCCATGGACAAGAGAGACGTTTTCTAATCTCATCCCCTTTAACCGTAGAGAGACTCCTGCCTAAAATGTAGACAGTGTGAACTTATACTGCGCCAAATTGCTCACTCTGGCTGAGGCTGGATGATAAATTTGGTGCAGGGTTACAACACTTCTGCCTAACTTTACACCAACCATTAGGATGCATAATTTGCACACAAATTTTGTTGCAATTTTCGCGCACATAGTCGCATCTTAAAGGGAACTGGTCAGCACATCCCTCAGTATTAAAAGAAGAGCACTGGCAGATTCCCTCTGTTCTGCTGATTGAAATGTTTCTGCCTCATTAAAATCTGTGGCTCCATTGCAGAGAAGTCACAACTATTCTGATATGCAAATGAGCTCTTTGGTGCAACCAAGGCAGCACCCTTGCACCTCATTGCACAAAAAATGCTGTCCTACAGTACCTTGAAAAAAGTATTCATACCCCTTTTTCAAATTTTTTCACTTTACACCCATAAAGTTAATTGTCTTTCATTGGGATTTTATGTGATAGACCAACACAAAGTAGCAAGTATGTGCGAAGTGAAAAGAAAATGATACTTGGTTTTCAATATTTTTAATATATTTTTTATATATAAAATCCTGGAAAGAGTGGCGTGCATTTGTATTCAGGCCCGCCTGAGTTAATACTTTGTAGGACGACCTTTCGATGCAATTACAGGTGCAAGTCTTTTGGGGTTTTCTAGAGGCTGAAATTTCTGCCCATTCTTCTTTGCAAAATAGCTTGTGCTCAGTCACATTAGATGGAGAGCGTCTGTGAACAGCAATTTTCAAGCTTTGCAACAGCTTTGGGATTTAGGTCTGGACTGACTGGGCCATTCTAACACATGAATATGCTCTGATCTAAACCATTCCATTGTAGCTCTGGCTGTATGTTTAGGGTCTTCCTGCTGGAAGATGAACCTCCGCCACAGTCTCAGGTCTTTTGTAGCCTCTACCAGGTTTCCCTCCAGGATTACCCTGTATTTAGCTCCATCCATCTTTACATAAACTCTTCCCAGCTTCCCTGTTCCTGCTGAAGAAAAGCAGCCCCACAGTATGATGCTGCCACCACCATGTTTCACGTTGGGGATGGTGTGTTCAGGGTGATGTGCAGTGTTAGTTTTCCACCACACAGAGAGTTTTGCATTTAGGCCAAAAAGTTCAACTTTGGTCTCATCTGACCAGAGCACCTTCTTCCACGTTTGCTGTGTCCCCTACATGGCTTTTGGCAAACTGCAAACTTCTTATAGTTAGTTTTCAAAAATGGGTTTCTTCTTGCCGCTCTTCCATAAAGGTCAGATTTGTGGAGTACACAACTAATAGTTGTCCTGTGGACAGTTTCTCCCACTTGAGCTGTGGATCTCTGTAGAGTCATCATGCAGCTCTTGGCTGCTTCTCTAATTAGTGCTCTCCTAATTAGTGCCATGTCATGTCAGGTTTGCAGTTGTGCCATACACCTTCCATTTTCGGATCATGGATTAAACAGTGCTCCGAGAGATGTTCAGAGTTTGGGATATTTTTTTTCTAACCTAACCCTGCTTTACATTTCTCCACTACTTTATCCCTGACCTGTCTGGTGTGTTCCTTGATTTTTATGATGCTGTTTCATCACTAATGTTTCCTAACAAACCTCTGAGGCCTTCACGGAACAGCAGTAGCTATACTGAGAATAAATTACACACAGTTGGACTCTATTTACTAATTAGGTGACTTTGGAAGGCAATTAATCACATTGGATTTCATTTAGAGTACAGGGGGCTGAATACAGATACACATCCTACTTTTAAGATGATTATTTATAAAAAAAAATTGAAAACCATGTATCATTTTCTTTTCACATCACACATACTTGCTACTTTGTGTTGATCTATCACATAAAATCCCAATAAAAATAAATTTAAGTTTGTGCGTGTAACATGAAAAAATGTGGAAAAGTTCAAGGGGTGTGAATACTTTTTCAAGGCACTGTATATCATGAATAGCAGCACCGCCCCTCCCCAGCTGTGAGTGACAGGGTCAAGCTGGCGATGTAATCCCGTCTGGCCCTGTTCTTGTGCATTTGCCTTTGCTTCGTGAATTGGCGCGTGCACAGTACAGCCCTGGTGCTTGACAGCCCTGGTGCTGTACTGTGCATGCGCCAATTCCCAATGCGATGACACATGCGAAAGAACACAGGGCCAGACGAGATTACATTGCCAGCCTGGTTTGTCACTCGCAGCTGGGGAGGGTGGAGGGGGCAGTGCTATCCACGATACAGGGCAGAGCTTTTTGTGCGATAAGGTGCAATGGTGCCACCCTCGTTGCACCAAAGAAGCTAATTTGCATATCAGAATAGACAGGATTTCTCTGCAATGGAGCCACAGATCTGAATGGGGGCAAAAACGTTTGAATCAGCAGAACAGAGGGAATCGTACAGTGCTCCATATATCTGAGGTTTGTGCTGACAGATTAATTTTAAGCTACACCCTTTCCTACTAAACCACGCCACTTTCCCCATGGCAAGGTAAGTGCTGTGGTTTATTCTTTGTGTCACCTTTTATTCATAAATAGTTCTAAAAGCCAAAATTCCAGGTGCAATGACATTAGTAAATGTGGACCATTAACTGTAAGCAGGCTATAGGTACAGTGGGTGTGCACTCGTAAGTGATCATTTATTAATACCATAAATCACATCATACATCTGAGCCTGCGGTATCACAGCTGGATGCTCAGGGTCTGGCTCCAGTATTTCTGCAGCTGCATACCTCATGTTCTGTGAGAGGTTCAGTCTCTATCCAAATGCATTAGACTACCATATGGCATGGTGTCCTGTGATAAGCATGCAGTGTGCAAAAATATATTGCTTCTCCGGACCCTGGATAAGACCAGCAGAAGGAGGAACTCCATTATCATGGGGCAAGGAATGATGCTCTTCTGATACACCACACACTGTTACAGGCAGTGGGCGTGGAACTACAGTGTCAAACGAACAGATTTGACTTGGGGCTACTCCTAAGGGTGTTATCCTGGCAGTC
Source organism: Bufo gargarizans (assembly GCF_014858855.1). Classification (NCBI taxonomy): domain Eukaryota; kingdom Metazoa; phylum Chordata; class Amphibia; order Anura; family Bufonidae; genus Bufo; species Bufo gargarizans. The sequence continues at coordinate 31,581,315 of NC_058090.1, forward strand.
CTCTGGTCTTTACCCTTTAACCCCTATACAAGGATCTAGACTTCGCTGCAGGGGAACCACCAGGTCTCTACCTCCCAGAGTAATCTCTGTGGGGTCGACAGCTGACCCATGTGGGACAAGAGACACTAGTGCGAAGGGTCAGTCAAAATCATAGTCAGGGACAGGCAGAGGTCAGGGAAGGCAGAGTACAAGCATTCTGAAAAACAGTTCAAGGTTAGGGGAGGAAGGTGGCAGCTCAGGATCAGTATGAAGATCAGGCAGGGGTCAGGTCAGGCAGCGAAGGTTCAAATCTGGGAAACAAGCAGTAGGCGGTATACAGGCAGACAGGACAGCTTTGCAGGACACTAGCGGATTTGAACCTATTGCTCAGGCACCTTTCCACAGGGGAAGTTGCTTTAAGCACCCTGAGTTCGCCAGTCATTGGCTAATGATGCCGCGCACGCGCACTTTGACGGCCAAGGTGGGGGCGTGCATATGCTCCCTATGGGTGTCACGGCTGAGGATGGGGAAAACCCTCAGCCGTGCGATGACAGAAGATGGTAGTCATGACTCGGCCAGGAAGACAGAATTAGGGAGCAGGTCACCTCCTATTGCTTCCCTAATCTGACCCTAACTCCTAGCGACATGAGCCGACCTTGAAGGTATGAGGACTCATGCTCTGGAACCTCGGGTCCCTACTAACCCTCCGCAGGTCCCTAGGCTAGGAGCTGGGTAGACTACCTGTTCCTCCTGGACATGGAGAAATAGGAGTCTAAAGATGGCCAAACTATAAAGAAAGGGGAACAGGAACAGTCATATGGCAATGGCAGGTAAGTGCAACATACACACACACCTAACAGAGAGGTTGCTAGGTGCAACCGCATGAACATTGCCGCAAGCTGCCTAGCACCAGCTCAGGCTGCTATACTGCGACAATCCCAAAAGACTTGTTGCCCGCGGCAACCACAAGTGAGGCAACACACTAGGGGCCCTCACCTGTGGTTGAACAACTAAACCAAACCGCAGGCAACCGCATACGGTTCAGGAGTCACGACCAAGACCATGGCTGTGACAATGGGCAGAGCGAGAGTGGCTGAGCAGGCAACCAGGCTACAGGGAAATGACAGAGCTACCCCAGGAGACGGGCCTGCCAGGAAGAACAAGAAAGTAGTTCATTTATTCGGTGACTAGATCATTTATATGGCACGTAAAATCAACTTTTGTCAGCAGCACATAGTCCTGTATAAACAGGGATCTGCTGCTGACAAACAATCAATCAATCTGTATGAAGATGAATGATCATAGCAGCGATTGTTCATCCCCATCCTATACAAAGGGAATGATTGCTGCATGTAAATGCAGCTCACACAAATACATAATTTTCGAGAATGGACAGTTCTTTCCTGATAGTTGCACTGTGTGTCGACCCATGTAAATGAGCCCTAAACGTATGCTGACACCATTGACCAGTATTGCCGTATACCAGTATTACATGATATATCGCTCCTGCTCCCCCAAACACACGAATGCACGGCTTAGTCAAGCATGCATGTTTTGTAAATGGTGCGAAGGCGGCAGCCAGATTCCTATACCAGACAAAAGACAACTTCCCCTTATCTCCTCCGAGAATCTTCCACCGGGGGAGAGTTCGGGAGGCCCCATACAAATTGAGAGGTTGGCCTGCAGCACCATATTTGGTGAGTCCGGACAGCATTTCTCTAATGCATATGGTAGTGTCTTGTACCTGTCTTCAGCATATGTAGCCATCTTTTTCTTATTCCCAGACAGGTTTCTGCTTGGCGTCGTATCTTTCAGCCGAAGGGCAGGATTAAAATTGTTGGTACGCAGCATTCTGCCAACCTCTTCCTGAATTGCTTCCAGCTTCTTGCGCCTGAACACCACCCAGGCAACTTGAATGCAGAAACTATATAAACACTGCAAGGAACAAACACAATGAGCGTACTTGGGCTAAATCATGAAAACGAATTCAAAGCAACCGGTCCCACCCCGTACAGGAACTGGAATCTGATCGGCCATTGTTAGAAGGCTTTCATACAGGGTCATACATAAAGCCATGTGGATCCTCTGGGGTCCTTGGAGGCGGGCCATATCTGGTTGGTCCAACCCCTTTATTGATGGTGAGAACCAATGCAGGATGCCCCGCCTCAGAGGAGCTACATTAATATCAGACAAGGGGATGGCGAATTTGCCCAAGAGTCAAATTATAGGGCCGGAAAAGGGGACATGATCTGGGGATCTTTATTATCTAGGGACCTCTAAAATCCCACTCTGAGGGACTCTAACTACAAGTATCTGATGTTTGACTTGAAATACTGGGACTGGGCTGTGTCACTATTACATTACTGGGCTATATCACTATTATTTCACTGCTCTGTATCACTATTATTTCACTGGGCCTTATCACTGTTATATCACTGGGCCGGATCACTATTATTTCACTGGACTGTATCACTGATATCACTGGGCCGGATCACTATTATTTCACTGGACTGTATCACTGATATAACTGTGCTAGATCACTATTATTTCACTGGACTGTATCACTGATATAACTGTGCTAGATCACTATTATTTCACTGGACTCACTATCATTTCACTGGGCTGTATCACTATTATATTGCTGGGCTGTATCACTATTACACCACTGGGCTGTATCAGTATTATAACCCTGGGCTGCATCACTATTTTTTCACTGGACTGTATCACTGATATCACTGGGCTGGATCACTATTATTTCACTGGACTCACTATCATTTCACTGGGCTGTATCACTATTATATTGCTGGGCAGTGTGACTATTACACCACTGGGCTGTATCAGTATTATAACCCTGGGCTGTATCAGTATTATAACCCTGGGCTGTATCAGTATTATAACCCTGGGCTGTATTACTATTACATCACTGGGCTGTATCACTAGTGTGGTATTATTAGTGTACTCTGTGGCATTATTATTTAGGCACTATATAGCTCTGGTATTTTGGCATTGCACTGGCACAGTAGCACTATTTGGTGGTATTATTTTGACAAGTTACCACTATTTTTTGTGACTGTGCTTATTTTAATACATTACAGGTGAATACATTTTTAGCTTTCAATGTCTATTGGATTTCCCGATCTAGTTTCCCTATACCTCCTTCCAAAAAGGGAGGGGCGCTCACACAGATATTTGCCTAGAGGCCTCCATTGTAACTTGAAGTTGAGAAAGGCCTGAATGTGGAGTATCTCTACCTATCTATCATCTGTATCTATCTATCTAATATCTATGTAATATCTATCTATCTATCCTCTATCTATATGTATCTATCTATCTATTCAGGAATGTGGCAAGGCCAGTCTAAAAACACAACTAAATCTGTCGCAAGTGGCATTTTAAAAGTTGCAAACACAATATATGCCAAAATAGTGGCGCGGGCAGATGATAAATCTCTCCCTATATCTGTGAGGATGCATTATGATAAGTTATCTAAATATTAAAGCTATTTATGATGGGAATAACAATTTTACATACCAGTAATTTACTGAATTGTGGTACTGAATCTAAAGCCTGTATTACACTGGCCGATTATATTACACTGGCCGATGCTCGTTAGCGATAATCTGCCTTTGCAATACTGCCACCGATTACCCAATGAAGTAGCAAACGCTCATTCGTCGGCCAATTGCAGGTTTAAAAATCATTGCTTGCCGGCGGAAGATCGTGCCATCTAATCACGCTCAATGATTCAGTGTGGGAACGAACGATGGCATTAGCGATCACTGCTCCCCATACTGTGGAGGGGATCGCTGCCTGTAATAGCGGTCTCCTCCACGGATGAGCAGGAACTCTTCCCTCAGGACAATGGCCTGTTACATCGCTGGATCTAATACAGCCCTAGGACTGGCCTGCAAAATGTGAGAGGAAAAGTTCTGCTCATACACGATGGATTATTCATCCTCTGGGATGACGCCAGGTGAGATGATCACAATCTGACAGAATCAAGACCATTCCTGCCCGGAGCCGACTGCAGTAGATGATTAGTGGTTACTGATATTGGATTCCGGTTTCCATCAGCCATGACAGGTAAGAGCAGGAGCAGTACCTCAAAGAATCGGCGGTCCCTCAGAGTGGCCGACGCTCTGCCCCTGGAATAGAGAGATAGGAATAATAGTTACCCCATGGACTAAGGTCTGTATTACACCAACAGACTATCTGACCAATATCTGTCCAATCAGACCAATAGTTGGTGTGTAATAGGCCATCTGACCAATGACTGGCCAGAAAAACTGTCAGATAATCTGTTGGTGTAATACAGGATTTAGCAGATAGTTTATTTATTTATTTATTTACTTGTTTATATAGCAGTGACATATTCCTCAGCGATGTACAGACATTATCACCACGCTCTGTCCCAAGTGGGGCTGATAGTCTAAGGCTGCATTCAGACGACTGTATTTTTCTGGGTCCACATCCGTTCCCCAATTTTGCAGAAACGGGTGCGCATCCGTACTTCCATCTCGCAGCCCCGCAAAAAAAAAGATAGATCATGTCCTAGTGTTGCCCGCAGTTGCAGACAAGAATAGGCATTTCTATCGTTGGGCTGGACGTGTGCGCTCCGCTAACTGCGCAACTCACGCGGCCGATATCCATGTTTTGCGGATCTGCAATTTGCAGACTGCAAAAGACATACAGTCGTGTGAATGTACCCTTAGTTCTCTATCAGTATGTCATTGGAGTCAATGTATAGTGTCATATCATTTCTATCATTACTATTAAAGGGGTTGGCCCACCTCACACATTGGTGGCATATAATGGCATATAAGCAGGGTATGTCACCAATGTCAGATAGGTGCGGGTCGCACCTCCAAAGTGAACAAGGGCTCACTGCAGAAGCGCATCCACCCTCCATTAAAGGGGTTATCCCATGACTAATGTAAAAAATGAACAAAAGACATCATATAGTACAAGACAACCTCTTTCTAACAAAGCTAGAACCAGCCCTGTGCCTCACATGGATCCAGAGATCTCCCCATTCATTGCTCTGCTAGATTTATATCAAGCTGACAGCTCAGGGGGCGTGTCTTTTCTGCTGCAGCTAAGGGGCGTGGCCAGTCTCTCCCTATCACAGCTCAAGGGGAGTGTCTTTTCCGCTGCAGCTAAGGGGGCGTGTCTCAGCTCTCCCTATCACAGCTCAGGAGGCAGTTGGAGGATGGAACTGAGCATGTGCGGCCATCTCAGTGAGCAGGACAAAGAAATAAGAAAAATAACAAGCAGCAGGTGGCGCTATACAGATATATTTTATTGAATAACTCAGTGGCTATGCAAAATTTTTATTTACATGCAATTACAAAAGTATTCAGAGCCAGGTGCTAGTCTGCAAACTGTAGAATATTTTTCGTGGGACAACCCCTTTAACTTCTTTGGGTGCCAAAAAGTAGTCGAGCACCGGCCTGGCTATTTCTGGGAGTCCCATAGAGGTGAATGGACAGGTGGTCGCTCTTGTGCGGTGAGCCCTTGAGCACTTTGGAGGTGGGACCTGCACCTATCTGACATGATATGTCACCAACGTGTGAGGTAGACTAATCCCTTTAATAGTAATGATAGAAGTGGTATAACACTACCGCTCAGCTCTTTTCGGAACTCCCATAGAATAAAACAGAGAGCACGCCACCTCTGTGCTGTGCGCTCTCCTTCGCTTTGGGGGCTATGTTCTACAGATAGGTGTGGATCCCCTTAGGTGAAAGTTTGATCCTCGCCTTTACAAGTGATAACCTAGCCTCAGGATAGGCGTTCACTATCTGATCGGCGGGTTTCCAACACCCCGGAACCCCCACTAATGAGCCGTTTCAGAGTAGCGCCAGAACTTCACAGCGCCATCTATTGTGTAGTGGACGGAGCTGGTTACTGCAGTGTTGCTTGCATTGATGTGAATGGGGGCAGCTCTGCAGTTACCAGCTCCGTCCACTGCACAACAGATGGCGCTGTGCAGTTCCAGTGCTGACTTCTGGTGCTGGAACTGAAGAACAGGAAATCGGCGGGTGTCAGATCCCCTACGATGAGATAGGCCATCCCTTGTAAAGGAGTGGACAACCCCTTTAATCCAGTCAGGGGCACAGCTATTGGGGGTATGTAGGCAGCAGCGTTATCTGGGTCCTAGGGCCTGGAGAGGGAACCCAAAACCTGTCTGCCAAATAATGAGATGCGATTATTATAAATGGCGCGTGGCCGATGGGGGGGCCACGTTACAGATTTGACATTGTGGCCCCGGAGCAATGCAGAAAAAGGTGCGGTGTAGAGGAAGACATCTGCCAGGGCTTGTCTCACGAAAACTGCTGAGTAAAAACCTCTCAGCAAAAACGAAGCTCTGCTAAGAGTCTCCAACCCAAGGCCTTTTCTAGTAGGAAGGTATTCACTGCCATCAGTGCCAAAACTAAAAGTAAACCCTACACGACAGCGAACAAAGACGCTACCCGCCCCGCGTCCTTAAATGATCCCAGTTTGGCCGCTGCGCAAGTATGCAAATAGTTAACTAACACTGGTGAGCAAAATGCCAGTAAAATAAGTTCTCAATAGAGCTGCCAAAGCAAAGAAAATGGATAATACACAGATTCAGATGGCTGAGCATACAAGATTGACAAAAGATGCTGTGTAGTTATAGGATGAGTCATCGGGCACATCACGAAAAATCTACATAAGTCACGCCATGCTACCTCAAATCCCGTATATAAGGGGGTATCCCCCCTTAAAGGGTCTTTCTGGCAGTACAATATTGATGACCTATCCCCTGAGTGGTGGGGGTCCAACTCTCAGCACCCCCAATGATCGGCTGTTTGAAGAGGGTGCGGTGCTCCGATGAGTGCTGTGGCCTCCAAGCACAGCGCCGTCCATTGTATAGTGGCTGCACTTGGTATTGCAGCCCAGAACCATTCACTTGAACGGGACTAAGCTGCACATAGGCCATGCGACCGATGGACATGATGTCACTGTCCTCACCGGCCTCTTCAAATTGCTAATTTTCAGGGGGTTCCAGGAACCAATCAGATATTGATGACTTGTCCTGAGGGTAGGTCATCCAAATTGCACTTCTGGAAAACCCCTTTAAAAGCATTGCTTCCATGGAAGAGTACCTACAATAGCACACGGAGACCACGTGGCTTGTTCTAAGTAGTTAGACAAAAAAGAATGGGTTAAGCAGCACTCCAGGTCCCAATCTGGGGACAGTTGCCAGTAGAAAAATAGATAAGTCGGTGCCCGCAGATGGGGATCCTGGCTGGGGGTCCCATACGGTTACAAATAGATACAAAATCCACAGCACTCCTCAGTTTTGGTGAAAAAGCCGGTTACTTTATTGGTAACAGCAGCAAATGGATATCCATTTGCTGCTGTTACCAATAAAGTAACCGGCTTTTTCACCAAAACTGAGGAGTGCTGTGGATTTTGTATCTATTTGTTCTAAGTAGTTACACCGCCTTTATGTACCGCAGTGCTGCGCAGTCTCGGTGCACATGGCTCTGCCAAGTGCATGTGTCCTTCAAGAGGTTTTCTCTTCATTAGGCCCTTCTAAGAGATATTGAGATGACAGAGAGGGGTCCCTTGCTTGGGACAACCCTCTATTAGTCACATAATCCAGTGATTAAAAAGATAAGAACAAGTAACATGACCTCACATGGAGCCAGAGACTGCAGGACCTGGTCGGCGTTATGAAAATCACACTGCGCAGGCGCCAATTACTCATACTACCGCGAGAGGTGTAATTCGCCTTGCTAACATAGGAGACCACAACAAGCATGGCCGAATAAGCAGAAAACGTAACTGCGCAGATTCATGCCCATACATGATGCGGACGCCTCTACACATCCCCTGACCGCAGCACATGATCGCCGCGAATATTATCCATGGCATCCTGGTATAGAGCGATGGGCTAAATACAGAGAGGGGGTAAACAGTGGACCACCACCGTCACCCACTCTCAAACACACCCACCTATAGCGCTCTGATAAGGCACTAGCGGCTAAAGCTGCCATAAATATCCAGCTCAATATATAACGGGGGTCAGTATAAGGAGCCAGGGGGCCCAGTGTCCTCCCAGGGACCAACCTGACAGAGGGCACAGCGCCCTATTAGGATAAGGGAAATACAGGTGTCACCTTTGTGCAGCCCCGATCCCCCATCCACTCCCTGGACAATACGACCCTAATATTAATGAGAGGCATCCAACATCAGGGGGCATAAATTATACCCATAGAGTGGTTCAATATCAATCACCCCATGTCGAAAAGACGGCATGCGGGGGATCAAAAGTGATCCACCACTCTATCTAAACAATTAAGTAATAAGGCCATTATAGAATGTAGGATCCCAGGTTATGTTGGCACTGTGGTATTATAGTGAGAGATTATTATGTAATCACCTCATCTAATCCTGTATGCTATAAGAGCACAGTTGTTTGCACATGTCACTGGACAAAGGCTCCATAGAGAGAGCTGGAACCTTGCTGTCACATGGCTTCATAAATCACCCGCTTTTTTTATGAATTATTGGAGTGCTGCCTTCTCTTTTCTCAAGATGACGAGCAAGACCTTGGTCGCCGGTCTTTTGAAGGAATTTGCACCTCTATTTGCTGTTTGTGTGCTGCTCTTTACTTTTTTTGTTTAGATAGACAGACAGACAGACAGACAGATAGATAGATAGATAGATAGATAGATAGATAGATAGATATTTGCTTGATAAAGACAGCAATAAGCTGTTGAAACGTACCCTGATTTTGGGTCCAATAAATCATCAACTTTTGAATTGATTTGGAGTGCTGCTGGCTATTTTTCACTTCTAGATAGATAGATAGCTAGACAGACAGACAGACAGATAGACAGATAGATAGGTGAATAGATATGAGATAGATATTAGATAGATAGATAGATATAGAATAGGTGGATAGATAGACAGATATTAGATAGATCGATAGATAGATGAATAGATATGAGATAGATATATAGATATTAGATAGATAGATAGATAGGTGAATAGATATGAGATAGATAGATAGATAGTTAATAGATAGATAGTTAATAGATAGATAGATAGATAGATAGATAGATAGATAGATTAGATAATTACTCTTTTAAAACTTTACTGGGAAATGGTTTTTACAGAATATCTATTGGTAATTCCCAACCCTCATTACTGGAGCCACCCCAGGCCTATAATCTCAGGATATCATACTTTCCGCACGCCAGATGATGCTGCTTGTCCATCCCCTCTCCAAGTACAAGAATGGAGTACTTAAAGGCGAGGTGCTTCATTGCGGCCTCCACGGTCTTGTTGATGGCCGCCATCTCCTCTTCTTCTAGAACCTTTGGTCGCCTAGGAACACACATAACCAGGGGATTATTATCATAGTACAGGACATACACGTAATATAATAATAATGATTATGTACACACTGTATGTCACTTAGAGGATATATCCACTGTTGAACACAATTTTAAATATAAAATGATTTCAAATAAAAAACTGAGTAACTTTATAAACACATTACATTACTTATCTTGTACTATCGAGTTACAGCCTGCATTATACTCCAGAGCTGCACTCACTATTCTGCTGGTGGAATCACTGTGTACATACATTACTTATCCTGAGCTACATCCTGTATTATACTCCAGAGCTGCACTCACTATTCTGCTGGTGCAGTCACTGTGTACATACAATACTGATCCTGTACTGATCCTGAGTTACATCCTGTATTATACTCCAGAGCTGCACTCACTATTCTGCTGGTGGAATCACTGTGTACATACATTACTTATCCTGTACTGATCCTGAGCTACATCCTGTATTATTCTCCAGAGCTGCACTCACTATTCTGCTGGTGCAGTCACCGTGTACATACATTACTGATCCTGAGTTACATCCTGTATTATACTCCAGAGCTGCACTCACTATTCTGCTGGTGCAGTCACTGTGTACATACAATACTGATCCTGTACTGATCCTGAGTTACATCCTGTATTATTCTCCAGAGCTGCACTCACTATTCTGCTGGTACAGTCCCTGTGTTCATACAATACATTACTGATCCTGTACTGATCCTGAGTTACATCCTGTATTATTCTCCAGAGCTGCACTCACTATTCTGCTGGTGCAGTCACTGTGTACATACAGTACATTACTGATCCTGAGTTACATCCTGTATTATACTCCAGAGCTGCACTCACTATTCTGCTGGTGCAGTCACTGTGTACATACATTACTGATCCTGTATTGATCCTGAGTTACATCCTGTATTATTCTACAGAGCTGCACTCACTATTCTGCGTGTGCAGTCCCTGTGTTCATACAATACATTACTGATCCTGTACTGATCCTGAGTTACATCCTGTATTATACTCCAGAGCTGCACTCACTATTCTGCTGGTGCAGTCACTGTGTACATACATTACTGATCCTGTACTGATCCTGAGTTACATCCTGTATTATACTCCAGAGCTGCACTCACTATTCTGCGTGTGCAGTCACTGTGTTCATACAATACATTACTGATCCTGTACTGATCCTGAGTTACATCCTGTATTATACTCCAGAGCTGCACTCACTATTCTGCTGGTGCAGTCACTGTGTACATACATTACTGATCCTGTACTGATCCTGAGTTACATCCTGTATTATACTCCAGAGCTGCACTCACTATTCTGCGTGTGCAGTCACTGTGTTCATACAATACATTACTGATCCTGTCCAGTCAATGCCGGCAGTTTGAGACGAAAGGAATGGTAACAACCAGTTATCAATTCTTCATCAATATTCAGGAGGAATAACAGAGGAACAGCACATGCAGAGTTATGAGCAAGGGTACGTCTGGAAACAAGGGCGCATAATTATACGAAACCCAGGACAACATTTCACAACTTTTCATCTCATAAAACGTTCTTACATGGAAACACTTACGGCAGTAAAGATTTGGGCTGCTTGCCACGTGACTGTTTCACCAAAAAGCAGTATAAGTAATTAATCAAAGCCATGAGGAAATCGTCAAGTTGCTGAGATCTAAATAAAACAGAAAAAAAAAACATTACATTAATTTGGTTTATTAACCTGGAAGATACATTGTTGGAGGTTCCACTGGATGTATCTCCACAGGAAGATGTAATGCCCTTCTTCTGGATCCCTATATGTGAAGAATACGCGGTCATCAGAACCAGCAGTAGGGGGCAGCACAACACTAACCCACCTATTCAAAACTGACGCAAAACCTCAGCTACCCATGCATTGGGCTGATACAGATAGCACTGCTACCACCCATATACCACAAGGTACAATAGAAAAAAAAATTAGGATCCGTTACACGGACACCTACCTCCGCTCTTGGACAATACAGTAGCGTTGCAGCAGCTGGTCAGTGAGTGCTACGTCCTTTTCCAAGGCCAGTGATTTCATGTTCATCAGTCACATGGCCTACGTGCAACTCAGTCCCATTCAATTAAATGGGCCTGGATTGCAGTACCAAGCACGACCACTATACAATGTACGGCGCTGTGCTTGGTAAGCTGCGAAGAGGCTGCAGCGCTCACCGAAGCGCTGATTGGCGAAGGTGCCGCGAGTTGGACCCTCACCAAATCAGATACTGGTGCCCTATCCTGAGGATTGGCTATCAATGTTGTCCTTTTATATTGTGTCTTTATGTGTTTATTTGTGGATGTGACTTACCTGAGGATGCTGGAAAATCCAAAAGTCAAGCAAAGACGTTCTTGTTCTTCAATTAAGTTTAAAGCCACTCCTGGAAGACAGTGGATACATAAATAAGACGTGATCTCCAAAAATGTCTAAAATGGACTTTTACGTGAGCCTTAGGCCCCTTTCACACGGGTGAGTTTTCCTCGCGGATGCGATGCGTGAGTTGAACGCATTGCACCCGCACTGAATCCCGACCCATTCATTTCTATGGGGCTGTTCACATGAGCGGTGATTTCCACGCATCACTTGTGCGTTGCGTGAAAATCGCAGCATGCTCCTCTTTGTGCGTTTTTCACGAGGCCCCATAGAAGTGAATGGGGTTGCGTGAAAATCGCAAGCATCCGCAAGCAAGTGCGAATGCGGTGCGATATTCACTCGCGGTTGCTAGGAGACAATCGGGATGGAGACCCGATCATTATTATTTTCCCTTATAACATGGTTATAAGGGAAAATAATAGCATTCTGAATATAGAATGCGAAGTAAAATAGCGCTGGAGGGGTTAAAAAAACAACAACATTTAACTCACCTTAGTCCACTTGATCGTGCTGCCTGGCATCTCTTCTGTTTCCTTTGCTGAACAGTCACATGATCTTTTACCATGGTGATGGATCATGTGATGACGTCACCACAGGTCCTGTTCAGCAAAGGAGACAGAAGGAGATGCCGGCTGCGCGATCAAGTGGACTGGACTAAGGTGAGTTAAATTTTTTTAATTTATTTTTTAACCCCTCCAGCGCTATTTTACTATGCATTCTGTATTCAGAATGCTATTATTTTCCCTTATAACCATGTTATAAGGGAAAATAATACAATCTACAGAACACCGACCCCAAGCCCGAACTTCTGTGAAGAAGTTTGGGTTTGGGTACCAAACACGCGCAATTTTTCTCAAGCGAGTGCAAAACGCATTACAATGTTTTGCACTCGCGCGGAAAAATCGCGCGTGTTCCCGCAACGCACCCGCACATTTTCCCGCAACGTGTGAAAGAGGCCTTACAGTTACTAGATCAAGCCGTGAACCTTGTATTCCTCCACCCTGCGGTCAAGCATGTACCCCGCTGCTCCATTCAGTGGCCCACTTGCTGCTTGGCCAGGATTTAGACGCATTTATGAATTTCGACTTTCAGGCTACTTTCTCACTTGCGTTGTTGTTGCGTTTTAGATCTCAATACCCCAAAAAAAAAATGCTTCCGTTTGGTCCTCATGCATTCTGAATAGGAAGAGATCCGGTCAGTTTTGTGACTGGACACAAAACCGCTGCAAGCTACGGTTTTGTGTCCGGTCATAAAAAATAAAAAATAAATTAAAAAAAAAGGATCCGGCACTGAAAAGAATGTAAGTCAATGAGGAGCCTAAAAAAACGGAGCCATAAGTCTTTCAATGTATTTAGTGACGGATCCATTTTTTCCGTTTTGATTTCACACAACCGCATTCTAACAGAACGGATGCCTCCTCGCAAAATCAAAACGGATCCTTTTGATTACGGTATTGAGATCTTCCAGAATAAATAATGCAAGGGTGAAAGTAGCCCTAACCCACTGAAAAAGTTTTGGGCGGCCTCACTCCAGCCTCCAAATTGAGAAAAATCGTAAAGATGCAACAAATGTATCATGGTGGTGAGACAGTTTGATACATTTGTTGCAAATAATGGTAACATTGCCTCCAGCAAAAGCAGTGACTATAATAGATTCTTTATCCAATATTAATTCGAAAAGTCCTGCATTATACCATTTGGTCTGAAGGTGGCGCCGCAGCAGACACAATATGTCACCTTGATGACAGGACAAGCATAGCCCATTTCCCCTTTCTTTATGCAAATGTGGTGTCATATATTATTTGTGCCACATCCACGCGGTTTGCATTTTAATGGTCAGATGTCATTTTAACTCCGTGCGCTCCTGCTTCAGCTGATTTCCAATTAAGTCCAGTGTTATAGTGAAACAATGAAATGTCCCCCACAAGGGCTGCTATGACCATTCCTTTGTCCCCTAAGAGGGCTCTTATGGCCAATTCCCTTGTCCCCTAAATTGGCCGCTATGACCATGCTCTTGTCCCCTGAGAGGGTTGCTATTGCAGCGACCGGGCCACAGGGGCAACAGCTGATGGGGGTAGTAGTAGTTTAACTCACGGTTAGCAGAGCTCCCTGGGCCGGAGTTCAGTGAAGGGAAGGACAGCACCAGTTCCTTCGAGGCACACTCTGTTGTCCAGGGATTCCCGCGAGGTGTTGGGTGAGGTCCCCTTGGTGGAATAGGTTTTTCCACAATGTCCATAGAGGAATAGTATAGTCGCCGGCTGTGTCCAGGCACTTTAAGGCTTCTCCCGGTCACTGGTTCTTGTGGAGCCCATAAGCTAATGCTGCTTCTATCTCCACTAGACTTTCTCTATACCCATACATTGACTCTCTGGTCTGTGCTAGGTAACTGACCATGCCCTTGTCCCCTACGAGGGCTGCTATGGCCATTCCCTTGTCCCCATGAGGCTTCATATTGCCATTCCCTTGTCCCCATGAGGCTTCGTATGGCCATTCCCTTGTCCCCATGAGGCTTTGTATGGCCATTCCCTTGTCCCCATGAGGCTTTGTATGGCCATTCCCTTGTCCCCATGAGGCTTTGTATGGCCATTCCCTTGTCCCCATGAGGCTTCGTATGGCCATTCCCTTGTCCCCTACGAGGGCTGCTATGGCCATTCCCTTGTCCCCATGAGGCTTCATATGGCCATTCCCTTGTCCCCATGAGGCTTCGTATGGCCATTCCCTTGTCCCCATGAGGCTTCGTATGGCCATTCCCTTGTCCCCTACGAGGGCTGCTATAGCCATTCCCTTGTCCCCATGAGGCTTCATATGGCCATTCCCTTGTCCCCATGAGGCTTTGTATGGCCATTCCCTTGTCCCCATGAGGCTTTGTATGGCCATTCCCTTGTCCCCATGAGGCTTTGTATGGCCATTCCCTTGTCCCCATGAGGCTTCGTATGGCCATTCCTTTGTCCCCTACGAGGGCTGCTATGGCCATTCCCTTGTCCCCATGAGGCTTCGTATGGCCATTCCCTTGTCCCCATGAGGCTTCGTATGGACATTCATCGTCCCGTCAACAATGGACTTTATTATGCAGAGGTGCGCCTTGAAGCTACTGGGCCCCACTTGCTAAATCTATCAATGTTATGTGTAGTATTGGTCTCTTTATATGTGTCTGTCTTTTTGGGAACCCCCAGGCTCCATGGGCGTAGGAAGCGGGGGGGACGGATCCCCCCCAGGAAATAATACGGGGGGACAGGTTTGGTCAAATCCCCCCCAGCGGCAGTGTGCGGCGGCAGCGGCGGGGCAGGCACTGAGATGAGCGCTTCCATTGTGTAAGCGCTCATCTCCATAGTGATCTGACTGTTTGTATCGCGGTCCTCAGGACAGCGATACAAACAGAAGGCTGCAGAGGAGCAGGGCAGGGAGGTGTGTCCCTTTCCTGTTCCTCTGATAGACTGCCGGCACTACTAGGCCGGCAGCCTATCAGAGGCCGGCGTGATGACGTAATCGCGCCGCCTGAGCCGTACAGCGCTGGAGTCGGGACACAGGCCAGAAGAGGCCTGCATCGCATCGCTCCAAAGAGGTAAGTATAAGTGTTCATTATTATTTTTTAACTATATACAATACTTAGTTTTTTTTACTGGCACATAATGGGGGGGGGGGGGCTGGTTATTACTGGCACATAATGGGGGGGGCCCGGTTATTACTGGCACATAATGGGGGGGGGGGGCCGGTTATTACTGGCACATAATGGGGGGGGCAGTTATTACTGGCACATAATGGGGCCTGGGGGGGCCCTGTTATTACTGGCACATGATTGGGGAGGGGCCCTGTTATTACTGGGATATGATTGGGGGCCCTGTTATTACTGGCTGATGAGAGGCGCTGGGGGGGGGCTGATGAGAGGCGCTGGGGGCTGCTGGAAAGGCACTGGGGGCTGCTATGAGGCATGGGGCTCTTATCTGAGGTCTGATTGGGGGTAATTCATATTGGGGTCTGAGCTGAGGTGTGATCTGAGGTCTTATTAACATTGGGGATCTTATTGGGGCTGTTAGCTGAGGTCTGATTAACATTGGGGGTCTGATTGATGGTCTGACCTGAGGTGTAATGAAAAATATTTTTTTCTTATTGTGCCCACTTCCAGCCCGGAGCCCAGCTGCCCAGAGCACTGATCCGGAGCCAGCCAGCACCCCTGAGGCCAAGCCAGCCAGCACCCCTGAGGCCAAGCCTGCCAGCACCCCTGAGGCCAAGCCAGCCAGCACCCCTGAGGCCAAGCCAGCCAGCACCCCTGAGGCCAAGCCAGCCAGCACCCCTGAGGCCAAGCCTGCCAGCACCCCTGAGGCCAAGCCAGCCAGCACCCCTGAGGCCAAGCCAGCCAGCACCCCTGAGGCCAAGCCAGCCAGCACCCCTGAGGCCAAGCCAGCACCCCTGAGTCTTCAGAACTGTAAGTAAATTTTATATAAGGGGAGATTATTGTTTCAGCGGGGGGGGGGGGGATTTTTCACACAAAATTTAACAATATAAACAACTCGCAGTTTACTGAATCAGAATATACCCGGCGAGCAAAAATGCTGGCCCCCCCCCCCTGATTTTTGGGGATTCCTACACCCATGCCAGGCTCCAAGGTCAGGGTGCCACCGTAGCCTCCCCCACCTCTATACCTAGGCCCCAAGAAGCATGCACCATGTAGGACACTTACTCTTGACATCTTCTAGACTCACAAATTCATGTTGTCGCTTCTTCTGTCTGGGAGATTTCGTGATTCTGTCGGTGCTTCTTTCAGGGGATTTAGATCCATGTCCCCAGCGAAAGTAGGTGTCCGATCGTCTGCAAAAGTACGAGAACGGCATTGTACAACTAATGCAAAAAGGTGGCAGTCCTGTATGGGCGCTAACACAGAATATTGGATTCAATTTAGTTTGCATTACTGCTGGGTAACATCTTCTCAGCGGCGTCCACATTCAGATAGGACAAATGTGATTATGAAGAAGGAGGGGCACGCGGACCTTAAAGGGGTCATATACATCATATAGTACATGACCATTTCTTTCTAACAAAGCCAGAACCAGCCCTGTGTCATGTACTATACGATGTCTGATTTTCATTTTTTACATTAGTCATGGTATAACCCCTTTAAGACCTCTCAGGACCCAGGGTCGAGGTGCTAAAAGGCGACAATACACATTAGACAGAAGTAGGTTGATGAATGATCGTCCACTGAAGGATTGTTACGATGTCACCAGGGGTGCACCTAGCCTTTCTGCTATCTGAGGCGAAAACTGTAACGGCGCCCCCCCATGCCAATTTCTTAACCTAACCCCTTTGCCACAATGAAAGCGCTCATTGCCCATGGCCCTTTCCGCTGCCCCCCTCTTGCCCCTACCTGGTGCTGCCTGAAGCGATCGCCTCACCTGGCCTCATTGGTGGTGCACCCCTAAATGTCACAGCCGTACACACTTTAGTCCATATTGGCCATCACCTGTCACTCAAACTGGTCACGTGCAATGACATTGGTACGTGCTGGGGCCGGAAGTGCAGTGAAGACAGCCCAGGACACACAGAGCCAGAACCAGGGGCGTAGCTACTGTGGAAGCAGGGGAAGGTGGCTGCTATGGGGCCAGAACTCAGGAAGGGGCCCAGGAGGGGGGCAAATGGATTTATTTTAAGGACCCAGGGAGCGGTAAGTATGCTGCTCCTGGTCTTAGCTTTACTCACCGCTCCCTGGTCTTTTTCTCTGGGTGCTGCACTAAGTCCTACCAGTGCAGAGCCTCACGACGTGACGTACTGTGCGCAGGAGCGCACTATGACCTGACGCTGTGCGACGTCAGGTCACAGTGTAGTGCATGCCTATAGACAGTGCTGCATGAAAAGCAGAGGAGAGAAGAGAGGTGAGTATTTTGGGGGGTCCAGATTAAGATCTGCATAAAAGGGAATGCGGGAGGCACATTCAAAAGTTTGATGTGGGACCCCGTTAGTCGTAGTTACGCCAGAACCAAGCGGCCGGAAGCAGGTATGTATACAGGTCCCACTAGGTGGGGGGATTTAAAAAATATATATATACTTTATCCGGCAAACATTTGTTTAGGTTGAAATCATCTATTTCCATCAACTTTAGGTCTCATGCACACGAACGTATTTTCTTTCCGTGTCCGTTTTTTTGCGGAACCATTCATTTCAATGGGTCCCCCCCAAAAAAGGAAGTTACTCCGTGTGCATTCCGTTTCCGTATGTCCATATTTCCGTTCCACAAAAAACGGACCGTATACAGAACCATTCATTTCAATGGGTCTGCAAAAAAAACGGAAGGTACTCCGTGTGCATTCTGTTTCCATATGTCCATATTTCCGTTCCGAAAATAGAACATGTCCAATTATTGTCCGCATTACAGACAAGGATAGGACTGTTCTATTAGGGGCCAGCTGTTCTGTTCCGCAAAATAGGGAATGCACACGGACGTCATCTGTACTTTTTGCGGACCTGTTTTTTGCGGACCACAAATACATACGGTCGTGTGCATGAGCCCTTAGACTAATGTTTTTTTGGGTATTTAGTTATTGATGACCTATCCTTATGGGTCATATTGGGGGGGAGTCTAACACCCTGCACCCCCAGTTGTTTTGGGCAGCCACAGGAGTCAGAAACTATACAGTGGATGGAAGGCGCTCAACCCCATGTAGTTTCCGGCGCCAGTGTCCTGCGGCGCAGCTACTATTCACTTGAATGGGACTGCAGTACCCTGGCACGGCCACTACACAGCGGATGGAGCCTTCTGCTTCCGGTTCTGACCACAGTATAATTTCCAGCTCTAGCGACTACCCAAAATATTTGATTGGTGAGGGTGCAGGGTGTCAGACCCCCACCAATCTGAATGATCCCTTTGCATATCTCCTAATGGGTGACATGGACATCACGGGTGGTGGTGGGTGGCAGAGTCCATGGCAGGGTACAGCATGTTTCTGCCATCCAGCTATTATTGAAGAGGGTAAGATTCCTCCCTGAGGCTGACTCGGAATATCACTCAGCATAAAGCAATCTGCCTATTGTACAATCCTATTAGATGATGGTCTAAAAATGGACGTATTGTGGTCTGACAGGAGCGACTAAGCTGCTGGAAATCTAGCGCTGATCCACCAGTGCCAAGATATTATCATATTGGAAATTCTCCAAGGTTCCAGTCATTGCAACAGAATAGATGTGGATAATAGAAGACAGATCGGGACATGTGTTCCAGCAGATCATTTGCTATGCAAAAAGCAAACCAGAAGCGTTGCGTGCAGAACTAAAGCAGCCATTGTTCAGCTCCGACCACAGAAATATGCTCTTCTGGAGAAACCGAGAGAACTGCCGATCCCTAAGGCTGGGGCCGCAATGATGGCGAGGCAATCGTACATATATCAAGTGTTGCTTCATGCAAAATGGTGTGCAAACCTGGTTCCCAATGTGGTGCTATTTCACATATGGCTCAGTATGTGGGCAGCATGGTGGCTCAGTGGTTAGCACCGTTCCCTTGCAGCATTGGGGGCCTGGGATAAATCCAACCAAAGATAATGGGAGCAGATTTACTAAGAGCGCTACTCAGGTTTTTGGCGTAAAAAAAAATAAAGCTGCAAAACCACATTTTTGTGCCATGCTCGCCACTTGGGAGTGACAGGGGCATAGTGGTGGCTGGGACATCGGGCCCAACACATATACCTTGTAAAAGCGGAGTAAAAAAACGACTCCAGTCAGGGGCTGGAGTACTTTTTACTCCAAGCGCACGTATTACCGGCAGTGCGCCTCCCTAGTTTAGGACGACAATTCAGCCATGTCATAAATTAGGCGCTTTCACCGCCAGTGCAGGGGGGAAACGCCAGTCTTTGTTAATGACCCCCAATATCTGTATTGGGTTTGTGTGGATTTCTTCCAGGTGTTCTGGTTTACTCCTGTAACCCACAGCTTGGTAAATCTAGATTGTAAGCCCCTATGGTTTCAGGACCCTCTAGTAAGTAATGACAGTCTGTGCAGTCCTACAGATCCCTGCAATAGGGTACAATCCAGAGGCTGCTGAACACATAATGGGACATTCAGGGGGCATCACCAGAAATGTTTCTAAGGGTGGTCCTGCACTCATGTCACTGAAAATAGTGACCCAACCATAGCAAGTGTTTGAGGCTAGGTCCACACCATCACTGAGCCTACACCCAGCCATGTGAAATTGTATGCAAAATATCACGTGCGGTATATTTTATTTTTGCATTGCAAAGTGCAGTCGTCCAATAAAGGACACCAGTATCCTCTAAACGTTCACCAAGACCCCTAGCAGCAGCTGACCCTCTGTCCCATCAGTATCTCAGCCGCAGGAGAGTGGGTTTTCCATGGAAAGCAGCTTTGAATACAAGACCAAATGGGGTTGTCTAAAATTTGGACAATCTCCAAAGGCGATGAACTTAAAATAAAAAAATAAAACCTTTTTTTTATTTTGTTTTTTTACCTTGTAAATTCCAGTGTTTTCGTGTCCTCTTTCCAGTACCATTTTCCTGGAGGAACTTTTGTTATCTGTAGGGGCTGACCAAAGGTAGAAGATCAGTGGAAAGTTCTTGTGTTGAATTTTCCAGAGTATTTTGAGGTTCAATTGTTAGAAAAGTTGGAATAGTTTATGTCAAACTAAAGATGTGGCCCCATCAACAGAAGCCCAGACCGGCCGGACCCAGTGTCACCAGTCGAGGCTTGTGACTACCACAATTTTTAACATCAGTCATAGAGCAATTTTTTTATGGTACTGTTATTATCTTGTTATTATCTTGCTTTGTGTATGGAGCTGTTATGTGGACTTACCTGAGCACTATATGGTGGTATTTACTGTATATTGTGTTGCTACTTAGCACTGTACAGTATAGATTCTTTACGGTAAGAGCAGTGAGACTATGGAGCTCTCTGCCTGAGGAGGTGGTGATGGTGAGTACAATAAAGGAATTCAAGAGTGGCCTGGATGTATTTCTGGAGCGTAATAATATTACAGGCTATAGCTACTAGAGAGGGGTCGTTGATCGAGGGAGTTATTCTGATTGCCTGATTGGAGTCGGGAAGGAATTTTTTATTCCCTTAAAGTGGGGAAAATTGGCTTCTACCTCACAGGGTTTTTTGCCTTCCTCTGGATGAACTTGCGGGATGACAGGCCGAACTGGATGGACAAATGTCTTTTTTGCGGCCTTATGTACTATGTTACTATGTTACCAGTGCATGGTGGTGATGATAGATAGGGTGTTATTTGGCCAAGGCATGGCACAGTTATGTTGGCACCATACTGTATTGAACGTAATATTATAAGGCATTGTATGGTACGGTTATATGTATACACTATGGGGGTCATTTATTAATGTTTTACGCCACTTTCTGGCGTATTTATGTGGCCGATTTGGTTGCAAAGGTGTTTTGCGGCAAAATCTGCGACTTTTGCCTGCTCATGGCACTTTTGCAAAGTGGCAGAAAATGGGGGATAACGTGGGCGTTTTTACACCACTATTTGGCGTATTTATGTCGCAGATGCAACGCGACCCAGGTGTAGGAATGCCGAGTGGTATAGTGCAGCCTAAAATGTCTCTTTATGTGTGTCACCGTGCTCCTACCTGGATACAGCTGGACCCCAGGCTTTGGCTCTGAAGCAATAAATGGGGAGAATAATTGAGGGATAAAAGAATAACTGGAGTCCAGACCTTGAGATGAAGTTCAATGGCAGCTTTACTTGGCAGGCATACTCAACTCTGCTATATCTCTGTTTCTCTCTAGCTCTGCTGTACTGACAGGCTGGCTGTATAACTCAGCTTCTTCCATATGCTGCACTTCACTTTGTAGTCTGACTCTAGGTTATGCCAGGGAACTTTCCTTCTGGCTCCTGAGGCTTTAAGTTTTGGCCTCCATGGCCAGCAGAGCTTAAAGGGCTTCTGTCATCCCACTAAGGCTACTTTCACACTTGCGCTTGATCGGATCCGTTCTGAACGGATCCGATCACATTAATGCAGACGGAGGCTCCGTTCAGTACGGATCCGTCTGCATTAATAACTTTAAAAAAATTCGCAAGTGCGCAAGTGCGCAAGTAGCCTGCGCGGATCCGTTCAGACTTTCAATGTAAAGTCAATGGGGGACGGATCCGCTTGAAGATTGAGCCATATGGTGACATCTTCAAGCGGATCCGTTCCCATTGACTTACATTGTAAGTCTGAACGGATCCGCACGCCTCCGCACGGCCAGGCGGACACCCGAACGCTGCAAGCAGCGTTCAGCTGTCCGCCTGTCCGTGCGGAGGCGAGCGGAGCGGAGGCTGAACGCCGCCAGACTGATGCAGTCTGAGCGGATCCGCATCCATTCAGACTGCATCAGGGCTGGACAGCTGCGTTCGGGTCCGCTCGTGAGCCCCTTCAAACGGAGCTCACGAGCAGACCGACGAACGCTAGTGTGAAAGTAGCCTAAACAGTTATTTTTTTTTATTGTGTGTAGTTATAATCCCTATACTGCGATTTATCCATACATAATGTGATTAATCATTTTGGTTCAGTAGATTTTGCTAAAAACGTACTTTTATAATATGTAAATTACCTGCCTACCAGCAAGTAGGGTGGCTACTTGCTGGTAGCAGCCGCATCCTCCTATCATAATGACGCCCCCTCCGCATGTTGATTGACAGGGCCAGCGAACGGGATCGTTCTCTGCTGGCCCTGTTTGCATTCAAAATCCTGAGTGCGCCTGCACCGTACCTGTCTTCAATCGGTGCAAGCGCACTGAGAGGCGGACGCTCGCTCGGCCGCTCTATTCTCAATGCGCCTGCGCTGGGTGTAGATGTGACGTCATCGGCGCAGGCGCATTGAGGATGGAGCGAGCATCCGCCTCTCAGTGCGCCTGCGCCGATTGAAGCCTCCATCACAGATTCTACCCTTCTTGTTAGGAAAAATGGAGCAGCGTGTGGTGCTATTTTTTTTCCCAGTAAAATGACGTACACCATGAGAGAACCTGATGGATCCCATTATAAGTCAGAGGGTTCCGTCAGGCGCCGCTCGTGTCCTTCATGTTAAAGTCTTCCCAGGTGATATTCAACCAGTTGCCAGCTGTAAACTAGCTGTCATTAATTCATGTAAACTAGCTGTCATTAACAATACACCGTACTTAACTGCATATATACCGTAATAACAGGACATTTAATGAGACATTTATGGCCAAAGTGCAACTAAACTACACCGTAAAAAGTAAAGTATGGGTGCACACGGCTATATATAGCTGTGGAGGTATGTAGCTGGAGGATGGGAGTACTTACCTGCTCCATGGATGGTCACCAGAGCAGATTGCAATCAGTTTAGTGTTTACGTGAACTAGTGTGTTGCTAGGTAACCATTCCATTGTCTCAGAGTGGGCAGGAGGACAGCTGGGGGCGGCTACAGCTGAGCTGTGTGACAGTGGGGGGGCAGGGATACAGGATTAGATCCAGAGACGGAGGATACAAACAGGAAATTATAGAAAATACAAGGGAGGAAAAAGTCTCAGTCGTATAAAAGTTTAAAGGGAACCTGTCACAGTGAACTTGGTGTCAGATCATTATGTACCCGGCTGGTGGCCGTGAGGAGGGCTTGAATGGTGCTCCTCGGCATCAGCCCACTAGGAAATTACCCTGTAGAGTCTATAGCCAATCCGCCCCTGGACATAAGTATTCAGACCCTTTACTAAGGACTTAGTTGAAGCATCTTTGGCAGAGATTACAGCCTCCAGTCTTCTTGGCTATGATTCCACAAGTTTTCACACCTGGATTTGGGGATTTTATGTCATTCTTCTGAAGCTGGTCAGGTTGGATGGGGACCGTCGGTGGACAGCCATTTTCAGGTCTCTCCAGAAATGTTCGATTGGGTTCAAGTCAAGGCTCTGGCTGGGCCACCGAAGGACATTCACAGAGTTGTCCTAAGGCTACTCAGGTGACGACTTGGCTGTATGCTCAAGGTCATTTATTAGTTGCCCATAGCAACCAATCAGATTCCACCTTTCATTTTCCAAAGGAGCTGTCATAAATTAAAGGTATAATCTGATTGGTTGCCCTGGGCAACTAAGCCAGTTCTACTTTACAACAGTTTGATAAATGACCCCAATTGTCTTCTTGGAAGGTGAACCTTTGGCCCATTCTGAGGTCCAGAGCACCCTGGATCAGGTTTTCATTAAGAATATTTCTGTACTTTGCTCCATTCAGCTTTCCCCCAATCCTGACCAGTCTCCCTGTCACAACCGCTGAAAAACACCCCCGCAGCCATGCTGCCACCACCATGCCTCACTGTAGGGATGGTATTGGGCAGGTGATGAGCAGTTGTCTCCAGCCATGATGCTTAGAATTGAGGCCAAAAAGTTCAATCTTGGTTTTATCAGAGAATCTTGTTTCTCACAGTCTGAGAGTCCTTTAGGTGCTTTATTTTAAACTTTCATTTGTTGTTCAATGAGGAGAAGCTTCTTTCTGGTCGCTCTGCAAGCACGACCACCACTGATGGATTGCAGGGTGGTCTGTAACAATGGAAACCAGCAGTGTATAATGTAATGGAAAAATGAATCCAGCCAGCAAAGGAGGCAATATGGACAATCACAATACATTAGTAAGTGGCTTGTATTAACTTTCTCTACAAGATAAATGCCACTTACTGAAGTGAGACAATCTGGGTTTTGAAGTCAAGGAGACGGTCCTATCAGTGACTGACAGCCTTCCCTCTATGACTGTGTATACAGAGAGAGCTGCAGTCCTATCAGTGGTCGGCAGTCTTCCCTCTATGACTGTGTATACAGAGATAGCTGCAGTCCTATCAGTGACTGACAGCCTTCCCTCTATGACTGTGTATACAGAGAGAGCTGCAGTCCTATCACCTTCCCTCTATGACTGTGTATACAGAGAGAGCTGCAGTCCTATCACCTTCCCTCTATGACTGTGTATACAGAGAGAGCTGCAGTCCTATCACCTTCCCTCTATGACTGTGTATACAGAGAGAGCTGCAGTCCTATCAGTGGTCGACAGTCTTCCCTCTATGCCTGTGTATACAGAGAGAGCTGCAGTCCTATCAGTGGTCGACAGTCTTCCCTCTATGCCTGTGTATACAGAGAGAGCTGCAGTCCTATCAGTGGTCGGCAGTCTTCCCTCTATGCCTGTGTATACAGAGAGAGCTGCAGTCCTATCAGTGGTCGGCAGTCTTCCCTCTATGCCTGTGTATACAGAGAGAGCTGCAGTCCTATCAGAGGTCGGCAGTCTTCCCTCTATGCCTGTGTATACAGAGAGAGCTGCAGTCCTATCAGTGATCGGCAGTCTTCCCTCTATGACTGTGTATACAGAGAGAGCTGCAGCCCTATCAGTGGTCGGCAGTCTTCCCTCTATGCCTGTGTATACAGAGAGAGCTGCAGTCCTATCAGTGGTCGGCAGTCTTCCCTCTATGCCTGTGTATACAGAGAGAGCTGCAGTCCTATCAGTGATCGGCAGTCTTCCCTCTATGCCTGTGTATACAGAGAGAGCTGCAGTACTATCAGTGGTCGGCAGTCTTCCCTCTATGCCTGTGTATACAGAGAGAGCTGCAGTCCTATCAGTGGTCGGCAGTCTTCCCTATATGACTGTGTATACAGAGAGAGCTGCAGTCCTATCAGTGGTCGGCAGTCTTCCCTCTATGCCTGTGTATACAGAGAGAGCTGCAGTCCTATCAGTGGTCGTCAGCCTTCCCTCTATGCCTGTGTATACAGAGAGAGCTGCAGTCCTATCAGTGGTCGGCAGTCTTCCCTCTATGCCTGTGTATACAGAGAGAGCTGCAGTCCTATAAGTGGTCGGCAGTCTTCCCTCTATGACTGTGTATACAGAGAGAGCTGCAGTCCTATCAGTGGTCGGCAGTCTTCCCTCTATGCCTGTGTATACAGAGAGAGCTGCAGTCCTATCAGTGGTCGGCAGTCTTCCCTCTATGACTGTGTATACAGAGAGAGCTGCAGTCCTATCAGTGGTCGGCAGTCTTCCCTCTATGTCTGTGTATACAGAGAGAGCTGCAGTCCTATCAGTGGTCGGCAGTCTTCCCTCTATGCCTGTGTATACAGAGAGAGCAGCAGTCCTATCAGTGGTCGGCAGTCTTCCCTCTATGACTGTGTATACAGAGAGAGCTGCAGTCCTATCAGTGACTGACAGCCTTCCCTCTATGCCTGTGTATACAGAGAGAGCTGCAGTCCTATCAGTGGTCGGCAGTCTTCCCTCTATGACTGTGTATACAGAGATAGCTGCAGTCCTATCAGTGGTCGGCAGCCTTCCCTCTATGCCTGTGTATACAGAGAGAGCTGCAGTCCTATCAGTGGTCGGCAGTCTTCCCTCTATGCCTGTGTATACAGAGAGAGCTGCAGTCCTATCAGTGGTCGGCAGCCTTCCCTCTATGACTGTGTATACAGAGAGAGCTGCAGTCCTATCAGTGGTCGGCAGTCTTCCCTCCATGACTGTGTATACAGAGATAGCTGCAGTCCTATCAGTGGTCGGCAGCCTTCCCTCTATGCCTGTGTATACAGAGAGAGCTGCAGTCCTATCAGTGGTCGGCAGTCTTCCCTCTATGCCTGTGTATACAGAGAGAGCTGCGGTCCTATCAGTGGTCGGCAGTCTTCCCTCTATGACTGTGTATACAGAGAGAGCTGCAGTCCTATCAGTGGTCGGCAGTCTTCCCTCTATGCCTGTGTATACAGAGAGAGCTGCAGTCCTATCAGTGGTCGGCAGTCTTCCCTCTATGCCTGTGTATACAGAGAGAGCTGCAGTCCTATCAGTGGTCGTCAGCCTTCCCTCTATGACTGTGTATACAGAGAGAGCTGCAGTCCTATCAGTGGTCGACAGTCTTCCCTCTATGACTGTGTATACAGAGAGAGCTGCAGTCCTTTCAGTGATCGGCAGTCTTCCCTCTATGCCTGTGTATACAGAGAGAGCTGCAGTCCTATCAGTGGTCGGCAGTCTTCCCTCTATGCCTGTGTATACAGAGAGAGCTGCAGTCCTATCAGTGATCGGCAGTCTTCCCTCTATGCCTGTGTATACAGAGAGAGCTGCAGTCCTATCAGTGGTCGGCAGTCTTCCCTCTATGCCTGTGTATACAGAGATAGCTGCAGTCCTATCAGTGGTCGTCAGCCTTCCCTCTATGACTGTGTATACAGAGAGAGCTGCAGTCCTATCAGTGGTCGGCAGTCTTCCCTCTATGACTGTGTATACAGAGAGAGCTGCAGTCCTATCAGTGGTCGGCAGTCTTCCCTCTTTGCCTGTGTATACAGAGAGAGCTGCAGTCCTATCAGTGGTCGGCAGTCTTTCCTCTATGACTGTGTATACAGAGAGAGCTGCAGTCCTATCAGTGGTCGTCAGCCTTCCCTCTATGACTGTGTATACAGAGAGAGCTGCAGTCCTAGCAGTGGTCGGCAGTCTTCCCTCTATGCCTGTGTATACAGAGAGAGCTGCAGTCCTATCAGTGGTCGGCAGTCTTCCCTCTATGCCTGTGTATAGAGAGAGAGCTGCAGTCCTATCAGTGGTCGGCAGTCTTCCCTCTATGCCTGTGTGTACAGAGATAGCTGCAGTCCTATCAGTGACTGACAGTCTTCCCTGTATGCCTGTGTATAGAGATAGCTGCAGTCCTATCAGTGGTCGGCAGCCTTCCCTCTATGCCTGTGTATACAGAGAGAGCTGCAGTCCTATCAGTGGTCGTCAGTCTTCCCTCTATGACTGTGTATACAGAGAGAGCTGCAGTCCTATCAGTGGTCGGCAGTCTTCCCTCTATGACTGTGTATACAGAGAGAGCTGCAGTCCTATCAGTGGTCGTCAGCCTTCCCTCTATGCCTGTGTATACAGAGAGAGCTGCAGTCCTATCAGTGGTCGGCAGTCTTCCCTCTATGACTGTGTATACAGAGAGAGCTGCAGTCCTATCAGTGGTCGGCAGTCTTCCCTCTATGCCTGTGTATACAGAGATAGCTGCAGTCCTATCAGTGGTCGGCAGCCTTCCCCCTATGACTGTGTATACAGAGAGAGCTGCAGTACTATCAGTGGTCGGTAGTCTTCCCTCTATGCCTGTGTATACAGAGAGGGCTTCAGTCCTATCAGTGGTCGGCAGTCTTCCCTCTATGACTGTGTATACAGAGAGAGCTGCAGTCCTATCAGTGGTCGGCAGTCTTCCCTCTATGACTGTGTATACAGAGAGAGCTGCAGTCCTATCAGTGGTCGGCAGTCTTCCCTCTATGCCTGTGTATACAGAGAGAGCTGCAGTCCTATCAGTGGTCGGCAGCCTTCCCCCTATGACTGTGTATACAGAGAGAGCTGCAGTACTATCAGTGGTCGGTAGTCTTCCCTCTATGCCTGTGTATACAGAGAGGGCTTCAGTCCTATCAGTGGTCGGCAGTCTTCCCTCTATGCCTGTGTATACAGAGAGAGCTGCAGTCCTATCAGTGGTCGGCAGTCTTCCCTCTATGACTGTGTATACAGAGAGAGCTGCAGTCCTATCAGTGGTCGGCAGTCTTCCCTCTATGCCTGTGTATAGAGAGATAGCTGCAGTCCTATCAGTGGTCGGCAGTCTTTCCTCTATGCCTGTGTATACAGAGAGAGCAGCAGTCCTATCAGTGGTCGACAGTCTTCCCTCTATGCCTGTGTATACAGAGAGAGCTGCAGTCCTATCAGTGGTCGGCAGTCTTCCCTCTATGACTGTGTATACAGAGAGAGCAGCAGTCCTATCAGTGGTCGGCAGTCTTCCCTCTATGCCTGTGTATACAGAGAGAGCTGCAGTCCTATCAGTGATCGACAGTCTTCCCTCTATGCCTGTGTATACAGAGAGAGCTGCAGTCCTATCAGTGATCGGCAGCCTTCCCTCTATGACTGTGTATACAGAGAGAGCTGCAGTCCTATCAGTGGTCGGCAGTCTTCCCTCTATGCCTGTGTATACAGAGAGAGCTGCAGTCCTATCAGTGGTCGGCAGTCTTCCCTCTATGACTGTGTATACAGAGAGAGCTGCAGTCCTATCAGTGGTCGGCAGTCTTCCCTCTATGTCTGTGTATACAGAGATAGCTGCAGTCCTATCAGTGGTCGGCAGCCTTCCCTCTATGCCTGTGTATACAGAGAGAGCTGCAGTCCTATCAGTGGTCGGTAGTCTTCCCTCTATGACTGTGTATACAGAGAGAGCTGCGGTCCTATCACTGGTCGGCAGCCTTCCCTCTATGACTGTGTATACAGAGGGAGCTGCAGTCCTATCAGTGGTCGGCAGTCTTCCCTCTATGCCTGTGTATACAGAGAGAGCTGCGGTCCTATCAGTGATCGGCAGTCTTCCCTCTATGCCTGTGTATACAGAGATAGCTGCAGTCCTATCAGTGACTGACAGCCTTCCCTCTATGTCTGTGTATACAGAGAGAGCTGCAGTCCTATCAGTGGTCGGCAGTCTTCCCTCTATGCCTGTGTATACAGAGAGAGCTGCAGTCCTATCAGTGATTGACAGCCTTCCCTCTATGACTGTGTATACAGAGAGAGCTGCAGTCCTATCACTGGTCGGCAGTCTTCCCTCCATGACTGTGTATACAGAGATAGCTGCAGTCCTATCAGTGGTCGGCAGTCTTCCCTCTATGCCTGTGTATACAGAGAGAGCTGCGGTCCTATCAGTGATCGGCAGTCTTCCTTCTATGACTGTGTATACAGAGAGAGCTGCAGTACTATCAGTGGTCGGTAGTCTTCCCTCTATGCCTGTGTATACAGAGAGGGCTTCAGTCCTATCAGTGGTCGGCAGTCTTCCCTCTATGCCTGTGTATACAGAGAGAGCTGCAGTCCTATCAGTGGTCGGCAGTCTTCCCTCTATGACTGTGTATACAGAGAGAGCTGCAGTCCTATCAGTGGTCGGCAGTCTTCCCTCTATGCCTGTGTATACAGAGATAGCTGCAGTCCTATCAGTGGTCGGCAGCCTTCCCCCTATGACTGTGTATACAGAGAGAGCTGCAGTACTATCAGTGGTCGGTAGTCTTCCCTCTATGCCTGTGTATACAGAGAGGGCTTCAGTCCTATCAGTGGTCGGCAGTCTTCCCTCTATGACTGTGTATACAGAGAGAGCTGCAGTCCTATCAGTGGTCGGCAGTCTTCCCTCTATGACTGTGTATACAGAGAGAGCTGCAGTCCTATCAGTGGTCGGCAGTCTTCCCTCTATGCCTGTGTATACAGAGAGAGCTGCAGTCCTATCAGTGGTCGGCAGCCTTCCCCCTATGACTGTGTATACAGAGAGAGCTGCAGTACTATCAGTGGTCGGTAGTCTTCCCTCTATGCCTGTGTATACAGAGAGGGCTTCAGTCCTATCAGTGGTCGGCAGTCTTCCCTCTATGCCTGTGTATACAGAGAGAGCTGCAGTCCTATCAGTGGTCGGCAGTCTTCCCTCTATGACTGTGTATACAGAGAGAGCTGCAGTCCTATCAGTGGTCGGCAGTCTTCCCTCTATGCCTGTGTATAGAGAGATAGCTGCAGTCCTATCAGTGGTCGGCAGTCTTTCCTCTATGCCTGTGTATACAGAGAGAGCAGCAGTCCTATCAGTGGTCGACAGTCTTCCCTCTATGCCTGTGTATACAGAGAGAGCTGCAGTCCTATCAGTGGTCGGCAGTCTTCCCTCTATGACTGTGTATACAGAGAGAGCAGCAGTCCTATCAGTGGTCGGCAGTCTTCCCTCTATGCCTGTGTATACAGAGAGAGCTGCAGTCCTATCAGTGATCGACAGTCTTCCCTCTATGCCTGTGTATACAGAGAGAGCTGCAGTCCTATCAGTGATCGGCAGCCTTCCCTCTATGACTGTGTATACAGAGAGAGCTGCAGTCCTATCAGTGGTCGGCAGTCTTCCCTCTATGCCTGTGTATACAGAGAGAGCTGCAGTCCTATCAGTGGTCGGCAGTCTTCCCTCTATGACTGTGTATACAGAGAGAGCTGCAGTCCTATCAGTGGTCGGCAGTCTTCCCTCTATGTCTGTGTATACAGAGATAGCTGCAGTCCTATCAGTGGTCGGCAGCCTTCCCTCTATGCCTGTGTATACAGAGAGAGCTGCAGTCCTATCAGTGGTCGGTAGTCTTCCCTCTATGACTGTGTATACAGAGAGAGCTGCGGTCCTATCACTGGTCGGCAGCCTTCCCTCTATGACTGTGTATACAGAGGGAGCTGCAGTCCTATCAGTGGTCGGCAGTCTTCCCTCTATGCCTGTGTATACAGAGAGAGCTGCGGTCCTATCAGTGATCGGCAGTCTTCCCTCTATGCCTGTGTATACAGAGATAGCTGCAGTCCTATCAGTGACTGACAGCCTTCCCTCTATGTCTGTGTATACAGAGAGAGCTGCAGTCCTATCAGTGGTCGGCAGTCTTCCCTCTATGCCTGTGTATACAGAGAGAGCTGCAGTCCTATCAGTGATTGACAGCCTTCCCTCTATGACTGTGTATACAGAGAGAGCTGCAGTCCTATCACTGGTCGGCAGTCTTCCCTCCATGACTGTGTATACAGAGATAGCTGCAGTCCTATCAGTGGTCGGCAGTCTTCCCTCTATGCCTGTGTATACAGAGAGAGCTGCGGTCCTATCAGTGATCGGCAGTCTTCCTTCTATGACTCTGTATACAGAGAGAGCTGCAGTCCTATCAGTGGTCGGCAGCCTTCCCTCTATGCCTGTGTATACAGAGACCTGCAGTCCTATCAGTGGTCGGCAGCCTTCCCTCTATGCCTGTGTATACAGAGACCTGCAGTCCTATCAGTGGTCGGCAGTCTTCCCTCTATGCCTGTGTATACAGAGAGAGCTGCAGTCCTATCAGTGGTCGGCAGCCTTACCTCTATGACTGTGTATACAGAGACCTGCTGTCCTATCAGTGGTCGGCAGCCTTCCCTCTATGCCTGTGTATACAGAGACCTGCAGTCCTATCAGTGGTCGGCAGTCTTCCCTCTATGCCTGTGTATACAGAGAGAGCTGCAGTCCTATCAGTGGTCGACAGTCTTCCCTCTATGCCTGTGTATACAGAGACCTGCAGTCCTATCAGTGGTCGGCAGTCTTCCCTCTATGACTGTGTATACAGAGAGAGCTGTCAATCACTGATAGGACCGCCTCCTGGACTTCAAAGCCCAGAATGAGCAGGAATTTATATGAATGATGTACAGGTTATACTGAATCTTTTCCCATAAACCTATACATCAGTCTGCTCAGCTCCTCTTGCTCTATCACATGCTGCCTGCAGATTACTTTAGATTTTCATGGTGTCAGGTTCCCTTTAAGCCATAAATCCACCAGGACCTTTTATCTTGGGTTCAGGTTACCATTCATTAGTGGTCACCACTCCCTGTAGTTTACTTAGTAAATATGACAAATGCCAGCGAGGAATTCCAATTTCATAGATATGATTATGGGAACCAGAGCGCTGCCAAACGCACAATATTAGCCTTTATCGCCTATGTATGACAGAGAATGGCAGTGCCGCCCTAGGGCTTGTATTATTTCTTCTTTGGGGCGCTTACAAATTTGGAAATACCCCTCCATATGTGAGAAAACGCTCAAGGAGTGATTGCTGGGACCTTCATGATCACTAGGACGGAGCCCTCCGCTGATGCTTCTTCCGATGGTTGAGCATGTTCGGTGCTGCTCCATTCCCTATGAGTCTAAAAGAGATAACCGAGTACTTCTCAACAAGGGGTTCAGGACCCAGCTTCTAGTGATCGTGGGGTCCTATGGATAGGGGATAAATGTCCACTATGGGATAAGGCCTATACAGGGTCCTCCAGAACTTTAAAGGGCATCTGTCAGCAGATTTGTACCTATGACACCGGCTGACCTGTTGTCACGGCCTTTGGTTTGTGCTGTGACACTGTTGCCACACTTGCGGTTGCCCACGGCAACGTATTGCTGTGAGAGCATGCAGTGGCAGTGTCTCGGCCTTCTGGGTGATTGCCGGGACATGGTTGACACGCATGCTGTTGCCGGTGATAACGTGTTTGGTATGCTTGTGTGTGCACTTCCCCTTTAAGTGGCTTCCTTCCCTTGTCTGGTGTTGGAAGGGTTCACTCCCTTCCTAGTGTTTAGTGAACACTGTGTGTGGCTGCTTGGGCTATTTAGTCTCTGCTGGAAGCCTGTAGCTCAGTGTTCCTACAGGCTTGGTGCGTGCTGGTGGTTTACTGCTCCTGGCTTTACCATCTTTCCAGTGAGGGCCACCCTTGTGGTCATAGATGTTCAATGTCATCCCGGTGTCTCCTTCCCTTCCTGTCCCTTTTTGTATGGAGTGGGTTATGTTCAGGGTGTTAGTATGTTTAGTTTGGTGTTTCATGTCTGGTGGTGTTTGGTGTCCAGCATGTTTACCAGACATTCCCCTGTCTCATGTTATTGCAGCTATGGTGTCCTGGGTCCCTGTGTGGTTTGTGCTGTGTCCTCTAATGTTGGTGTGGGCACCAGCACTTGTGCACAGGTTCCAGTCAGTGTGTCTGGGGAAGGTAAGTGTGTTATGGGTTTTGCTTACCTGCCATCTCAATAGCTGTATGTGTTCCCCTCTCCTTGCAGCCTGGCCTCAGATAGAGACTCCTGTTCCTCTATGACTGCCATGAACAGGTCGTCTCTCCCCCTGCTCCTAAGTGAGGGATTTCCAGGGCGACGCAGGATATTAGGTATCCAGGGTATGAGCCGTCCCACCATCGGGGTCCGCTCATACGGTGAGGAGTCAGGGAGAGGATTAGGGATGTTTTAGGAGGTGACCTCCTCCCTTATTACTCCTTTTCGGCCAGGCTTAACCCCTTTTACACCGCATGGTGGGGCGTTTCCCCCACTCCCTGCCGTGACACCTGTTACATGTGAGCTTGGCAGC
The DNA here is from genome assembly GCF_014858855.1 of Bufo gargarizans. NCBI lineage: Eukaryota > Metazoa > Chordata > Amphibia > Anura > Bufonidae > Bufo > Bufo gargarizans. Next base: position 31,614,842 of record NC_058090.1, read on the forward strand.
TGAAGACATCTGTGTTGGTCCCATGTTCATATGTGTCCGCATTGCTGAGTAAAATGTTTTAATATATGCAAATGAGCATCTAGGAGCAATGGGGGCGTTACCATTACACCTAGAGGCTCTGCTCTCTCTGCAACTGCCACGCCCTCTGCACTTTGATTGACAGGGCTAGGTGTAATCACATTTACACTGCCTGGTCCTGTCAATCAAAATGGAGAGTAGAGGTAGAAGAACGCCAGACCATAGGAGTCAAGCGTGTGGACAAGGGGCGCACTTTCACAACCGGTTGTTCAATAAATTTCAATTGATTTAATGATGACGCGTTTCGGGGAACCGCTGACCCCTTTATCAAGTCTCTATAAACAGTGCAACTGCCAGAGTGGTCATCCAGCACCATCTATGAAGAAGTGACGTGTGAGCAGTCTCGGGTGTCCATGTTCCTTCCACTTCTTGTAGAGCTGCTGAAGAGTGTGGGTCTGCATCAGCTGCAGCACTGTGGTAGAGCAGGGGTTAATCGGCCGTCCTTAGATGTGGACATCGGCTCTGAAGAAGGAATACATCCACCCAGCAGAGGGAACCAAACAGCTCGCCTCCACAGAGAAATCATTCCACGAAATGGAGAGGGCAGAGCCTCCAGGTGTAATGGCAACACCCCCGTTGCTCCTAAAGGCTCATTCGCAAAAATATAATTTTTCTCAGCAAAGTATTACATGGCAGCCATTTAGATAAGTGTCCATCAATTTAATACAAGGACTGTTAAAAGTTTAGGAGAACGCCATCGTTCCTACAAAGGAGCATTTCTTTCTAAATCACATAGGTGGGCCAGGCAACCCTCCCCCCCCCCCCAATGGGACATATGGACAGGCATTCACAAAACCCCTTTAGGGGTCATGGTGCTGGACACAGGGGAGCGGGCCCAGTGACCTGTTTACCGACTTCCCAACAAAATGATCCTCTCCTCTGGTATGCATCAGTGACAAATTAGAGGACAACCTAAGGGGGACCCGTCCCCTCTCCTGACACGTCTGTTTTAGTAAGTACTTGCATTCCCCATGTAATAACAATTCTAGAGCATCTATACTTATTACTGCTAGAAGTTATGACTGAATTACTAGCAGTCTGCAATAAATGTCCAGCTGGGTGTTACCAGTCGGGGACGTGTCCCTGCACAGTCTGACACTATCCAATCAGTGCTGCCATTGTGCAGGGACACACCCCTAACTGGTAACACCCATCTGGAGGATCACTGCAATCTGCAAGCAATTCATTTAGAACTTCTAGCAGGAATAATAGAGGAATGGCACACCACAGACATAGGAATAGACGCTTGAGGATTGTTATTACATGGGGACTGCAAGTAGTTACTAACCCAGACCTGTCAGGAGAGGCGACAGGTTCATATTAAGGAGCCATAGACTGGACGATCAGCATCCCCGTATTTATTACTATACTGGGACGCTGATCAGTCTAGGCAACGATAGACCGATATTTAGAACAATGTGATTGTTCAAGATCTGTTCTTTCTACAAAGGCACATTTTCTTGAAATCTGATTCCATGCTACAGTCATAAAGGTGCCCGTCCACATCAGAGCCGCCCGCAGAGGGATCGGCCATGATCGGATCTCTATGGGCACCTGTCAGTAGATGTCATAGTCGCATAGCGCATATTTTAAAGAAAAACTCATTCCTGGAGCTGCTGAGAAAATATTTTATTAACCATAAAAGGATAAAATTGAACATATGAAGAAGAAGGCAATACATGTCCTGCTTACAGACCCTCCAGCAATCGCTGTGCCCCCAGGGACTGAAGAAGATTAAAGGTAAGGCCGTCACCGAGCAGGTCAGACAAGAAGTCACCCATGGTTCAGAGGCAGACTGCAATACTCATCATCTTTGGATCACGGTGGTTGTAGTACCTAAACATAAGGTCAGAAGGCAGCGACAGCCCAGTACCTAATCTATAGGTATATATGAATTCCAAAAACATAACGGAGAAGAGGAGGATGGATACAGCGGACTATATAACTAATGGTTATACGGGAAACACAATGGAGGATAATTAAAGGAGAACTCCGTATTGTACTTTATACAGTCTGAACTGAAATGCTGCATAACTCACTATACTGTATACATGTGAAAAATCTAAGAATTTCTACCCATCCTGCATATCGCTTGACAAAGTATGGCAAGAATATCACCTTTAAAGGGCATCTCTCAGCGGATTTGTGGGCTGACCTGTTCCATGTGCGCTTGGCAGCTGAAGGCATCTGTGTTGGTCCCATGTTCATATGTGTTCACATTGCTGAGAAATTGTGTTTTATTATATGCAAATGAACCTCTTATGAGCAACGGGGGTGTTACCATTACACCTAGGGGCTCTGCTCTCTCTGCAACTGCTACGACCTTTGCACTTGGATTGACAGGACCAGGCAGTGTAAACATATTCATGCCTGGCCAGGTCAGTCAAAGTACAGAGGGTGCAGCAGTTGCAGAGACAGCAGAGCCTCTAGGTGTAATGGCAACGCCCCTGTTGCCCCCAAAGGCTCATTTGCATATATTAAACTTTATTTTTCTCAGCAATGCGGACACATATGAACATGGGACCAACACATGTAACAGGTCAGCTAGCATCATAGGTACAAATCTGCTGACAGATGCCCTTTACCATTGGACACCTAAGGAGTTAATATGTACCCCCAGTAGTGCAGCTTGGAGAAACATGGCTGATCTGAAGGCCTATGTGGCTGGACAACCTCGAAAGCATCATTTGCAAAATATATATATAACTTTCTGCCCTTCTGGTGTCACTTTGGAAGCACATCTTAAAGTTTTGGATATTGAAGGGCTTTCCACTGCTCCACAGAAATGTTGGTGGCTGGAATACCCCTTTAAGGCCTACCCATGTCAGCTAAAGATGGGCCATGGTTAGTTTGTCTCATCCAGGTAGATAGATCTAAGGATGCAAGTATTGATTCCTATGCATGCAGGTCAACCTAGATCCAACCCTCCACGATGCGCAAGTCACTCTTTCCCATACACATGCACGCTCAGCCTTGCAGGTATACATGTGCCAGCCAGTTATCTTCTGACACATTAAAATCTAGCATGCCAATTCATCTCTGCCAGGCTCTTGCCCTACACATTACATCGGTCAGACTCCCCGGAATCTGCTCTTGGGAACGACGTAGGTAACCTCAGGCTCGGACCTCCTGCGCTTTAGGAGAATTAAGCTGGTCCTACGTTTTAGATAGCTGTCATTAGGTGGAAAGCCATCTCTGCTGACTCACCATACACATGCATGCTCTGCCATGTGTTCTGACTGCGGAGAGGGGACCAGGCCACGGACACCTCTTGCAGCAAATTATCTACCCAAGAATGATTGGGCAAGCAGATGTCCAACAGGAGATCCTTTTGTCCCCTGAACTCTGCAACTGGGGAGGGCCCCATACACATTAGATGGTTGGCCTTGGACCACCATAAGGGTCTACTGCGACTTAAAGAGGTCCTGTTCCATCTCCTGACATATCTGTTTGCAAAACTACTTGTACCCCAAATGTAAGAACAATTCTAGAACATCTATTCTTATGACTATGTTGTGTCATCCCTCTATTATTCCTGCTAGAAGTTATGAATTACTAGCAGTTTGAAATGAAGGTCTAGATGGGTGTTACCATTTGGGGGAGGGGGGGGATGTCCCTGCACAGTCTGACACGATTGCATTCCCTGGTAACACCCAACTGGACCTTCATTGCAAACCACTAGCAATTCATACATAACTTCTAGCAGGAATAATAAAGGAATGGTATAACATAGGAGTCAAGTAGTTACTAAAACAGACAGTTCACATTGCGTCGAGTCTCGGGCCCATACGACCGTAACGTGGACACCTAGATTCAGCTGTTTGAATGTGGCCTCAAAGTGGATTTCTGAGTTCACAATATTAACCGTTTATCCTCACACTACGCTGGATCAGCAGCTACACGCCGTGCACCTGGTGGCCGTACAGGGTACTGCAGCTTTCAGGTGAACAGGGCAAAGCTACAATATCCTGCACCCAGGCAAATGACAATGCAAGAATGCGGCAGCCCCTTTAACCAGATGATCGTCGAGGGTGCTGACAGTCAGGCCCCCACTGATCTGACGCCTCTTCTGAGGATAGGCCGTCAATATCTGGAACCCAGAACATACACAGAACTTTCTTAAACCTTTTAAGAATAGGCCTGTAACATGTATAACTGTATAACTACCAGTCTCCCGTATACACTGTTCTGATCATCACTGTAACAATCTCCTGTATGTACACGTGATGACGGTTTTTGCAGCCACACTACAATGGGTTAATGAAGCACACACCTAAATTTTGAGGGGCTTTGATTAAAAAATAAAACACTCGCACTACCCTGAGCGTTAAAGCTACGCGCTGACTTTGGCAACTGCAATGAAAAAAGAATGAAAGGAAATCTCCACCTTGGCGGAAAGTTCCTTAGAGGTTCTCTTTCTGCTGCTGTATCCATCAACGGGAAATGCCAGAGATCAAAGCGCGCTAGTCATACAGTAATTGTGATGCCTAGGGCATTGCTGGCACTGGTGGTTTAATGGCGCTCTGGAAACTTCCAGAAAGGTGGCGATTTCCTTGAAGTGCTTTAAGTTCCTGCAATTAAGTGCTGAAAAATAAAAATAAAATCTAGGAACCCGACGCCTTTAGGGATTGGGGAAGGGAAACAATCTAAAAAAGTGAACAATACCCCCTAATGGTAAATCTAATCTACTTCTTCTATAGTAGGGCCCCCCGCTGACCCCCCTGCGGCAGCACCGCCAGGGTTGCCAGCTCCACCCTGGTACACTTTGCTCATGATCGGGTTCCACAGCTTCTCCAGCTCTTTTTGCTTGTGCTCGAATTCGTCTTTTTCGGCCGTCTGGTTCTTCTCCAGCCAGTCGATGACCTCTTTGCACTTGGACAGTATCTTCTCCTTGTCTTGGTCACTCAGTTTGCCCTTCAGCTTCTCGTCTTCGGCCGTCTGTTTGATCTGGTAGACATAGGACTCCAGCCCGTTCTTGGCCGATACACGTTCTCGGTTGGTTTCGTCTTCCTCCTTGTACTTCTCGGCATCGTTCACCATCCGGTCAATGTCTTCTTTGCTCAGCCGGCCCTTGTCGTTGGTGATGGTGATCTTGCTCTCTTTGCCGGTGCTCTTGTCGGCGGCCGTTACATTCAGAATGCCGTTGGCGTCGATGTCGAAGGTCACCTGGAGCGAACAGGAGCAGGCAGTGAATAAATGTCATATGTTATGGGATGTTCAGGATCTTCTCTTATAGACACAATAAGATTGAAGAAACCCTCGCGAAAAGACATTTTTGTGCCTTAAAGGGGCTGTGCCTCAAAATGAAATTTATCCCGCTCCACAGGATAGGTCATAAGCATCTGATGCATGGCCGTCTGCAGGGACCCCCGAGATTAAGAGAACAGAAGTCCTGTGCGACCATATGAAGCTGGTCAAGGTGCTGCTCCACTTGGCTATCTCCACCTATCCATTCAGACCGCTGTTCTCATGATGAGCGGGGTCCCAAGCGATCGGACAACCAACATTCAGATGCTTATCCTCGTGTGGAGTGGCAGGTCAAGCATGCACCCTGCAGCTCCATTCATTCTGTATGGGACTGCCGACCATAAAGTACAGTGCTCGGCTATTTCCAGCAGTCCCATAGAGAATGAATGGAGCTGCAGTACCTCTCACAGCCACTACACTTTGAACGGCGCTGTGCTCACAGATTCATTCAAATCGTTAGTTCTGTTGCCGGAGGCTGATCGGTGGAGGTCCCGGGTATCGAACCCCCGCCAACCTGACACTGATGTCCTATCAATATGTGGAGCCTGGAAAACCACTTTAGCCTTAAAGGGATTGTCTAGTTTCAGCACGAAATTGCACAATGTCGGCAAAAGGCTAACAATCTAAAATCCTGCAATAGTTACCCAGTAGATCCAGCCCCGCCGCTCTTGTTCTCCCCAATTTGTTTACTCAGCTGCACCAGGTGACCGCTGCAACCAACCAGTGGCCTCAGAGGTGATGACACATTGTCACTGCTGCAGCTGGATAAACAAAAGTACGGTGGGGAGAACTTTTTATTTTAAGCCCTTTGCCAGGGTGCAAAAAAAACGGACAACCCCTTTGAAGGGGTGCTCCAGATATTGATAGCCTATTCTCAGGACGGACAGGCCATGAATATAACCCCGCACCCCCACCGATCAGCTGTTCTGCAGTAGCCAATGCAGAATGTACACAGCTTCATCCGCCATGTAGCGGATATTTCTTGTTTCTGCAGTACAGCTCCCACTGAAGTGAATGGGGGCAGTGCTGCAGTTACCACCTCTGTCCATTACACAGTGGGTGGAGCTGTGCAGTTTAGGCGGCAACTTCTGGTGCTACAGCTGAGTGACGGGGTGCAGAGTGTTGGACCCCAGCCTGTCAGATATCGATGACCTATCCTGAGAATAGGCCATCGATATTATAACATCCAGGACAACCCCTTTAAGGACCAGTACAATCTCCCCACCCCAGTAGCTGTATGAATATGAAACCCTGTATTTTGCGGGATAGCTTTGGGGTTACATATAATAACATTAAATAACTTACTATTTTAGTTAGTTTTTTTGGGGTGGGGGGTGGCGTGATAAGGAGAAAAAGGCATAAATTATATATATTTTTTCAATTTGTCAGCAGGGACAGATGAGAAAAATAATCCAATTCCAGCTGCTGTGTTCCGGAATGTATCTCTATCACACGATGACCACATTCTGCAGCCATACTGAGTTTATCCTTTTTAATGATTTTTATACTTTGCACAATAAAAACTATTTTTGAAAAAATCATGCATTTTTTACATGGGGACCCGGGAGGGGAGACAACTTGTAGTTTTCATTGATGCAATTTTTTGAAGGAGATAAACAGAAAATAGTTTGTTTTTTTACACCATTTACTACCTGCGGGGTTAATATTGTGTGCAGGTCACGATTATGCATCTTTTTAGTTCTGTCGGTAATTTTTATTTTGTATTTTTTTATTATAGAAATGCTGCTGCAGAGCTGTGATCTCTGTGCCCTTGGGCATGTGTCCAGAGTGCCAACAACACTCAGCCTTGCCCAGGGTATTCAGACATAAGACAAGTGCAGAAAATGAATGGTTTGTGCTGGGTGACGCCTAGTTACCACCGGGTACACGCACACAGGATACTGGGCCCTGGATCCACCTGTCACAGGTCCAGTGCACGGGCCAGACTGAGCGATAGAAGCCTATGGGGATGGGTATTCTGAAGCCATTGCTTAAAGGGATCTTCCCATCTCAAACGTGTGTGGCAGATCCACAGGAGGCAGTCAGAGGTGGTGGGGACTATAGGGCGGCACAGTCCGCTCCGGCGAGTTCTGTAGTTCAGAAGACAGAGGGACTCATTCCAGACTAGCCTTTCTGCTGCCCAAGGCAAAGACTGAAATGGCGCCCCTCCCTCCCCAGTGCCAATTTATTAACCTAACCCCTTCCCTTTAACCCATGGCCCTTGAGCTGCCCTCCCCCTCTTGCCCCTTCCTGGTGCTGCCTTAGGCGATTGCCTCATTGGTGGTGCACAGCTGATTCCAGAGGTAAGTGCCGGACTATCCTGTGTCGATGCAGGGACCCCTTTAAATGCAGTGTGATTACAGCACCAACCAGGTGGGGTCTGGCACAGGGGCTGCAGCTTTACAGGGTATTCCCATCTTCACATTAATGGGATATCAATAGGACCCGCTCCTGTGTTCAGAACTGGGGCCCCGAAGTGAATGGAGATTCCACTGCACATGCAGGGCCCCCCTCCATTCAGTGCTATGGGACTTCCGAACATAAGTGGGCACTTTGCAGTGAATAGAGAGACACTGAGTGTGCGGTACGCTCTCCGTTCACTTCAGGGCCCCGTTCTGGAGATAGGAGTGGAGCCCTGAGGTGGGTCCTGCACCTGTCTGACATTTAAGGTATATCCTATCTACATGCCACTTGGTGCCTACTACTACTGATGCCAGGCTGTAAAACTGCTGCTTGGGCTGGTGCCCACTATCTGATGCCTAGGCTGCACAGGTTGGTGCTCACTAATACCAATGCCCACCCTGATCACTCCATGGGGCAGATATAAGGAGGCGTTCAATTTGATCTGCTGCCCCCTTCTAGGGACAGGTCAATCTTGCCCAGTCTATATAGCTGCTCTGGTTGGTGCCCACTACCTCTGATGCCCAAGGCTGTAAATCACCCCCCTCCTATAGCTGCTCAGGTTGGTGATCACTAATACCGATGCCTATCCTGATAACTCCATGCATCTCACCTCCATCTACAGCAACCTTCTAGCGGGGGGGGGGGGGGGGGGGGGGGGGGGCGTCAGGTCAAACTTGGCCAGTCTGTATAGCTGCTCCAGTTGGCACCCACTATTACTGATGTCCAGGCTGTAAATTCCCCCCCCCCCCCCCCCCATAGCTGCTCAGGTCAGTCCTCACTAATACTAATGCCCACCTTGATCACCCCACCCCACGGGGCATATATAAGGAGGCACTCACTTTGATCTGCTGCAGGGAGGGGGAGGGGGGGGGGGGGGGGGTGTCGCTGGTCAGGTCAAACTTGCCCAGTCTGTATAGCTGCTTAGATTGGCGCCCACCATTACTGATGCCCAGGCTGTAAATCACTCCCTCCCCCATAGCAGCTCAGGTTGGTGCCCACTACTTCTGATGCCCAAGGCTGTAAATCACCCCCCTCCTATAGCTGCTCAGGTTGGTGATCACTAATACCGATGCCTATCCTGATAACTCCATGCATCTCACCTCCATCTACAGCAACCTTCTAGCGGGGGGGGGGGGGGGGCGTCAGGTCAAACTTGCCCAGTCTGTATAGCTGCTCCAGTTGGCACCCACTATTACTGATGTCCAGGCTGTAAATTCCCCCCCCCCCCCCCCCCATAGCTGCTCAGGTCAGTCCTCACTAATACTAATGCCCACCTTGATCACCCCATGGGGCATATATAAGGAGGCACTCACTTTGATCTGCTGCAGGGAGGGGGGGGGGGGGGGTTGTCGCTGGTCAGGGTCAAACTTGCCCAGTCTGTATAGCTGCTTAGGTTGGCGCCCACCATTACTGATGCCCAGGCTGTAAATCACTCCCTCCCCCATAGCAGCTCAGGTTGGTGCCCACTACTTCTGATGCCAGGCTGTATAGCTGCTCAGGTTACTGCCTCACTATCGCTGATGCCCAGGCTGTAAATCACACCCCTCCTATAGCTGCTTAGGTTGGCAACCACTATTACCAATGACCAGGCTGTAAATCACTCCTTCCCCCATAGCTGCTCAAACACCAAAGCCCACCCTGATCACTCCATGCAGCTCACCTCCATCTGCAGCCCCCCACTAGAGGCAGGGAGGATGCCATTGAACTTGCCTAGTCTAAATAGCTGCCCACTACCTCTGATGCCCAGGCTGTAAATCACTCCCTCCCCCATAGCAGCTCGAGGTCGGTGCCCACCCTGATCACTCCCATGCAGCTCACCTCGATCTGCGGCACCCCTCTAGGGGCAGGGGGGATGCCCATCAGGTCGAACTTGCCCAGCAGGTTGTTGTCCTTGGTCATGGACCTCTCGCCCTCGTAGACCTGCACCAGCACGCTGGGCTGGTTGTCGGAGTAGGTGGTGAAGGTCTGCGTCTGCTTGGTGGGGATGGTGGTGTTCCTCTTGATGAGGGCGGTCATCACCCCTCCGGCCGTCTCGATGCCCAGGGAGAGCGGGGTGACGTCGAGCAGCAGCAGGTCCTGCACGTTCTCCGACTTGTCCCCGGTCAGGATGGCGGCCTGCACCGCCGCCCCGTACGCCACCGCCTCGTCCGGGTTGATGCTCTTGTTGAGCTCCTTGCCGTTGAAGAAGTCCTGCAGCATCTTCTGGATCTTGGGGATGCGCGTGGAGCCGCCGACCAGCACGATCTCGCGGATCTGCGCCTTGTCCAGCTTGGCGTCGCGCAGCGCCTTCTCCACCGGCTCCAGGGTGCCGCGGAACAGGTCGGCGTTCAGCTCCTCGAAGCGGGCGCGGGTGATGGAGGTGTAGAAGTCGACGCCCTCGTACAGCGAGTCGATCTCCTAGGCTGGCCTGGGTGCTGGACGACAGGGTGCGCTTGGCCCGCTCGCACGCCGTCCTCAGCCGCCGCAGCGCCCGCTTGTTGCCGCTGATGTCGCGCTTGTTCTTGCGCTTGAACTCCTCCACGAAGTGCGTGACCATGCGGTTGTCGAAGTCCTCGCCGCCCAGGTGCGTGTCGCCGGCCGTGGACTTCACCTCGAAGATGCCGTCGTCGATGGTCAGCACCGACACGTCGAAGGTGCCGCCGCCCAGGTCGAAGATCAGCACGTTGCGCTCGCCGCCGCCCTTCTTGTCCAGCCCGTAGGCGATGGCGGCCGCGGTCGGGCTCGTTGATGATGCGCAGCACGTTGATGCCCGCGATGGTGCCCGCGTCCTTGGTCGCCTGCCGCTGCGAGTCGTTGAAGTAAGCGGGCACCGTGATGACGGCGTTGGGCACCTTCTTCCCCAGGTAAGCCTCGGCGATCTCCTTCATCTTGGTCAGCACCATGGACGAGATCTCCTCCGGGGAGAAGGTCTTCTTCTGCGCCTTGTACTCCACCTCGACTTTAGGTTTGGTCCCGTCGTCGATCACGGTGAAGGGCCAGTGCTTCATGTCGGCTTGCACGGTGGCGTCGTCGAAACGTCGGCCGATCAATCGCTTGGCATCGAAAATGGTGTTGGTCGGGTTCATGGCCACTTGGTTCTTGGCAGCGTCCCCTATCAGCCTCTCGGTGTCGGTGAAGGCGACGTAGCTCGGGGTGGTGCGGTTGCCCTGGTCGTTGGCGATGATCTCCACCTTGCCATGCTGGAAGACCCCTACGCAGGAGTACGTGGTGCCCAAGTCGATCCCCACGGCCGGAGCGTTGGCGGACATTCTGGCTACAACTTTTCCAGGACTTGAAGCTCTCAAACGGGTCGTCGAGCAACTGCGTAGCCCCTAGCGGCTGCCCCAGTTTTTATACGCTCCCGCCCTCTGCCTTCATTCGCCGGTTGGGAAAAAGGTTGACCAATCTAAATGCGGTACCGTCCTAGCTCGCTGTCTGATTGGACCATCTCGCTGTTTGCCCACTAGCCAATCGCGCTCCTCCGACCTCCTCTCGGGCAGACAGAGGAGGGATGCTGGCGATCTGTCAAGGACCATTTCCATGGCGACGGCGTGTTTTTGACACGTTTTGCCGAGGGAGGCGGGGAAAAACAGCTGCTTGTACCAATGAGCGGACGGCAGGTGCGGTCACGTGACCCAGCACGTGTGTAGATTTTGATGTGGAGGCGTGGCCCCTCTGCCTGGCGCGTTGTGTTTGTGATTCCAGCTTCCCCGAGCATCTGGGCAGCGCGTCTCCTTATTTGGGTCCTGGGGATAATTCCTGCGTTTCAGTAAACTATGGGAGGAATCTGGAAGGGACTGAATCTGAGCGGCTGCGTCAGAGGGGGGATCAGGCTGTGCTGGTTCCTTATGGGGGGATCAGACTGTGCTGGTTCCTTATGGGGGGGAATCAGGCTGTGCTGGTTCCTTATGGGGGGAGATCAGACTGTGCTGGTTCCTTATGGGGGGGATCAGGCTGTGCTGGTTCCTTATGGGGGGGGGGATCAGGCTGTGCTGGTTCCTTATGGGGGGAGATCAGACTGTGCTGGTTCCTTATGGGGGGGATCAGGCTGTGCTGGTTCCTTATGGGGGGGATCAGGCTGTGCTGGTTCCCTATGGGGGGGATCAGGCTGTGCTGGTTCCTTATGGGGGGGGGGGGTCAACCTGTGCTGGTTCCTTATTTGGGGGGGGGGGGGTCAGGCTGTGCTGGTTCTTTATTGGGGGGGGGATCAGACTGTGCTGGTTCCTTATTGGGGGGGGGGGGGATCAGGCTGTGCTGGTTCCTTATGGGGGGGGGGGGAATCAGGCTGTGCCTGTGCTGGTTCCTTATTGGGGGGGGGGGGGTCAGACTGTGCTGTGCTGGTTCCTTATGGGGAGGTCAACATGTGCTGGTTCCTTATGGGGGGGGGGGGGGTCAGGCTGTGCTGGTTCCTTATGGGGGGGGATCAGACTGTGCTGGTTCCTTATTGGGGTGGGGGGTCAAGCTGTGCTGGTTCCTTATGGGGATGGTCAGGTTGTGTTGGTTCTTTATGGGGTGGGTGTCAGGCTGTGCTGGTTAATTATGGGGGGGATCAGACTGTGCTGGTTAATTATGGGGGGGATCAGACTGTGCTGGTTAATTATGGGGGGGATCAGACTGTGCTGGTTCCTTTATGGGGGGGGGTCAGGCTGTGCTGGTTCCTTATGGGGGGGGGGGGTCAGGCTGTGCTGGTTCTTTATGGGGAGGGGGTGTCAGGCTGTGCTGGTTCCTTATGGCAGAACTACGATGGCAGGGTTAATAAAAAAAAATACACCAACAGCACGCAAAGTATGTCCAACACCTCTCCTGACATGTCTGTTGCAATAAACTGCTGTATTTCACACTAAAAGACAACTCGGAAGCATCTAGTCGTGTGCTATGCTGATCCTCTATTATTCCTACTGTAAGTTTATGAATAAATGTACAATACAGTAGTACCAGTTGGGGACTGAGGTCCTCTTTAACCATTTCACAACCCCGGATGTGCCTGTACGTCTGAAGAGAATATGGGGCAGGGGCATGAGCGGATACTGGTCCATACGCAGAGGGTGCTGGTTCTGTAACACAGCTGACACCTGGCTGCCATGACCAGGATTAGTGATGAGCGAATCGTGGACTTCGATCTGAATTTCAGGATAAACTTGATTCACCGAAAAGCCGAATTTCTTCGGGCTTCATGGTAGCGAATCGATTTAATTTGAAATAGAGGACGGAGGTGTGCCGGCGAAACTTGTATATTAAACACTAAAATGAGTTTGTGGTATCTGCCTATCAACTACTGAGATTTTTATATAGTCTCCCAGTGTTTCTGTCGGTCACAGTTTGTAGAAGTATACTATTTTATGAGAATTAAAATAAAAGCAAAGTTTTAAACCAACAGAACGTGTAAAAAGATGCTCTGTGGTCAAATGATATGAATTACTGATAATGTAAACGTTATACAGGAGCTGTAAGGTCCTTATTTGTAATTATAACACCAGACGGGTTAGATCATGTGATATTTTTATAAAGCAGGTTGTTACGGACGCAGCAATACCTAATATGTCTGTTGTTTTTAAAATATATTTTAGGTTTTAACCACCTCAGCTCCCCTAGCTTAAAGGGACACTGACAGGCCCAAAAAGCATATTTAGGGGTATATATGACAGTATAGGTCTTATAAAGGGTATTAGAATCATCTAAGTATCCCCCCTGTCCACCTCATAAATACAGTAATCTGAAGTTTTATAACCTGCTTTCCTGGCGTTCAATCTGCCCAAGGGGCGGTGCTTCATATCAACTTGCGCCCAGCCAGCCTCGCCACAACTGCCGTTTGAAGCGCCGCCCAGCTCATCAATATTCACTGAGCTGGGCGGCTACTCTGAAGCGCTGTACTAGTGTCCCCGGCCATCTTCAGCGCATGCGCCCAGCACCCTCACTGGCCGGGATCGCATCGCGCGTCTGCTTTATGCGCATGTGGGGCGCTGCCGGGCACAGGGGGGATACTTAGATGATTCTAATACCCTTTATAAGACCTATACTGTCATATATACCCATACATATGCTTTTTGGGCCTGTCAGTGTCCCTTTAAACACCCTTAATGACCAGATCACTTTTTACACTTCTGCACTACACTACTTTCACCGTTCATTGCTCGGTCATGCAACTTACCACCCAAATGAATTTTACCTCCTTTTCTTCTCACTAATAGAGCTTTCATTTGGTGGTATTTCATTAATCGAAATTTACTGAAATTTTTGCAAAAAAAATGAAATTTTTCACTTTCAGTTGTAATATATATTTTTTAAAACGACATCTATATATAAATTTTTCTCTAAATTTATTGTTCTACATGTCTTTGATAAAAAAAAAATGTTTGGGTAAAAAAAAAAATGGTTTGGGTAAAAGTTATAGCGTTTACAAACTATGGTACAAAAATGTGAATTTCTGCATTTTGAAGCAGCTCTGACTTTCTGAGCACCTGTCATGTTTCCTGAGGACCTGTCATGTTTCCTGAGGTTCTACAATGCCCAGACAGTAGAAAACCCCCACAAATCACCCCATTTCGGAAAGTAGACACCCTAAGGTATTCACTGATGGGCGTAGTGAGTTCATAGAACTTTTTATTTTTTGTCACAAGTTAGCGGAAAATGATTATCTTCTTTTTTTTTTCTTACAAAGTCTCATATTCCACTAACTTGTGACAAAAAATAAAAACTTCCATGAACTCACTATGCCCATCACGAAATACCTTGGGGTGTCTTCTTTCCAAAATGGGGTCACTTGTGGGGTAGTTATACTGCCCTGGCATTTTAGGGGCCCTAATGTGTGAGAAGTAGTTTGAAATCCAAATGTGTAAAAAATGTCCTGTGAAATCCTAAAGGTGCTCTTTGGAATGTGGGCCCCTTTGCCCACCTAGGCTGCAAAAAAGTGTCACACATGTGGTATCGCCGTACTCAGGAGAAGTTGGGCAATGTGTTTTGGGGTGTCATTTTACATATACCCATGCTGGGTGAGAGAAATATCTCGGTCAAATGCCAACTTTGTATAAAAAAAATGGTAAAAGTTGTCTTTTGCCGAGATATTTCTCTCACCCAGCATGGGTATATGTAAAATGACACCCCAAAACACATTGCCCAACTTCTCCTGAGTACGGCGATACCACATGTGTGACACTGTTTTGCAGCCTAGGTGGGCGAAGGGGCCCACATTCCAAAGAGCACCTTTAGGATTTCACAGGGCATTTTTTACACATTTTGATTTCAAACTACTTCTCACGCATTAGGGCCCCTAAAATGCCAGGGCAGTATAACTACCCTACAAGTGACCCCATTTTGGAAAGAAGACACCCCAAGGTATTCCGTGAGGGGCATGGCGAGTTCCTAGAATTTTTTATTTTTTGTCACAAGTTAGTAGAATATGAGACTTTGTAAGAAAAAGAAAAAAAAATCATCATTTTCCGCTAACTTGTGACAAAAAATAGAAAATTCTAGGAACTCGCCATGCCCCTCACGGAATACCTTGGGGTGTCTTCTTTCCAAAATGGGGTCACTTGTGGGGTACGGATCCGTAAAACACATACGGACGTCTGAATGGAGCCTTACAGGGGGGGGTGATCAATGACAGGGGGATGATCACCCCATATAGACTCCCTGATCACCCCCCTGTCATTGATCACCCCCCGTAAGGCTCCATTCAGAGGTCCGTATGTGTTTTGCGGATCCATGGATCGGATCCGCAAAACACATACGAACGTCTGAATGGAGCCTTACAGGGGGGGGGTGATCAATGACAGGGGGGTGATCAATGACAAGGGGTGATCAGGGAGTCTATATGGTTTGATCACCCCCCTGTCATTGATCACCCCCCTGTAAGGCTCCATTCAGACATCCGTATGTGTTTTGCAGATCCGATCCGTGGATCCGCAAAACACATACGGACCTCTGAATGGAGCCTTACGGGGGGTGATCAATGACAGGGGGGTGATCAGGGAGTCTATATGGGGTGATCAGGGGTAATAAGGGGTTAATAAGTGACAGGGGGGGGGGTGTAGTGTAGTGTGGTGCTTGGTGCTACTTTACAGAGCTGCCTGTGTCCTCTGGTGGTCGATCCAAGCAAAAGGGACCACCAGAGGACCAGGTAGCAGGTATACAGGTCCTTCTAAAAAAATTAGCATATTGTGATAAAGTTCATTATTTTCTGTAATGTACTGATAAACATTAGACTTTCATATATTTTAGATTCATTACACACAACTGAAGTAGTTCAAGCCTTTTATTGTTTTAATATTGATGATTTTGGCATACAGCTCATGAAAACCCAAAATTCCTATCTAAAAAAATTAGCATATCATGAAAAGGTTCTCTAAACGAGCTATTAACCTAATCATCTGAATCAACTAATTAACTCTAAACACCTGCAAAAGATTCCTGAGGCTTTTAAAAACTCCCAGCCTGGTTCATTACTCAAAACCGCAATCATGGGTAAGACTGCCGACCTGACTGCTGTCCAGAAGGCCATCATTGACACCCTCAAGCAAGAGGGTAAGACACAGAAAGAAATTTCTGAACGAAAAGGCTGTTCCCAGAGTGCTGTATCAAGGCACCTCAGTGGGAAGTCTGTGGGAAGGAAAAAGTGTGGCAGAAAACGCTGCACAACGAGAAGAGGTGACCGGACCCTGAGGAAGATTGTGGAGAAGGACCGATTCCAGACCTTGGGAGACCTGCGGAAGCAGTGGACTGAGTCTGGAGTAGAAACATCCAGAGCCACCGTGTACAGGCGTGTGCAGGAAATGGGCTACAGGTGCCGCATTCCCCAGAAACAGCGGCAGAAGCGCCTGACCTGGGCTACAGAGAAGCAGCACTGGACTGTTGCATGTCATTCGGAAATCAAGGTGCCGGAGTCTGGAGGAAGACTGGGGAGAGGGAAATGCCAAAATGCCTGAAGTCCAGTGTCAAGTACCCACAGTCAGTGATGGTCTGGGGGGCCATGTCAGCTGCTGGTGTTGGTCCACTGTGTTTTATCAAGGGCAGGGTCAATGCAGCTAGCTATCAGGAGATTTTGGAGCACTTCATGCTTCCATCTGCTGAAAAGCTTTATGGAGATGAAGATTTCATTTTTCAGCACGACCTGGCACCTGCTCACAGTGCCAACACCACTGGTAAATGGTTTACTGACCATGGTATTACTGGGCTCAATTGGCCTGCCAACTCTCCTGACCTGAACCCCATAGAGAATCTGTGGGATATTGGGAAGAGAAAGTTGAGAGACGCAAATCCCAACACTCTGGATGAGCTTAAGGCCGCTATCGAAGCATCCTGGGCCTCCATAACACCTCAGCAGTGCCACAGGCTGATTGCCTCCATGCCACGCCGCATTGAAGCAGTCATTTCTGCAAAAGGATTCCCGACCAAGTATTGAGTGCAGAACTGAACATAATTATTTGAAGGTTGACTTTTTTTGTATTAAAAACACTTTTCTTTTATTGGTCGGATGAAATATGCTAATTTTTTTAGATAGGAATTTTGGGTTTTCATGAGCTGTATGCCAAAATCATCAATATTAAAACAATAAAAGGCTTGAAGTACTTCAGTTGGTGTGTAATGAATCTAAAATATATGAAAGTCTAATGTTTATCAGTACATTACAGAAAATAATGAACTTTATCACAATATGCTAATTTTTTGAGAAGGACCTGTATTAGACGCTGTTATCAAAACTAAATATACCTGTTAGGGGTTAAAAAAATCGCATCTACAGCCTGCCAGCGAACGATCGCCGCTGGCAGGCTGTAAATCAGCTCGCTTATCTGCAGTTCCTATGAACGCGCGCGCCTGTGTGCGGGCGTTCACAGGAAGTCTCGCGTCTCGCGAGATGACGCACCGATGCGTCACTCTGCCTGAGACAGCCGCCTCCGGACCGCGATCCTGCGTTAGGCGGTCCGGAGGCGGTTAAACAATAAAAGCATTTTTTAAACCAAAAAGTTATATTTTTAGGTCTCCATTTTATGAAAGCCATATCTTTTTTAATTTTTGGGCGATTGTCTTAGTTTGGATCTTATTTTTTGCGAGATGAGATGATGGTTTGGTATTATTTTTGGGTACATATGACTTTTTGATCACTTGGTATTACACTTTTTGAGGTGACAGAAAATTGCTTTTTTTTTAGCAGTTTTTATTATAATTTTTTTTATGGTGTTGACCAGACCGGGAGGATCATGTGATATTTTTTATAGAGCAGGCGATACCTAATGTCTATTTTTTTCTATTTTTTTACAATTTTATGTCTCTTTTTATAGGAAAGGGGCTTTTTTTAAAAAACACTTTTATTTCATTACATTACAGGGTCTGATCCCTGTTTCAGTGCAGCACGATACATCTGTATTGTACTGCATTGACTGTCAGCGTATTACACAGTGTAATACACTGATAGTTTGCCTATGAGACCGAGCCTGGGGGCTGGGCCTCATAGGCCTCCGTACATGCCAGGCCCCAAGGCCTTGCAATGGCTTGGGGCTGCCATGGCATCCATTGGGTCCCTGCCACCGCAGCGCAGGGACCCGATGGCTAAGGAGAGGGAGAGCAAACCTCCCATATGCCGCGGTCAGCGCTGACTGCGGCATATAAGGGGTTAACCCACCGTCATCAGCGTTATCACCGATGCTGGTGGATGTAGCAAGGATCCAGCTGTCAGTAACAGCCGGATCCGTGCTGCTGATTGCGGCACCGCACATGGGGGGGGGGGGGAAGGACCGCAGGACGAGACTGTACAATACATTTTGTTATGTTACGGCCTTGTGCTAAAAAAAAAAAAAAAAAATCTAGTTTTCCCACACATTCTGCACTCAATCCCCCATGAGAAAATTAAAACAGAATTCTAGAAATCTTTGTAAATTTATAGAAAAGGAAAAACTAAAATCTTGCATTGACATAAGTATTCCCATCCTTTACTCAGGACTTAGTTGAAGCCCCTTTGGCATTGATTACAGCCTCCCGTCTTCTTGGCGATGATGCCACAAGGTTTCACACCTGGATTTGGGGATTTTCTCTGCAGATCCCGTCAAGCTCCTGTCAGGTTGGATGGGGGTCGTCGGTGGACAGCCTTTTTCAGGTCTCTCCAGAGATGTTCTATTGGGTTCAAGTCAGGGCTCTGTCTGGACCACTCAAGGACATTCACAGAGTTGTCCCTAAGCCGCTCCTGTGTTGTCTTGTGTCAGGAATCATCCTGCTATGTCTGTTTAGTTCAGATTGTCTTGCCCTCACGTTTTCCCTCAGTTAAGATGGTGGATTGTGTCTCAGCTGGGAGTCATCTTACTTCATTGTTTCACATTTAAACCTCTCAAGCCTGTTACTAATTGCTTGAGTATTGTGTTTGAGCTCCTGCTTGTGCAGTCCTCTCGCTTGGAACTTGCTCTCCGGTTTGTTCCTCCTCCTTGCGGTTTACCGTGCTACCTCCTGTTGCCGAACCGTATTGCGGGACTACGTTCCTGTGCCGCCTGCCCTGACCCATTGCTCGTCTGACCTCGGCTCTGCTTCATCCTTCAATCCTGCATCATTACTACTGGTAACGGCTCCGCCTGCCTGGCTCTGCTTCATCCTTCAATCCTGCATCATTACTACTGGTAACGGCTCCGCCTGCCTGGCTCTGCTTCATCCTTTACCCTGCTACCTCCTGTTCAAGACTCCGGTGCTTCCTGTGTTCAGGCTCCAGCAGTATTCCACTAGTATTGTGACATCTTGTCTGTGTGCTTAGGGTCATTGTCCTGTTGAAAGGAGAACCTTCAGCCCAGTCCACTCTGGATCAGGTTTTCATTAAGACTATCTCTGTACTTTGATCCATTCAGCTCTCCCCCAACCCTGACCAGTCTCCCTGTCCCAGCCGTTGAAAATATCCCCAGAACATCATGGTGCCACCATAATAATGCTTCACTGTAGGGATGGTATTGGGCAGGTGATGAGCAGTGTCTGATTTGCTCCAGACGTGACGCTTAAAATTGAAGCTAAAAAGTTCAATCTTGGTTTCATCAGATCTGACAATGTTGTTTCTCACAGTCTGGGAGTCCTTTAGGACTCTCTTTAGGAAACTCCAGGCGACTTTCAAATGTCTTTTACTGAGGAGAGGCTTCTCTCTGGACACTCTGCCATAAAGCCCAGATTGGTGGAGGCTGCAGTGATGGTTGACCTTCTGGAAGTTTCTTCCATCTGCACACAGGATCTCTGGAGCTCAGCCGGACTGACCGCAGGGTTCTTGGTCACCTCTCTTATCAAAGTCCTTCTTCCCTGATTACTTAGCTCTAGTCTGAGTCCTGGTTGTTCCAAACGTCTTCCATTTAACAATTATGGAGGCCACTGTGCTCTTGGGAACTTTCAGTGTAGCAGATTTTTTTTCTCCCCTTCTCCAGATTTGTGCCTCCACACAATCCTGTCTCTGAGCTCTACAGGCAGTTATTTCCTCCTCATGGCTCGGTTTCCTGCTCTAATATGTATTGTCAGCTGTGAGACCTTACAGTATATACACAGAGCCATGTCTTTCCAAGTCATGGACCACAGGTGACTTCAATCAACATCCTAAAATGGTCAGGAGAAATGGGAGGCCCCCAGAGCTAAATTTCAAATGTCATAGCAAAGGGTCTGAATACTTATGTCCATGCAGAATTTTAGTTTTTTCCTTTTTAATAAATTTGCAAACATATTTTAAAAATCTCAGAAAAACAAATGGGTACAGCTCACCTGCTGGCAATTTTTTTTTAGATGCACAGAAACCACTGCAGACTGAAAAATTCCAGCATCCAATTTCGGTAAAAATGTATTATGTCCAGTATAAAAATCCATGCCTCCTACATGTTTCAGGAACCAAGTTTGCTCTTACTCATAGTGGAAGGTATGAACATGACCCACCTCTGTTTATATATCTACACACAAGCCATGCAAATGGAGCAAGTAAAAGCTCATGGTGAAATTACGGAAACCAGGTGAAGATAATACGTACTTGTTTCCATAAACTTGGCTATTGCTGGCATATATAAATAAACAAATAAATATAAAAACACAAAACGACAAAAATAAATAAATAGGTAAAGAAAAGGGTTTTCCAAGATTTTCATACTAATGACTTATCCAATAGATAGGTCATCGGTATCTGATCAGTGGGGGTCCTACACCCGGGACCCCTGCCAATCAGCTGTTTGAGAAGGCATCGGCATTCCTGGGAGCGCTTGTGGCCTTTTCCATGCTTACCAAGCACAGCGCCGTACATTGTATAGTGGCAGTGCTTGGTATCGCAGCTCAGCCCCATTCACTTCAATGGGGCTGAGCTGCACCTAGGTCATTATGTGACCGATGAACACTGCATCACATGGACTAGGAAAAGCATAGAGAGGGCCACGGCGCTACTGCGAGCGCTGGTGTCTTTTTAAACAACTGATCTGCGGGGGTCTCGGGTGTTAGACCCTCACCGATCAGATACTGATGACCTATATAAATCTGCAGTAATCAAAAGGTACAGACCTACGGTTTGTGGCTTTACCTTATCCGGCGGGCGGCGGTGCCATCGGGTCCTCATGTGGCTGTAGGGGGGACCCGATGGCATGGAAGGCAGCGCGATGCCTTCCTGAGGCATTGCGCTGCCTTCCGGTGACGAGCCTGTGAGATCCAGCCCCCTGGATCTCACAGGCCGGAAGCTGTATGAGTAATACACACAGTATTACTCATACAGCCAATGCATTCCAATACAGAAGTATTGGAATGCATTGTAAAGGATTAGAGTCCCAAAATGGGACAAAAAAATAAAATAAAGTGAAAAAGAAAGTTGAAAAAAAAAAGTTTCCCCCCCCCAAAAAATTAAAAGTTTCAAGTAAAAATAAACAAAAACGTCATTTTCCCCAAATAAAGTGAAAAAAAAAATTTGTAAAAAATAGGGGGGAAAAAAAAGTATACATATTACGTATTGCTGCGTCCGCATCGACCGGCTCTATAAACATATGACATGACCTAACCCCTCAGATGAACACCGTAAAAAATAAAAACTGTGCTAAATAAAAATTTTTTATCACCTTACATCAAAAAAAGTACAACAGCAAGCAATCAAAAAGGCGTTTGCCCACCAAAATAGTACCAATCTAACGTCACCTACCAAAAAATGAGCCCCTACCTGAGACAATCGCCCAAAAAATAAAAAAACTATGGCTCAGAATATGGAGACACTAAAACATCATTTTTTTGTTTTAAAAAAGCTGTTATTGTGTAAAACTTACTTAAATAAAAAAGTATACATATTTTGTATCACCGCATTCGTATCGACCGGCTCTATAAAAATATCACATGACCTAAACCCTCAGATGAACACTGTAAAAAATAAAAACTGTGCTAAATAAAACAATTTTTGTCACCTTACATCACAAAAAGTGTAATAGCAAGCAATCAAAAAGTCATATGCACCCCAAAATAGTGCCAATCAAACCGTCATCTCATCCCGCAAAAAATGAGACCCTACCTAAGATAATCGCCCAAAAACTGAAAAAACTATGGCTCTCAGAATATGGAAACACTAAAACATGATTTGTTTTGCTTCAAAAAAGAAATTATTGTGTAAAACTTACATAAATAAATAAAAAAGTATACATATAAATATCTTTATTAATTTTCTTTGAACAGGAACAATGTACAAATATATATAAACAAGAAGAATCATAGCACATATAGATTTCTTTAACATTTCTTGGTGCCTGGCCCCGATTATATGCATACTGTCGGGGTTCTAACGCAAAATAAAAACCTAATGGGTCAAACACCATATAGCAACATAGACACCCAAACACCAAGACCAAGACACCCCAAATTAGTGCTAGTCTCCTATCTCCCGTATCAAGCAATCCTCCCCCCCCCCCCTCCGCTATGCCTGGCCTGGCACAGTTGCCACAAAGGGCGGTGGGCGACTCACGCCCTCATTCCGGGTATCTCGTAGACCAATACAAAACAAATCTTTTTTTTTTTTTTTCTTTTTTTCCTATTTCCAATCTATACAAGTTACTCCGATTATAGGTATTGTTTAGGAGTTATAAATCAAATAGTTATGGGTCATCAGTTCCAGTCCGACTATACATCTATTTCTGCTATTTCTCCCCACTACATTTCATGAGCTTGAATTCTTTTACTCTTGACATTAAACTTTCCCACTCTTGTATTGTACCTTTTCCACTCTTGTACCTAAAAGTATACATATTAGGTATCGCCGCATCCGTAACAACCTGGTCTATAAAAATATCACATAATCTAACTTGTACCCTAAACTAGTACCAACAATACTACCACCTTATCCCGTAGTTTCTAAAATGGGGCCACTTTTTTGGAGTTTCTACTCTAGGGGTTCATCAGGGGGCTTCAAATGGGACATGGTGTAAAAAAAACAGTCCAGCAAAATCTGCCTTCCAAAAACCGTATTGGCATTCCTTTCCTTCTGCGCCCTGCCGTAGCCCGTACAGCTGTTTACGACCACATATGGGAAGTTTCTGTAAACTACAGAATCAGGGCCATAAATATTGAGTTTTGTTTGGCTGTTAACCCTTGCTTTGTAAAAGTAAAATTTAAATATAAAAATGGAAAATCAGCCAAAAATGTGAAATTTTGAAATTGTATCTCTATTTTCCATTAATTCTTGTGGAACACCTAAAGGGTTAACAAAGTTTGCACAATCAGTTTTGAATACCTTGAGGGGTGTAGTTTATAGAATGGGGTCTATTATGTAAGCCTCACAAAGTGACTTCAGACCTGAACTGGTCCCTAAAAATTGGGTTTTTAAAAAGGTCTGAAAAATTTCAAGATTTGCTTCTAAACTTCTAAAGCCTTGTAACATCCCCCAAAAAATAAAATATCATTCCCAAAATGATCCAAACATGAAGTAGGCATATGGGGAATGTAAAGTAATAACTATTTTTGGAGGTATTACTATGTATTATTGAAGTAGAGAAATTGAAACTTGGAAATTTGCAATTTTTAAACATTTTTGGGTAAATTTGGTATTTTTCTAATAAATAAAAAAGATTTTTTTTTTAACTTCATTTTACCAGTGTTATGAAGTACAATATGTGACGAAAAAACAATCTCAGAATGGCCTGGATAAGTCAAAGCGTTATCAGCACTTAAAGTGACACTGGTCAGATTTGCAAAAAATGGCTGTGAAATAGGGCTTAGTCCTTAAGGGGTTAAAAGCTACATTAATAATAGATAATAAGATCGTATTTGCAGTTACAGAGGGAAAAGCATTAGGAATATTTTATAATTAAAAATTTTGCACACATTATCGCCCCCTAATAAAGGGGCATCCAGGCATAAACCCTAATAAGGCCAGACACACACAAGCAAGTTGGATGCGATAAACTCCCAGCACGTGTCAGTGAGCCGTCCCATTCTGGCCTTTGCTCCTCTGATAAGACCGCACAGCATTAGGGCTCATGCACACGATCACATGTATTTTACAGTCCGCAAAAAAAAAAAAATTGATGACATCCATGTGACATACGTATTGCATCCGTTTTTTTTGTGGTTCCATTGTAACAATGCCTGTCCTTGTCCACAAAACGGACACGAATAGGACATGTTCTTTTTTTTTGCGGCAAAAATTATGATTCATGTCCTATTGTCCGTTTTGCAGACAAGAACAGGCATTTCTATAATGGGCCTCCTGTTCTGTTCCGCAAATTGCAGAAGGCACATGGGTGGCATTTGTGTTTTGCGGATCCGCCATTTGCAGACCGCAAAAGACGGCACGGTCGTGTGAATGAGCCCCAACTCTGTGTGCCGCCCGTTCTGTGCATTGGGGACAGGAAATTCAGGTCCCCAATGCACGGGCACCGTCCGTGTAGCCGGCGCAGATGGATGCAGACCCATTCAAATAGATAGTGCTACCATGGCCTTCTGCTCCGTGCCTCCCAGATTGCAGACGGTTTCAAGTGAATGGGTCAACATCTGTGATACGGTGCGCACACGGCCGGTGACCGTATATTGTGGATCCGCTGTTTGCGAGGCCGCAATACGGGCACAGCCGGGAAACAGGAGCCTTAGGCCTCAGAGTCCTGAAATCCATTATATTATACTGACCGAATTATTTCAGTGTACTGCATTGTAGATTCCAGGACTCTGTGGGTCACGGAGCATTATAAATCAGCATAAGGGTCCATTCACACGACCGTATTTCCATTTCATATTTTGCGCATCCATTTATTTCAATGTGGCAGCAAAAGCTGTGGACAGCACACCGTGTGCTGTCCGCATCCATATGTCCTGTCCTGTTTTGTGGACAAGAATAGGCATTTCTAACATAGGGCTTGATATGTGGGACTGCAAAATGTGGGACGCACACGACTGGCATCCGTGTTTTGTGGACCGCAACCCCATAGATTATCATAATAAATATTGTCGCGCAGCATTGGTGCGGCAAAATGTCGTTGTGTAGACCTAGCCTAAATGTGAAAAAGGGTGTGAAGACTTTCCAAGTGCACTGTGTGCGAGCAGGAAAGCGGACAACCCAGCGCCTGCGAGCTCTGCTGAGCTCAGTCTTGGGCTTTTTCCAGCTCTTGCAGTTGCTGTTCGTCCTCCATGTTGCCACTCCTGTAGATTCCTGCGACTAACCACAAGTATGTGCGGCTCAAGGCAGATTACAAATGCTATGCGAGCGGGAACATGAATCGCTGCTGTACTAGATAGATTACAGAGCTATTCCAAGAGGCCCCATAGACTGCAGCAAAGACTGCCGAGTTAGAGGGGCTATACCGTCAGGACAGGCCCTGTCCATATGCCCTATTAGGGCACACGGGTGTCATACAGGGGGCGTGCCACTCATGAGCGCCCCTTTATCAGCCAGAGTGACAAGAAGTGGCCCTGGCGGTCTCAGACCGACCCTTTGGTGATGTTGTAATCACTGATCGCATTCACCTGCACAGCAAATGCATCAAAGGCAGCTTTTAAAGGGGTTCTGTATCTTTTGCTTACTGATGATCTATCTTTTGGGTAGATCATCAGCATCTGATCGGCGGGGGGTCCGACACTCGGGATCCCCATCGATCAGCTGTTTGAGAAGGCAGTGGCGCGCGGCCTTCTTGCTGTGTCCCACAGACTCAGTGATGTCATGACTATTATCACTGGCTTGGGTGAGCTGCAATACCAAGTACAGCCAGTATACGATGGACGGCGCTGTGCCTGCTATATTATAAGGAGGCTGCGGTGCTGATCAGTGGCGGTACCAGCAATAGGCCAACCATAGTGTACTCCTAGAAAACCCCTTTAAATAAGCATACATGGATTTCCCCCTGAACGCTGATCATTACTCCTGTTTCTTTTCTCTTTCCTCCTAATATTCAAGGCCGATATCTAATAGATGTGTCCAGAAAAAACGCTCCGAATTCACCCCTATGAAAACCAGAGCAGACAAGAAGCGGACGCCACCAATGCGATTTCTACAGGTTTTATTATTTAACAATATAATAAACTCGAATTCAGTTTCTTGGCGGAAACACCTGAGATTTTCAGTGTACTTTTGGGATAAACTGAAGTGATGGTATTTCTTATATGGATATATACTAGAGGCCATTGTGCTCCTTTCCAGTTCAGAGCTATGGAAAGGTTTCAGCCACAGGTCCAACGTGTCCATAGGCTATCATTAGCAGTGTCCTTTTGCCATATGCTTAGTCAGTATATATCTGTATACATTTAAAGGGGGGTTTCCGGGACTTTGATACTGATGACTTATCCTCTGGACAGGTCATCAGTATCTGATCAGCAGGGGTCCGACAACCAGTCAGCTGTTTGAGAAGGCACTGACGCTCCTGTGAGCGCCGCCGCCTTCTGCGTGTTTACCAAGCACAGCGCCGTACATTGTATAGTGGCTGTGCTTGGTATTGCAGCTCAGCCCCATCGATAAAAACATAGATCAGATGCAGACCAAAACTACGGCCGTGTGCATGAGCCCTAAAAGGGAAAACCTGTATAGATTAATGACCGCGCCATTCCTGACACTCGTTTTCCTAATCAAGCACCAAAACTAAACTAGCACCAAAATCGTCCTGATTAGTGTTGAGCGAACTTGTGTTGGTGTCCGAAGAATCCCATTATGGATTTTGAATTCCATTATGGTCCATGGTAGCAGAATCCATAAAGGGATTTTTTGATAACCCGAACTTTGGACGCAGAACTTAAAACACAAGTTCGCTCAACACTAGTCCTGATACTTCCAAAACCTTCAGGACCATTTTGGTGCTAGTCAGCTTTTCCTATAAGAGAGTGGAGGATAGGTTTTCCTGCTTTCCTAATGGGATCTGCTTCCTTTTTGAAAAAAAAAAAATGCAGATAAAAACACACAGTCGCTGAGCCGTGTTACAGACGTGTGCACAGAAATAAAGTCTCCTCACACCCCCTGGTGTTCACACTGCAGCAGTACACCTGTGCAAATTCCATTCTGAGAAGCTGATAAACCCCTACAGAAAACATTGGGGCAGCTACACTAATCCTGTCTAAAATGCAGGACGTGGCTCAGACTCACCTATTGGTTGCTTTAGTTTGCTCTAAAAATCTGTGCCAAAGATTTGGTGCAACTTTGGAGCATCTCAAGGGGGTTATCGATATCAGAACGGCGGAATCTGATTCCAGACACCCCCACTGATCAGCTGTTTAAAGAGACTACAGGGCTCTGGTGAGCGCTACGGCCTCTTCCTGGGCCAGTGACGTCATGTTCATCGGTCACCTGACCTAGGATCAGCTCAGTCTCATTCAAGTGAATGGGGTTGAGCTGCAATACCAAGCACAGCCACTATCCATTGGACAGCGCTGTGCTTCGTAAGCTGCAAGGAGGCCGCGGCACTCACCAACTGTACCTGGTAAGCTGCAAGGAGGCCGCGGCACTCACCAACTGTACCTGGTAAGCTGCAAGGAGGCCGCGGCACTCACCAACTGTACCTGGTAAGCTGCAAGGAGGCCGCGGCACTCACCAACTGTACCTGGTAAGCTGCAAGGAGGCCGCGGCACTCACCAACTGTACCTGGTAAGCTTCAAGGAGGCCGCGGCACTCACCAACTGTACCTGGTAAGCTGCAAGGAGGCCGCGGCACTCACCAACTGTACCTGGTAAGATGCAAGGAAGCCGCGGCACTCACCAACTGTACCTGGTAAGCTGCAAGGAAGCCGCGGCACTCACCAACTGTACCTGGTAAGCTGCAAGGAGGCCGCGGCACTCACCAACTGTACCTGGTAAGCTGCAAGGAGGCCGCGGCACTCACCAACTGTACCTGGTAAGCTGCAAGGAGGCCGCGGCACTCACCAACTGTACCTGGTAAGCTGCAAGGAGGCAGGCGCGGCACTCACCAACTGTACCTGGTAAGATGCAAGGAAGCCGCGGCACTCACCAACTGTACCTGGTAAGCTGCAAGGAAGCCGCGGCACTCACCAACTGTACCTGGTAAGCTGCAAGGAGGTCGCGGCACTCACCAACTGTACCTGGTAAGCTGCAAGGAGGCCGCGGCACTCACCAACTGTACCTGGTAAGCTGCAAGGAGGCCGCGGCACTCACCAACTGTACCTGGTAAGCTGCAAGGAGGCCGCGGCACTCACCAACTGTACCTGGTAAGCTGCAAGGAGGCCGCGGCACTCACCAACTGTACCTGGTAAGCTGCAAGGAGGCCGCGGCACTCACCAACTGTACCTGGTAAGCTGCAAGGAGGCCGCGGCACTCTCCAACTGTACCTGGTAAGCTGCAAGGAGGCTGAGGACCGCCAATCTGACCTATTCTGAGGATATTAAGAGAATTATATTCACGTCACCTTATCAAGCAAGGTGCAGTGGATTATTCTTGATGCATTAGTTCTTAAATACTTAAAAACTTTACGCAACATTATGCACTGAGGTTCCCATTAGTTAATATGGTGCAAAACCTGCAGCAATTCATTCCATGCTTAAAAGCTGTAGTGCTCCCTTTATTCTCTGATCCCTATCCTATGCAATTCTGTGTATTAGGTACCTGCTGGGCCATAAGAGCTAGGAACCACTCCAAAGCTCTCTACTGAAAAAGACACAATGAGGGCAGTTGAACAGGTAAAAGACATTCAATGCACATGGCATCTGCAGTGTACGTCGGATGCATGTGTCCAGAGGATTTCCCAACGTATACCTCTGATGTATAGGACACTGTATACTCCACCCATAGGTTTTGATTATAAAAAAAAGGTAGTATAAGAGCCAAAAAGACACTGTTTTGGCCTACCATGGTTGCATGAGGGCCTATGGATACATTTGACGTATGCGCCGGGAGGAGTGTGAATGTCGTATTATACACACTGTCATGTTACTGTATCAGCTACAATCAGAACTGTATTATATAAAGGCTTCACCTCCATTTTGAACATATTCAAGAGGATCTGAAAGATCACCTTCAGCTGTGTGAGGCATTTAAAGGGCTTTGTACCTAAGAAGCTTGCTAACCTCTTGCCGTTACACCTAGAGGCTCATTTGCATATATTAAAACATCATTTTTTTCAGCAATGCGAGCACATAAGAACATGGGACGAAGGCTACTTTCACATTAGCGGTTTTCTTTTCCGGCATAGAGTTCCTTTACAGGGGCTCTATACCGGAAAAGTGAACTGATCAGGCATATCCCCATGCATTCTGAATAGAGATAAATCCGTTCAGGATGCATCAGGATGTCTTCAGTTCAGTCATTTTGACTGATCAGGCAAAAAAGAAAACCGTAGCATGCTACGGTTTTATCTCCGGCAAAAAAAACTGAAGACTTGCCTGAATGCCGGATCCGGCATTTTTTTCCATAGGAATGTATTACTGCCGGATCCGTCCTTCTGTTCTGCGCATGCGCAGATCTTTAAAAATCTGAAAAAAATAAATACTGGATCCGTTTTGCCTGATGACACTGGAAAAACTGATCCAGTATTGCAATGCATTTTTCAGACTGATCAGGCATTTTTCAGACTGATCAGGATCCTGATCAGTCTGAAAAATGCCTGATCAGTCAGAGAAAAGGACATGCGTTTGCATACAGTTTGCCTGATCAGGCAGGCAGTTCAGGCAACGGAACTGCCTGACGGAATCAAACAACGCAAGTGTGAAAGTACCCCAACACAGACGCCTTCAGCTGCCAAGCGCACATGTAACAGGTCAGCCAGTGTCATAGGTACAAATCTGCTGACAGATGCCCTTTAAAGGCCCACTTCAGGTAAACTTAAAGGGGTTGTCTAGGCTTTTAATATTGATGACCTATCCTCAGGATAGGTCATCAAAATCAGATCGGTGGTGGTCCAACACCCGGCACCCCCGCCGATCATCTGTCTGAGGAGATGACGCGTGCAGTGTGCACATGCCGTCTCCCATCTCTCTTTCTGCTCACCGATGCTGTCTGTGGCAAAGCAGCAGCAGAGCAGGAAGGTAGATGGGAGACGGCACATGCATACTGCATGCGTCATCTCCTCATACAGCTGATTGGCGGGGGTGCTGGGTGTCGGATCCCCGCCGATCTGATAGTAGTAAAAGCCTGGGCAACCCCTTTAAGATGTGCATTATGCCTAGTGCCCAGGGGGTGGTGCATGGCAGAGGGAACCTCCTTGATATCATCTGAAGCCCGGTATCATGCTCCCCCACTTTGGTCCTTGTACTAGGTATAACACAGCTTAGCAGAATCACCATAGTGTTCCTATAAAGTACCAGAACACAACGAAAATGTAGATACTTCCATTAGGCTTTCTTCACAAGTTGTTTTTGGGCCTTTTTTGGCCTATAAAAAAACACTATGAATTTCATGCATTTCCTACAAGCCATTTTAGGGTGGTATTTTTTTTCTTCAGGAAAACACTCCAATGACCTAAAAAATGCACCAAAAGTGAAGAAAAACGGCACGAAAAAAACCGCTGCAAAACCACTGTATGCCACACCTCTCCTATAATTTTTTTTAATTGCACTTTTTACTCCACCCTAGGTTATACATCGTCTCATGGCGGCATGTTGCTACACTTTAACATACATACTCATTAATGTGTATACTATTCATGTACAAAGAAGGGCTCCCTAGAGAATACGCAGTCTTGGAACAAGCAGCAAGTGATATACCATGAAAAGGTGCTATACTTCATGGTAATTCCAAACACACAAGCAAACATGGCAAGAAATCATGCTATACATAAGGAGCAGGAAGGCAGTAATGATACGTCCAGTCATTTCTTCATAGAATTGGTTTCTGAGAAACATCTGAATATGGATATTAAACCAAAAATAAAAAGAAAGTACTAAGAAAATTCTCACCCTTATCAGATACATTTTCACAGGCACAATATATGTATTTACTTAGTGTATATATATATTCTATATATACACTGTATACATTATATATATAAAAACACATATATGATCAGATTTCCCATGTAACGTGTAAATGGTTAGCTCTTTGGTTTCTTTGCCAATACGGGTAACGGTTTTAAAGTTTAAGCTTTCTTAAAATGCTTGGAATTGTAGTGCGCCCTCATATCTTTCCTCAAGTTAAATTTTGCACCGCAGACTCCGCAGGTATACAGATGAATATCCATATGTTGCTCTAGGAGTTCGTTACTTGGGAAGATCTGAAAGCACACTTGACATATTGTCTCTCCTGCCGCCAAGTGGGAGATCATGTGTCGCACATGGTCGTGTTTGCGAAAATTTCCTTGGTCGCAAAGCGAGCAAACGTATCGTGCCATGCCGGTGTGCATGTCGTTATGCAGCCTAAGTTGGCGCTCCCGTAAAAACTGCTTCCCGCAAATCTGGCACGAAAACTGTTTCTCCTTGGTGTGCACAGTATAATGTTCCCGTAAGTGGCAGCGTTGGAAAAAGCCTTTGCCGCAGATGTCACAGAAATGTTTTCTCCGGTGATCTTTTTCGTTGTCATCGGACAGGGAACTTCTGAAGACTTCATGGTCTAAGCACTGAGACATGTGCTCCACCACCAGGTTCTCGGCCCCGAAGCGCTGCCCGCAGTTCGGGCAACGGTACGGGCAAGAGGAATGTTTATAGATCTGTCTGTTCGCACAAATGCCCCCTTCACTGAAGTCTTCCCACATGTCTGCTAGCTCTCCCATTCCTGATGTCTCCTCCATGCTGTCTCCAAAGTGCATCCTCTCGTCAATGCTCCTCTCGCTGTTCTCGAGTCGCTCTTGAGCTTCTCCACATCTTTGGGCATGTTCCTGAAGCTGTCTACCTTTGACAAGAATTTGCCCGCATTTACCACATGCGCATATATTTTCTATATGCTGAGACAGATAGTGGGAGGAGAGGTCCTGCTCGGTGACGGTCATACCACACAGTTCACATGCCATGTCAGAGGCACCCGGGTCGCTGGTCTCTGCACCATCTTGATCCAGAGAGTCAACATCTTTTCTACAGCTTCCCAGTGCTTGATGTAAAGCTTTCTCATTATGTTCTCCAATGTAGTAACCGCCAAGAGACTCGTCGGCTTCTTCCTCGTCGTCAATGTCTGAAGATTCAAAATAATCTTTATCCGAGATTTTCACAATATTAATATCTTCCATTTCCACCATGGAGTTCTCATCAGCTTCGATCTTTATAATGACGGTGTTTTTCTCGGTAGTGTCTATGGGTTCGTTCTTTATTTGGTCCAGAATGACAGATGAGTTTTTCGCACCCTGGGAAGACACAGACGCCTCCGCGTATTGACTTGAGTCTGCCCTATGGGCGTTGTCTTGGGATGGAGAAAACTTTGAGGCCGGAGATTCGCTCCCGCTCTGGCTTGGGTCGTTGCTGGAATGGTCTCTGTTTTGGAAGAAATGCCTATTAGTGCAAGTCTGAGAGTGCTCATCGAGAAGCTTTTCGCAACTGAATGCGAAACCGCAGCTCTCGCAGGTGTAGCTGCGTCCAAAGCGCCTGCTCCCACGCTCTCTTGGGTTAGACACTTTTAGGGAAGGTGTTTTCTTGCAGACGTTCTGCAGCTGCTTACGTAGCACAGGAGGTACGCTTTGTTCAACCTGCTTTTCAGGAACAGTGTTCACAGGTAACTCGGGCTCCGTCGGCCTCTTGCTTGGCTCCTCTCTGCTCTTTGCCTTGGGTTCCTCATACATACGAACGCCAAATACCATTTTGCTACTCAGGCTACTTGAGGCAGAGGAGGAGCATTTAATGGAAGAATCGATATCCTGTATGTCTTCCAAGCAGTCAGGGATAACATAGAGCTGCAAGTAACTCATGGCGTGCTTCAACTGTTCAAAATTTTCTGGCGCCTTAAGGATTTTACCCAGGTACATGAACTGCAGTATCAGGTCGAAACATTCGGCACTGATCTTGGTGTTAGTGAGGTTGATCTGCGCCATGGTGTGCTGATGATTTATAAACATCATTTTGAAGTAAGAACTGCAGGCGGCAAGGACGGCCTTGTGGGCTTGGAAGTAGATGTCACTGATGGAGATACAGCAGTCGCAGAGGAAGCCCCATTCTCTCTGGTTGTAGAGCTGCTGGAGCACATAACTACAGTGGCTTGCTTTTCCCATCATGATGTGTCCCAGCGGTTCCTTTATGAAAAGAGGCAAAAAAAAAGAAAATCCCAGTTACATAACTTAATAATTGGGTGCAAAGATATGTCCGCCATCAAACAATACTATATAGTATATACTCAAAGACTGGCTGCCTCTGTAATATGTCAGCTGCAGCAATGAGTGCATGAGAAGACGGGGATGTGAAAGGTGAGCAAATCTGTATTTGTTGCTTTAGGCCTCATGCACACAGTTGTTGATAGATTTGTGCACGGGCAGACGGATCCAGACCCATTCAACTTGTATGGGTCCGTGGTCCCTCTGCACCGCAAAAAAGTAGTGCGGTGCGGAGGCACGGAGAGAGTCAAGCGCTCCGTGGTGATCCATGCCGCACCGGACCGTCCGGATTGCGGACCCATTCAAGTGAATAGGTCCACATCCATGATGCGGGGTGCACGCGGCATATTGCAGACCCGCTGTTTGCAGGCCACAATACAGGCACGGCCGTGTGCATGAGCCCTTATGCATCTGATTTACTCTCCTATTTCCGAATGGAGAGGTGGACGCATGAATAGCCCTCTCCACTCACTTCTATGGCAGCTCTGAGAAATGCTAGGTGAGCTCACTCAGCTATTTTCATCACTCCTATAGAAGTAAATAGACAGATTACGCATGTGCAGCTATCTCTCCATTCACAGCAGTCGTGAGATGGGGGTTGGGGGACCCCTGTTCTCAAGTTAAAGGGGTATTCCCATCTCAGACACTGATGGCTTATGGCTAAGATATGCCATCAATTTCAGATAGGAGCGGTTCCCGGAGGTTGGACCCACACCTATCTCCAACACATGCCTCCCCAAAGAGAAGGAGATCTCACCGTGCATGCATGCCCACCCCCCAATCACAGCTATTGCTGAGCAGTCCGAATGGAGAGGGGGTCGCACTTGGACGGTGCACTCTCCCTTTTTCTGCGATGGGACTTCCGAAAACACTTGCTCGTCTATTTTCAGAACTCACATAGTGATGAATGGAGAGCAGACCGCGTGTGCTCTCCTTCACTTTGGAGGTCCCTTTTTTGGAAGGAGACAGGAGTGGGTCCTGGAGGTGGGACTTTCTCCTATCTGACATTTATGGCATATCCTAACTATAAGCCATCAATGTCTGAAATCCAAATACCCCTTTAAGTGCAGGCTCTACCTATCCGGCTTTTATGCTCTTTTCGGGTGCAGGGAGATGATAAATCCCTTTTAGTCCGCAAAATTTGGAGCATGAGCCCATTGAAAGCACAGGCTCCACAAATAAAACGCAGACCGGATCAGCAATTTGCAGACTACAAAACAGACAGCAGGTCTTAGACCTTGTGCTTGACAAGAGCAGCAGATATCCGATAACACGCTCTGTTATATGAGTATATAACCATTATACTCCTGTTATCCAGGATGATGTATATTCTAGTGCCGGGATCAGCAACCTCCAGATGTTCTGAAACTACAACTTCCAGAATCCTCCTTTCAATTCTATGGGAGCTACAAGAATAGTAGAGTAAGTGTGCATGATGGGAGTTGTAGTTTCACAGCAGAATGTTGCTGATCCCTGTTCTAGTGCAAACCCTAAATGTGACATTGCATGACCAGGAAGGGATACACGCACGCCCCCCCCACAATATCATCACATGACGTCACATCCCCTGCACAGCCAATGGCAGAGCTCCTATGAGTTGCAAGTTGCTGGTGGCCACAGGCTGTCAATCAAAACTGCAACCCGGGCAGTGCACTAGCCCCATCCATCCTGACAGTAGCCATCTATCGTGACAGTATGCAAATGGCTAAAATAAGCATCGTTCACAGCTGCAGGCAGGCCTGTCGTGCCAGTCTGGCCCATACCAAGCACACTGCAGCAAAACACGCCATCAGTGCGCTCACATGCAGCCAGTCACCATGCAGGAAGTATAACCTCCACCCACCTTGCTGATGAGCTCCGGCTGCACGCAAATATGGCTGTTCTAGGACCCCTGGGCACGGACTGGACTTGCCGCCAGTCCCTGTAATGACACTGGATGTGGATCCGGATGCTAGCGGGTGGGGGAGCCGCCCCCCCTCCAGCGAGAACCTCGAGTCCCGCCGATCACCCCCCGATCCGTGACTCGATCAACGATTCCCTCGCTGCCCGGACAGCATCGAGGGGAAGAGGAGGCTACGCCGAGCTTCTTCCGTCTATGTCTGCGCCGATTACGGACGCCCCCTGGTGGACACGGACAAGCTGCACATACTGTAATTACTGTATGGGAAATGCCCATAGTAATGAGAGTGAACCTGGCAGAATGTACATGGGGGGCTGCAGGGAGACCACCCACCTCATCCCTGCCAGGCTGCACCCTCACATGCAGTGCCCCATACATTATCATCAGCCACATGCAGGCTGGAAGGATATCCCTCTGGTTTACAACTAGTCTCAGCCCTATTATAAAGTGCAGGAATATGTGCAGAGCAATGATTACACCCAAGGATAGGGGGCTTACAGAATCTCAACTGCAGCATTGAAGGGGTTAAAATAATTACCTGCTGCAAAGACTATAAAAAAAAAACCCACTATTAAGGCTACATGCACATGGCTGCAAATCGCGGATCTGCAAAATACGGATCCTGTGCGAGCGCATATGGATGTGGACAGGACGTGGACGGTGTGCTGTCCGCATCATTTGTGGCTCCATTGAGATTAATGAGTCTAATCCGCAAAAAAAAAAACGATCGGATGCGGACTGAAACTACGGCCGTGTGCATGAGCCCTTATCCAGTGCCGACTCTCCAGCGATTCCCCTGGTCTTTGTTGACAGGCGGCATCAGGGGTTACATGCCGTGCTGCTGGCATCATGGCCCCCATCACACAGTAGTGATGCCAGTAGCCTGGTATGTGACCCCTGCGGTCACTTGTGTGTTTACAAGTAGTCAGCAAATCACTGCTGCAGGGGTCACGTGCAAAATGCGGAACGAAATTGCGGACGTGTAAATGGACCATTATGGTGTTTTTGCTCACCTTTACGCTGCGTTCACACCTGAGCGTACGGGGTGGAGCGCTCTGTATGCGCGTTTACAATCGCGGCTCCGGAACAAGCGAACGCCCATTGTCGCGCGTTCCCGGAAGTCTATGTACGGGAACGCGCAACAAGACGCCTCAAAGAAGCTCCTGTACTTCTTAGGGCGTTTTACAGCACGATCGTACGCGCTGTAAAACGCTCAGGTGAGAACCATTCCCATAGGGAACGTGCTGTAAAACGCTCAGGTGTGAACCCAGCCTTAGGGCTCTTTCACACAAGCGGGACCCGTGAGTGTCATCCGCAGCGTGAATGAGAGACAAGCCCCATTCTGGACAGCAGAGACATGGAGCAATAACATGATTGATAATGCTCCGTGCCTCTCTGTGACCTTTTTACTACAAAATCACAGTGACATCACAAAAGGTCCTTTTCCTCCCAGGTCATCAAAGAAGAAGAAAGAAGAGAAGCCGGGCTGCGCGAACAAGTGGATGAGGTGAGTTTAATTTATTTATTTTAACCCCTCCATCCCTAATTTACTTAGCATTCTGTATTCAGAATGCTATTAGTTTCCCTTATAACCATGGTATAAGGGAAAATAATAATGATCGGGTCCCCATCCCGATCATCTCCTAGCAACCATGCGTGAAAATCGCACCGCATCCGCACTTGCTTGCGGATGCTTGCGATTTTCACGCATCCCTATTCACTTCTATAAAGCATGCTGCGATTTTCACGCAACGCACAAGCGATTTTCACGTAACGCAGGCCCCATAGAAATGAATGGGGTTGCGTGAAAATCGCAAGCAAGTGCGGATGCGGTGCGATTTTCACGCACAGGTTGCTAGGTGACGATCGGGATGGGGACCCGATCATTATTATTTTCCCTTATAAAATGGTTATTATAAGGGAAAAATAATAGCATGCTGAATACAGAATGCATAGTACAATAGGCCTGGAGGGGTTAAAAAAAAAAATTAAAATTTTTTTTAACTCACCTTAATCCACTTGTTCACGCAGCCGGCATATCTTCTGTCGTCTTTGTGAGGAATGGGACCTTTGATGACGTCACTACGTTCATCACATGGTCCATCACATGATCCATCCTCACCACATTCGCTAAAGGGGGAAAAAAATGCCTGAAAACAATGCATATCAAATATCTATATCTAAATCTATACAAAAAGGGGAAGAAAGAAAACACTTGGGAAACTCATGCCATTTTTGACAGGCAGCAAACAAAAAAAAAAAAAGTATATGAAGGAAGCCCAAGAAGTTAAAGCGACCCTCCGGTCCAAGAGAGAAAAAAAAAAATCATTAAAGGGGTATTCCAGTTGTGGCATGTTCACAGGATATGGGATAACTTATTAGATTGGTGGGGGTCCTAACGCTGGGACACCTATATACCTTGGGACCCCCTGAAAAGAACAGAGCAGGAGGTCGGGCATGTGCAGAATACATCTATTCACACGCAGATTGTCACGGCTGAGGATGGGGAAAACCCTCAGCCGTGAGATGCCAGGTGGTGTAGTGGCTACTCGGCCATGAGAACAGGATAGGGAGCAGGTCACCTCCTCACGCATCCCTACCCTGACCCTAACCTGCATGGGCCGACCTTTAAGGTAGGAGGACCCATGCGCAGGAACCTCGGAGCCCTGTCTTACCCTCCGCAGATCCCTGAGCTAGGAGCTGGGTAAGACGACCTACTCCTCCTTGGCACGGAGGAGCAGGAGTCTCAATGGCCAAGCTGTTGGGAAAAGGGGGACATGAACAGCCTCACGGGAATGGCAGGCGAACACCCAGTTCCACCAACCTGCCACAGCCTTGCTGACTGGATCCCTGAGCAGACAGGAAACCAGAACCGTGAGCTGCACCAAACATAAGAAGGTCCCAACAGAACAACATACAACCACACACGCATAAAGACATCAAACATAACGACAATTATTTTATGACCACAGGGGTGGCTCTCACTGGCAGGTCATAAGCACAGGAGGCTGCTCCAGCCATGGATGACTGAAGCAACCTACTGAGCCATGCCAGAAACTCAGGCTATATAGGCCAAGAAGCCACACCCCACAGTCGGACACACCCAGTGACATCACACACACACTGGGAAGGGAGTTAACCCTTCCAGCACCACAGAAGGGAAACTCACATATAGGGGAAAGTGTCCAACTGCATCACACACTGTGGCTGTTGCCGCTGGCAACGACATGGGTGGCAACCATGTCCAGGGAGTCAGCCCGAAGGCCGAGACAGTGCCACCACATGTACAGACTACAACAAACGTTGCCACGGGCAACCACAGTGCGGGGAAGGATGTCAGTGCACACCACAAAACACC
Source organism: Bufo gargarizans (assembly GCF_014858855.1). Taxonomy (NCBI): domain Eukaryota; kingdom Metazoa; phylum Chordata; class Amphibia; order Anura; family Bufonidae; genus Bufo; species Bufo gargarizans. The sequence continues at coordinate 31,653,401 of NC_058090.1, forward strand.
GTGCACACAGACATACCAAAAGTGCATACACACATGCACACAACTCCCAGGGAACCGCACACATAGCTGTTGTCCGCGGCAACCGCACTGAGGCTAACTACATTATGCCTCAGCTGCGGTTGACACAACAACCCAAACCGCGGGCAACTGTATGCGGCTCCCCAGGAGTCACGGCCATAACCGTGGCCGTGACACAGATCCACCACCTCCCAGGCTCCACGATGGCCGGACTGCTATCTGATCCATATGGTGAATTTGGTAGCCCAGGACGCTTCCTGCTGCGCTCACATGCGCAGTGCTGGCCAATCCAACAGCAGGGCTGGACAAGAGGAGCTGTCTTAGACTACCCATGCATCTGGTAGTCTGAGAAACGGTGCGGCCATCCTGAATGACAGAGGAGAAAACAGGGACTTGGTGGATCTGCAGCTGAAAGAAGAGGAGGTCACCATGTAAGTGCTCTGTTTTTTCACCAGTTGTGTGATTTTTATTTTCTTGAATTGGAGGGTTTCTTTAAAGGCTATGTACATTTTTGGGGGCATTTTTTTTTGCATTGTACTAATTTTGAGCGAAAAATCATTTTTTCTGTTAGTCTTTATTAAAAATGTTGAGCCCCTTTCTCTGTGCAGCCTTGAGATTCTCTAGTATTGGGATATGTGTTTTTACTGTTTCCCATCAGCTCAGCTGACAGCCCCTCATCTCTGACCTTATAAGCACTCATTATAGCTAAATTCCTATCTTACTGATAAGAATGTGGCTTGAAGGGGTTATCCCAAGACTAGTGCAAAAATTGAGAATTGGACGTCATGTAGTACATGATAATCTATTTCTAACAAAGCTAGAACCAGCCCTGTACCTCACATGGATCCAGAGATCTCACCATTCATTGCTCTGCTAGATTTATATCAAGCAGACAGCTCAGGGGGCGTGTCCATGCTCTCCCTATCACAGCTAAGTGGGTGTGCCCATGCTCTCCCAGGAAGCAGTTGAAGGATGAAACTGAGCATGTGCGGCCTTCTCAGTGAGCAGGTCAAAGAAATAAGAAAAAAACAAGCAGCGGGTGGCGCTATAAGAAAAAATAAGAAACAAGCAGCAGGTGGCGCTATAAGAAAAAAAAAAGCAGCAGGTGGCGCTATTCAGATACATTTTATCGAATAGCTCAGTGGCTATGCTACATTTTAAATTACATGCAATTACAAAAGTATTCAGATCCAGATGCTGGTTTGAAAACTGTAGAATATTTTTCATGGGACAACTCATTTAAATAAGTATTTTAGTGCGACATTACCTATATTTATTGCCATTTAAATAAGTGTTTATGACCTTTTAGTAATTTAGAAATAAGGTTTATTAGATGCCCGGCACAAAGTGAAGGTACCAGTCACACAGCCAGACGGTTTACCCTTTGTGACAGAATGGCTCAGTAATTTTAATAAAGACCTACTGAAGAAATTGTTTTTAGCCCAAAATGAGTAAAATAAAATCTGAAAAAAAGGTGTACATAGCCTTTAAAGGATTACCCCATTATATGCCAGCCTGAGATGATGCTCGCCCACAAACTGAGGAACACATTTAGTAATATCACCATAGCGCATTTCCCACAAGATGAATGCATATCTCTCCATTCTGTGTTGAATACAGGCATGTCCATAAAACTACAGTTAAAAACATAATGGAGCAAAGGAAAAGTCAAAAGCGTAACAATATAATTAATTAACACAAACTATATAGAAAAACTTTAAATGTATAAAATCTATAGATGTCACCCCACCAAAAGGTGGCCCCACATCCATACAATTCCGATTGAAAACCACAGCCTACAAAGGTATAAATGAGCACTTTAGGCTATGTTCACACTAGTGTCATGGCTTCTGTTTAGTACAGAGTACAGTTATCCAGTCTATCAGGTGCTCAATTCCCATATAATCCTTGGGATTGGGAAGAGGAGTCTGGTCTTTTTGCACTGTTAGATGTACGCACACGGCTGTAGTTGCAGTCCGCATCCAATCTAATTTTTTTGCGGATCGGATGCTTACCCATTCATATCAATGAGGCCGCAAAAGATGCGGACAGCACACCATGTGCTGTGCCCGTTCCATGGCCACGCAAAGAAATAGAAAGTGTCCTATTCTTGTCCGGTTTGTGGATTTTAACTTGCAGCGTATTTCATGCATTGCAAAGGGTGAAAGCTGCTCTGGAAACCTGCAACGGGGGTCAATATAAATCTGCGGCGTATCCATCCTGTGTGCACGCACCCTAAATACAGCTCAGGGAGGATAAGGCCTCCTGCACACGAACGTGTGCGCCCCGTGGCCGTGCTGCGGCCTGCAAATTGTTACGCACAAAGATAGGACATGTTCTAGGCCTCCAGAACCAGAAAAGTGAATGAGATTTTAAGATTAGACCCTTTGCAATGCAGATTGGGGAAAAGCCTCATTAAAATCCGCAAGAAACACTAAAATCCATGCAGAAATTCTGTTTGTAAGCCCGCAGGTAGCCTTAGGGCGAGTTCACGTCACTATTTAGTTTTCTGTTTTTCTGAGCCGTCAGAAGAACAGAAAAAAAAACGGATCCTGTTGCACAAATGGCATCAGTTTTAGCCATTGCCATCCGAGATTGATTTTTTTAGACTGGAAAAAAAGTATCTTTCTTTTCCACCTATTTCTCCTAGTATCTGCTATTTTTTTGCAGAGCGGAGGCAAAGATCGGAAGCATCATGAACCGCTACTGTGGGATATGTTTGGCGGTATCTTTCAGATCGTGGACCCATTCAAGTCAATAGATCCGCATCCGCACCAGGAGTGCACACGGCAGTTGCAGACCGCTTTTTGTGCTCCGCGGCTCATGCACTGAGCCTTTACGTTCGTAAAGTCAAAAGAATCTCTGCAATAAGGCCTCATGCACATGGCTGTGTCCGTATTTCGGTCTGCAAACAACAGATCCGCAAAATTCGGATACCGTCCGTGTGCATTTCATATTTTTCTCACACCCATTAGTAGAAAGGGTTATTTGTGTCTGCAATGTGGACCGCAAAAGGACTATGGGGATCCGAGAAAAGTACCAATGCTCGCCTGGCTTTATAGAAATGAATGGGTCAGTGTGCTATCTGCAAAAATCCATATACAGTCGTGTGCAGGAAGCTTAAAGGGGTTGTCCGGGCTCAGAGGTGAACCTGGACATATCCCCATTTTCACCCCGGCAGCCCCCCTAACTTGAGTATCGGAGCAGTTCATGCTCCGATGCTCTCCTTTGCCCTGCGCTAAATTGCGCAAAGCAAAGGCATTTTTAGGAGTTCAGGTGACGAACCGGGCTCTCCATGGGGCTGCCAGGAAGCCCAGTGAATGCCAGTAAAACGGCTAGGGCAGCGCTAAAGCCCGCCCATCAGAGCCTGTGACGTCGCCGAACACACTGCCGGACGAAAGAGTCCGCACCCTGCGTGATCTAGCGCAGGGCAAAGGAGCGCATCGGAGCATGAGATGCTCCGGTGCCAACATCAGGGGTGCTGCCTGGGTGAAAATATGGGTATGTCCGGGTTCAGCTTAGGGGCATGGCACAAAGACCCTTGTGCCACATAAGAAGACACCGGTATTATAGAAAGTGCATGCTGGTCAAGTTACACCTCTGGCTGGAGGGAAGGGGTTAGGTTTGTGCTTCCCTGGCCACAAAGCACTGAGGGAAGGGGGGCCCAAGCTGAACTCTTGCACAAGGGCCCATGAGCCTTCAGCTATGACCCTGACGGGGAGAGAAGTCCTGCGTGAAGGACATTTTTTCTCTGCTAAAAATAAATAAATCAGCATTCCAGCTGCTGAGAAACTACAACTCCCAGCATGCCCACTTACTTGGCTGTTCTTCTAACTCCCATAGAAGTGAAAGGAGGATTCTGGGAGTTGTAGTTTCAGAACAGCCAGAGGTTGCTGACCCTATTGCAGTCAATGGTGTCTGTTTTACTCGGTTCCTGTCAGTTCTGTGCCCTATCCGCCCCTCCTTGTTGTTCTTCTCCTCTAAGGCCCCTTTCACATAAGTGAGTTTTCCGCACGGGTGCAATGCGTGACGTGAACGCATAGCACCCGCACTGAATCCGGAGCCAAGCCGTCACGCTTGTGTGAAAGGAACCTAACGCAGCAGAAAGGACCTAAACGCCGACGCAGAAGAGCCTGAAATCCGCTGCAGGTGAATACACCCTTCACCTACATTCAACATCTCCTGCTGCGTGATTTTAGAGTTCGCCTTTTGCATTGTGAAATCCACGGTGAGGCTCCGCAGAATTTCTGTATTTTCACACATTTTTTGTTTTCTCCCTGCTACATGGGGATCTACACATTTTGCTGCAAATTTCACCCCGTGCAAAATCCAGGGTGAAAATATTCCGCATAATGCAGAATTACAGGGCATCTGTCGGCTGCCAAGCGCACATGTATCTGTGTTGGTCCTATGTCCATATGTGCCCGCCTTGCTGAGAAAAATGTTTTAATATATGCAAATGAGCCTCTAGGAGCAACAGGGGCGTTACCATTACACCTAGAGTCTCTGCAACTGCTGCGCCCCCTGCACTTTAATAGGGCCACATCATCACATCTGGTCCTGTCAAAGTGCAAAGGATGCGGTAGTTGCAGAGAGAGCAGAGCCTCTAGGTGTAAGGGTAACGTCCCCGTTGCTCCTAGAGGCTCATTTGCATATAATAAAACATTAGTTTTCTCAGCAATGCGGGCACATATGACCATGGGACCAACACAGATGTCTTCAGCCCCAGGCGCACATGTAACAGGTCAGCCCACAAATCCCTGAGAGATGCCCTTTAATATTGGCATCACAGGCCAGTGGGTGGCTATTGACATGGCTGCTATTAGGGCCACACATGGGTTGTCACCCAGCTTTCCCAGGCTCTGACTACCCCTGTAGTTGCTGTAATGGCCGCTCGTCACTCGGCTTTCCTCACAGGTAATAGAGCTGCGTGTATTGTGTGACACGTCCCTGCGCCTGGCGCCATCCAGCCAGTCATGTGACACCGCCCTCCCTCCTTCCCCCTGACTTGTCCGTACGTGCGGACGTCACAGCCAGGCCCGTCTGCCCGCCCAGCCGGTGTGCCCAGCATCAGCCTCCAGTACTGCGCGCGTATAGGAGAGCACGGGGAGCGGGGCATTGTGGGTAAGTTACTAAGCGCTGGGAGCCGTTTCTCGTTCGCTTCCTGTGGAATTTTCCATGTGAGAGGGCGGGAAAGCGAAGGGGCGGGGCTTGGCGGCCGCAGTGATGAAGAGATATAATGGCGGCGGAGCCGTGCGGTTTTGAGGGGGCCATAGAGGCTTGTTTAGTCGGCGTAGACATGAGCCCGTGACCCATTTATCGTGGGAATATTACCTCAGTCGGTGCGGGTTTTATAATTTTTAAGCACTAACACCAGCAGAGCTCCATATTGTGTGTGAACTGCCGCAACATCATCATGAATCCCTGGGGATTTTATATATAATACTGATAATAAACTGCAGAAACCTTATGTTGTCTCACATAGAAGTAACATAACCTATGCCGACAGCATGTGCAAATTATTATATAAAGAGGAGATTACATAATGACGGTCACATTTCATTTATTTGATATACTATGTGTCATAAAGTGCCCGTAAACGTTAGTTTTTTTTTCTCATGTGCGTTTTTTTTTTCCACCACGACTTGAAGTTGTCTTACTTTTTTAGTACCTTTTGCTGCTTGAAGATGCACCCAATTTACGATGGGGTGTGCGCGTCATCAAACATTAGGCAGTTTTGGTAGTCGTTGCTCCTGCCGGAAAAAATATACGCCAGCTGGGGGAGCTGGCGTAGGTTTATGACAACTTTTACGCTTTTTTTCAGATTTTGTTGGGACCAAAGCCCTGACATGCCCCCGCCACTCCCTCAACACTTCTTTGTGGCAAATATGCCGTAAAAACGCCCATCCGACATATATTTGTCACGCGTGTCTTTAAAAAGTCGCAAAAGAGGGGCAGTATGATAATTTTATGCCAAAAAGAGGTGTAAAACTGTTGGTAAATGACCCCCAGTGTCTTTTTGCCTGCAGACGCCATGCTCTGAACTCTGCCAGTGTTCGCAGTAAAACCACATTTTTTAAATGTATTTTTTGCTGGTGTCCTCAGGCCGTTTTTACTTTATCAAAATGCATGTTGGAGAAATCTATGTGCATTTGCTGTGGAATTCGAGGTTAGGCCTCATGCACACATACGTATTTTCTTTCCGTGAGTGTTCAGTTTTTTTGTGTGCGGACTGCATACGGAACCGTATCATGTCAATGGGTCTGCAAAAAAAAAAAAAAAACGGAAGCTACTCCGTGTGCATTCCGTTTCCATATTTCGGTTCCATAAAAAAAATAAAACAAATGGCAAATTAACTAAATGTCACATGACATTTGTTGCACAAAATACCTATGGATGTTTCAGTCTAAAGTCAGTTTGTACGCCACCAGGGGAATGGAGGACACCCAAATTTTTTACCAAAAAATGGCACAAACGCATCATAAATTTGGCGCAAATGCTTGCTGCACCCACAAAACGGGCAAAATCAATCTATTTTTTTTTTGCCTCAGTGCACTTTATACATTACCCCCTTAATGCTATTTGTGGGATTAGTAAACCTGACAATGTGAACCTAGACTAATATAGCGATGGTTACACATAGCAGTAATTGGAAAAAGATTGAGAATTTAAGCGCACAAAAATATTGATAAATTATAAACCTGTTTTTATATATATATATATATATATATATATATATATAATTAAAGGCTATGTACCTTTGGGGGCAATTTTTTTTTTTTACGATTACATTGTACTCATTTTGAGCTAGAAATCATTTTTTGAATTGGTCTTTAGTACAAACATGGAGCCCTTTTCTCTGTACAGAGCTGAGATGCTCTAATAGAGGGATCTGAATTTTCTCTCTGCTCCGTCAGACAGGCAGCTGACGGGCTCCTTTTCTCTGCTCTCTGACATTATAAACACTCATTATAGCTCAGTTCCTAGCTTACTGATAAGAGTGTGGCTTAACCCCTTAAGGACCGAGGACGTACCGGTACGCCCTATTTCCCGAGTCCTTAAGGACCGAGGACGTACCGGTACGTCCTGACTTAAAATCTGCATTCCGGCGCCGCGGGGGTTAATCGGAACGGGACGCCGGCTGAAATCATTCAGCCGGCATCCCGTAACAATGCAGGGGGGGGTCATTTGACCCCCCCGTGTCGGCGATCGCAGCAAACCGCAGGTCAATTCAGACCTGCGGTTTGCTGCGCTTTTTGCAGTTTCTGATCCCCGCGGTCCCTGACCGCGGGGATCAGAAACTTCAGAGTGCCTAAAATCAATATTGCGCACCCCCCCTGCACCCCTGCATGATTTGATGGCGGCGGGTGGTGCAGGGGGGGTGTCGCAGGCAGTGGGGGCGTTGCGGGAGGCGGGCGGTGCGGCAGGCGGGATCGCGATCCCCCGCCCGCCTCCCATTGCATAATCGTTGGCGTCTAGTGGGTTATACCAGGGTGCCAGCACATTGCTGGCACCCTGGTATAAACGGCTGACATCGGTGATGCGATGTCAGCCGTTTAACCCTTTCCATGCAGCGGTCCGTACGGACCGCTGTATGGAAAAGGTTAACAGCGCAAGGAGCTCCCTCCCTCTCCGATCGGGGGGCTGCTGTGCCTTTGCAGCCCCCCGATGGGAGAGGGAGAGAGCCCCCCGAAGCCCCGTCCTCACCCTTCCCCGTCTGCGAAGTTGTGACAGACGGGGAAGGTTCCCATGGCAACAGGACGCCTGCTCAGGCGTCCTGCTGTCCATGGTGCTGAACAGATCTGTGCTGAAAGCATAGATCTGTTCAGTGTAAGTAAAATACAGTGCAGAAACCTATATAGTTTCTGTACTGTATTTTACAGACATCAGACCCACTGGATCTTCAAGAACCAAGTGGGTCTGGGTCCAATTTTTTTTTAAAAAAGTGAAAAAAGTTAAGATAAAATAAAAAAACATTTATCACTGAATAAAAATAAAAATAAAAAAATACACTACACATATTAGGTATCGCCGCGTCCGTAACGACCTGATCTATAAAACGGTCATGTTACTTTCCCCGCACGGTGAACGCCATAAAAATAAAAAAATAAAAACTATGAGAAAATTGAAATTTTGCCCACCTTACTTCCCAAAGAAGGTAATAAAAGTGATCAAAAAAGTCGCATGTACGCCAAAATAGTACCAATAAAACCGTCATCTCATCCCGCAAAAAATGAGACCCTACTCAAGATAATCGCCCAAAAACTGAAAAAACTATGGCTCTTAGACTATGGAAACACTAAAACATGATTTTTTTTGTTTCAAAAATAAAATAATTGTGTAAAACTTTTATAAATAAAAATAAAGTATACATATTAGGTATCGCCGCGTCCGTATCGACCGGCTCTATAAAATTATCACATGACCTAACCCCTCAGATGAGCACCGTAAAAAAAAAAGAAAAAAAAAGTGTAAAAAAAGCAATTTTTTGCCATCTTACGTCACAAAAAGTGTAATAGCAAGCGATCAAAAAGTCATATGCACCCCAAAATAGTGCCAATCAAACCGTCATCTCATCCCGCAAAAAATTAGACCCTACTCAAGATAATCGCCCAAAAACTGTAAAAACTATGGCTCTTAGACTATGGAGACACTAAACAATTTTTTGGTTTTAAAAATGAAGTTATTGTATAAAACTTACATAAATAAAAAAAATTGTATACATATTAGGTATCGCCGCGTCCGTGACAACCTGCTCTATAAAATTACCACATGATCTAACCTGTCAGATGAATGTTGTAAATAACAAAAAAAAAAACGTGCCAAAAAAGCTATTTCTTGTTACCTTGCCGCACAAAAAGTGTAATATAGAGCAACCAAAAATCATATGTACCCTAAACTAGTACCAACAATACTGCCACCCTATTCCGTACTTTCTAAAATGGGGTCACTTTTTTGGAGTTTCTACTCTAGGGGTGCATCAGGGGGGCTTCAAATGGGACATGGTGTCAAAAAAACTGTCCAGCAAAATCTGCCTTCCAAAAACCGTATGGCATTCCTTTCCTTCTGTGCCCTGCCGTGTGCCCGTACAGCAGTTTACGACCACATATGGGGTGTTTCTGTAAACTACAGAATCAGGGCCATAAATAATGAGTTTTGTTTGGCTGTTAACCCTTGCTTTGTAACTGGAAAAAAAATATTAAAATGGAAAATCTGCCAAAAAAGTGAAATTTTGAAATTGTATCTCTATTTTCCATTAAATCTTGTGCAACACCTAAAGGGTTGACAAAGTTTGTAAAATCAGTTTTGAATACCTTGAGGGGTGTAGTTTCTTAGATGGGGTCACTTTTTTGGAGTTTCTACTCTAGGGGTGCATCAGGGGGGCTTCAAATGGGACATGGTGTCAAAAAAACTGTCCAGCAAAATCTGCCTTCCAAAAGCCGTATGGCATTCCTTTCCTTCTGCGCCCTACTGTGTGCCCGTACAGCAATTTACGACCACATATGGGGTGTTTCTGTAAACTACAGAATCAGGGCCATAAATAATGAGTTTTGTTTGGCTGTTAACCCTTGCTTTGTAACTGGAAAAAAAATATTAAAATGGAAAATCTGCCAAAAAAGTGAAATTTTGAAATTGTATCTCTATTTTCCATTAAATCTTGTGCAACACCTAAAGGGTTGACAAAGTTTGTAAAATCAGTTTTGAATACCTTGAGGGGTGTAGTTTCTTAGATGGGGTCACTTTTTTGGAGTTTCTACTCTAGGGGTGCATCAGGGGGGCTTCAAATGGGACATGGTGTCAAAAAAACTGTCCAGCAAAATCTGCCTTCCAAAAGCCGTATGGCATTCCTTTCCTTCTGCGCCCTACTGTGTGCCCGTACAGCAATTTACGACCACATATGGGGTGTTTCTGTAAACTACAGAATCAGGGCCATAAATAATGAGTTTTGTTTGGCTGTTAACCCTTGCTTTGTAACTGGAAAAAAAATATTAAAATGGAAAATCTGCCAAAAAAGTGAAATTTTGAAATTGTATCTCTATTTTCCATTAAATCTTGTGCAACACCTAAAGGGTTGACAAAGTTTGTAAAATCAGTTTTGAATACCTTGAGGGGTGTAGTTTCTTAGATGGGGTCACTTTTTTGGAGTTTCTACTCTAGGGGTGCATCAGGGGGGCTTCAAATGGGACATGGTGTCAAAAAAACTGTCCAGCAAAATCTGGCTTCCAAAAACCATACGGCGCACCTTTCACTCTACGCCCCGCTGTGTGGCCGTACAGTAGTTTACGGCCACATTTGGGGTGTTTCTGTAAACAGCAGAGTCAGGGCAATAAAGATACAGTCTTGTTTGGCTGTTAACCCTTGCTTTGTTAGTGGAAAAAATGGGTTAAAATGGAAAATTAGGCAAAAAAATGAAATTCTCAAATTTCATCCCAATTTGCCAATAACTCTTGTGCAACACCTAAAGGGTTAACGAAGTTTGTAAAATCAGTTTTGAATACCTTGAGGGGTATAGTTTCTTAGATGGGGTCACTTTATGGAGTTTCTACTCTAGGGGTGCATCAGGGGGCTTCAAATGGGACATGGTGTCAAAAAAACTGTCCAGCAAAATCTGGCTTCCAAAAACCATACGGCGCACCTTTCACTCTACGCCCCGCTGTGTGGCCGTACAGTAGTTTACGGACACATATTGGGTGTTTCTGTAAACAGCAGAGTCAGGGCAATAAAGATACAGTCTTGTTTGGCTGTTAACCCTTGCTTTGTTAGTGGAAAAAATGGGTTAAAATGGAAAATTAGGCAAAAAAATGAAATTCTCAAATTTCATCCCAATTTGCCAATAACTCTTGTGCAACACCTAAAGGGTTAACGGAGTTTGTAAAATCAGTTTTGAATACCTTGAGGGGTGTAGTTTATAGAATGGGGTCATTTTTGGGCGGTTTCTATTATGTAAGCCTCGCAAAGTGACTTCAGAGCTGTAGTGGTCCCTAAAAATTGGGTTTTTGTAAATTTCTGAAAAATTTCAAGATTTGCTTCTAAACTTCTAAGCCTTGTAACATCCCCAAAAAATAAAATATCATTCCCAAAATAATTCAAACATGAAGTAGACATATGGGGAATGTTAAGTCATCACAATTTTTGGGGGTATTACTATGTATTACAGAAGTAGAGAAACTGAAACTTTGAAATTTGCTAATTTTTCAAAATTTTTGGTAAATTAGGTATTTTATTATGCAAAAATTTTTATTTTTTTGACTTTATTTTACCAGTGTCATGAAGTACAATATGTGACGAAAAAACAATCTCAGAATGGCCTGGATAAGTCAAAGCGTTTTAAAGTTATCAGCACTTAAAGTGACACTGGTCAGATTTGCAAAAAATGGCCTGGTCCTTAAGGTGAAAATGAGCCCGGTCCTTAAGGGGTTAAAAGGGTTCTCTCACTTTAACAAATAGCATTTATCATGTAGAGAAAGTTAATAGAAGCGACTTTCTAATGTATTGTGATTGTCCATATTGCCTCCTTATCTGGCTGGGCTCCTTTTCCATCATATTATGCACTGCTCATTTCCATGGTTACGACCACCCTGCAATTCATCAGTGGTGGCCGTGCTTGCACGCTATAGTAAGAAACGTCAGCCTCTCTGGTGGCCGGGACTGCACATAAACTAGTGTTTTTTCCTATAGTGTGCAAGCACAGCCTCTGCTGCTGGATTGCAGGGTGGTCGTAACTAGGAATGAGCGAATCGACTTCGCATAATACTTTGTTTGAATACTGTACTGAGAGAGTTCGGGAAATGGTTTATTACAGTAGAAATTAATTTATGAAGTTATGCGAAGTCTCACGAGACTTCACAAAGCAATAACTTCGGAGTCATCGTAGCCAATACATTCTAATACTGTATGGAGCGAATCAAACAAAGTATTATGCGAATCAACTTTGGATGTTTCATCTGAAGTCGATTTGCTCATCCCTAGTTGTAACCATGGAAACAAGCAGATAGAAAAATGAATTCAGCCAGCAAAAGAAACAATATGGATAATAACAATACATTAGTAAGTGGTTTGTATTAACTTCTTCTACATAATAAATGCCACTTACTGAAGGGAGACAACCCCTTTAAATAAGTGTTTATGACCTCTCAGTAATTTAGAGATAAGGGTTATGGCACAACAAAGTGAAAGGAAAAAGTAGGATTCACACAGCTAGAGGAACAGTTAACCCTTTGTGACAGAATGGCTTAATATTTTTCATAAAGACCAATTGAACAAATGAGTTTTAGCTCAAAATGAGTAAAATGCCATCATAAAAAAGGTGTACATAGACTTTAAGTGCAGGTGGTATCCCACGTAATGTCCAAAGTCCTATGTCCACGATTTGTGCTAACTAGATGAGTTCCCATGAAAATTACCACTTGTTTCTTTATCCCTCAGTAAAGCCTTTTTCTACAGAAATTTTTTGCTGTGTCTATTAGGGCTCCTGCTCACGACCTGATGTATGTTGTGGTCCACAAAACACGGATCCACAGAAAATACGGATGACATCTGTGTGACGTCCGTATTGCTTCCCTTTATTTTTGCGGATCCATTATAACAATGCCTGTCCTTGCCCGCCAAACAGACAAGAATAGGACATGATCTATCCTTTTTGCGGAACGGCCATGCAGACATACGGAAATGGAATGCACACAGTAATTTTTTTTTTTTGAGGACCCATTAAAGTGATTGGTTCTTCATATATGGGCTGCAACAAAAAACAGACCGGAATCATAAAACAAATACATTCATGTGCATGACCCCTTGGAGGCGGCCGTACACATTCAGTAGCTGTCGTCCGCCTCTGACTCCCTCATACACATTCATTGTGACCGAAAGTGTATGTGTATTTAAGGGGGAGAGAGGAGAAAGCTGCTGCCAGACACATCCCCAGACAAGGATCGTGTGAAAATATTAATTTCCCCAAATTCATCATCTGTCAGGAGCTCCCCACACATTAGACTGTTAGCTGAACCTGACGAGAACGGCGAGTTTACTATTTGTGTATGGGGGGGGGGGGGTGTCTTTAGACCACACATAGCGGACACTGTTTGCTCGAAGAGCGGCCAAAAAGGAGCCTGTGGGGGGCCTGTTTCCCAGCGTGCGGCTCTCAGCCTTCCAGCACGGCACAAAGCCTCAGATCCCAAAACACAGAGACTCAGCTGCCTATTTAAGGACAGCCAGGTGCTGCCAAAACCCGGACCGGCACTTTAACTCCAGTCCGGTATTTGACCTCACCTGGCTGGAAACCAGCCCAGCCGCACATGTTGGGAGGAAAATACCTGCCTTCCCAGACAAAACCCCTCGCTGTGTCACAAGACTTACAGTGGGATACATAGTCCATAGGCTCCCATTTAAGAAAATGTATCCATTTTTACTGTTTCCCTCTGCATAGTAAAGCATAGTAGACTATGCCGTGAAAAAAGTGAATGCTGACGCTTACCGGCCCTGTATATGCCAAAAGGACATTCTCTGGCATATAATAGATGGTCTATAGACAGATCTGAGGTATACTGTAAGACAGGGATCAGCAACCTTCGGCACTCCAGCTGCTCTCAAACTACAACTCACAGCATGCAAACATGCTGGGCTGCTCTTCTAACTCCCATGGAAGTGAATGAAGCATTCTGGGAGTAGTAGTTTCTGAACAGCTGGAATGCCGGAGGTTGCTGGTCCCTGCTGTAAGGAATACTTCTGATGTATGCTCCTGGAGTTTTCCTATATAATTTTCCTCCTTTCCGATCTCACTAACGTATCTGTTATTTGCAGGGAGGATGGATCAGTCCAGCCACAGTCTGCTTCTGCTCCAGCAGCTGAATATGCAGCGAGAGTTTGGCTTCCTCTGTGACTGCACAGTGGCTATCGGGGATGTGTATTTTAAAGCGCACAGGGCCGTTCTTGCCGCCTTTTCCAACTATTTCAAGATGATCTTCATCCACCAAACCAGGTGCTGAGATTTATGTCTCTTAATTTCTACCTTTTTCGTGTTTCTTGTTTCCTTCTATTTCCCTCTTCCCATTCTTGATATCTTCACATAAAGTGGTTTGATTTTATAGCCCTAGAAAACGTCACAAACTTAATAAACTTTGCCAGTCGGCACATCATATTGCCTGCACTCAACACTTTGGTTGTAATGGGCTCTTAGCACACAATCGTTTAAAGGGGTTGTCCAGGTTCAGAGCTGAACCCGGACATATCACCATTTTCACCCATCCGGCCCCTCTAACATTTCATGCTCCGATGCTCTGCCTTGCCCTATGCTGTATCGTGCAGGGCAAAGGCTTGTTTATATATATTTTTACACTGCTAGGCAGAGGCTTTCGTCTAGCAGTGTTTCGGGTGAACAGGCTAGGGCAGCGCTAAAGCCTGCCCATCAGTGCCAGTGACGTCACCGGGCTCACTGCAATGCATAAGCCTCCGCCTATCAGTCCCTATGGAGAGCCCGGTACATCACCTGATCTCCGTAAAAAGCATTTGCCCTGCGCAATTCAGCACAAGGCAAGGGGGAGCATCGGAGCATGAAATACTCATTTCAGGGGGCAGGAGGGGTGAAAACAGGGATATGTCCGGGTTCAGCTCTGAAACCAGACAACCCCTTTAAAGGGATCGTCTTTCTTCATTCTTAAAAAAAGTTGAAAAACTGTTGATATGTCAAAGCCACTAATCAAATGTTTTGATTGGTGGGTGTCCGAGTGCTGAGACCCTCGCCAGTAACTAAAACGAGGAGATGGAAGCGCTCACACAGAGCGCTGTTTAGCTTCACTGTCGAATATGGGCTCAGTAGAACGTCTATGAGTCCGTCTCCAGTAAGTCTTGAGCACTGGGGAGAGACAGCGTCAACCTCTTATGTAGCAGGTATAGCACCATTGCCGGAAGTCATGCAGAAATTACACAGCATGACCACTACTCCGCTGCTCTCATTGACTTCAATGGAAGCAGCGCTGTAGTAATGAGCTCCCTTCACTACAAGTTGACGGTTCTGTGTAATTTCGGCACGACTTCCAGCAATGGAGCTATACCCGCACAGCTGATCATCAGGGGGTGTGGGACCCCCGTTATCAGCTAGTGGTGGCCTATCTTGAGGATAGACCATCGCTTAGTACATTTTACAGACCATATTTTATATTTGCAAACCTTGAATGAACAGAAATGATTACTTTATGAATATAGATCTCATTTTCTTTTACAGTAAATAAAAGTTATTAAAGTATAAGTCCCAAAACATTAAATAATATACTCATATTTGGTGTCATCAGGATCAGTAAATTTAAAGCATCATTTAGTGTATGGGTGAAAAATATTACATAGAATCTTCAGGGGAATTGATTGATTTTGTGAATTTTTGCCCAATTAAAGATTAATATGAACTGGACACTAAAGCATAGGTACCAATCAATGATACCAGTTCTACCCATAATAAAATAGTTATGACAGCTGGAATGTGAGGAAGAAAAGGCCTCAAGGTCAAAATTAGCTTGATCCTTTAGGGGTTAAATCAAAATAGCAAATGAGTATCACCACTAAACAGGATAATCGTGGTGTCAAGTGCGCACAGCGTTCTATACCCCCAGACGTCTTTCGTTTCGTTTCATTTCTTCCACCAATATGTTTGCTCTCTCTTACAGTGAATGCATTAAAATTCAGCCGACGGACATCCAGCCGGACATATTCAGCTTCCTTTTACACGTCATGTACACAGGGAAGAGCCCCAAGCAAAGTGTAGACCAGTACAGATTGGAGGAAGGAGTGAAATTCCTACATGCTAATCTCTTCACGTCACCGGCCAGTGAGCCAACACAAGTGCTACCGTCAGACACCATACAGACCTCTAACCTATATGGAATCCAGATATCAACGGCACAAAAAGCACCAAAGGAAAGCCTTCATATGAGGAAGAACCAGCCGAGTGCAACAAGACCCATCCCGCAAGGAGAACATCCCCAGCTACAGTTGTCCCTTGCTATTGGACTAGAAGGCGTAGGTTCGGAGCAGCAAAGTTCACATTTTACCAGCCAAATCGGCACCACAGTGCAGTCAATAGAAGACATTCAGAAGAGCGTGAGGTCCATAAAGCAGGAGTCCAGCGAATCTGAATCTATGAGTTCCCCGAACAACTCGCTTCCACCATCAGACGAGGTTGAACCAAACCTCATTACATCGAGCAACAGAGTGTACTCCTGCCATTACTGCGGCGAGCACTTCGAGTCCCGCGTTACGTTGAGAGATCACTTGCATATTCACGTGTCTCAGTCGCTTCCATTTGGAGTCCCAACGTCTATTCTAGAGAGTGACGATCTGGGTGAAGTGCGTCCCATACTTGAAAACATTGAGAATGCTGACACTTGCCGGCTTGGGGGCTACCTTCTGAACCGAACTGAGGAGCCACTTCTGAGCGCGAACCACGCAGAACAGCTCCAACTCAACCAATTGTCTTTCCTCACAAAAGACGCAGATCCTATAGAACTAAACTTCTCGTTTTTACGGAAGAGGAAATTCAGTTGCACGGTGTGTGGACACAGATTCGCCAGACGAAGCCAGTTGCTGGAGCACGTACACACTCATAAAACAAAGCCACACAAGTACCAGAGGATTGATAACTTGGTGGAGCAGAACTTGCACAGCTACTGTAGTAACATTACTGATATCAGCCAGAAAGAGCCTGACCTGCTGCTGGATCCTCCCGAGTTCCTTGGAGAAGAGGAGCCCACGGATTCACAGGAAAATGTGGAATCTGTTCTAGTAGAATAAAATACGTGTGTGTATTTTCTGTGAAGAAATCCTTCAGTGCTTTCCAGCTCAAAATCATTTTGTTGACAGAGTTAAACCTTTTAGCTCACTGTAATTATATTTGAAAACTAGTTTATGGGTGTTATCCCACGATTAAAGGGATTTTCCAGACTTTTTATATTGTTGACCTAATCTATTGTTTGAAGGCACTCCAGCTTGCCGTACAAGCCACTATACTTTGTTTTGCAGGGTTGTTCAATTCACTTACAGGGGTTATATCATCTCAAACATTGGTGGTTTATCGCTAGGATATGCCACCAATGTCTGATAGAGGCCGGTTCCGCCTCTGGGACCCTCACCTATCTCTAGAACCGAGCCCGCAAAGTAATGTAGAGCGGACAGAGCAGCAGCTACCCTCTATTAATTTCACAGCGCACCGCGCAAGAGCAGCCACCATTCACTTCTATGAGGCTTACGTAAATAACCCAGCCGGTGCTCAGCTATTTTTGCCACTCTTATAGAAATGAATGGAGGGCGGCCATGCATGTGCTCCTTCAAAGTCGGGCATATCTAGATTCTGCTCAGAGACGAGGGAAATTAAGACAAAAGGAGGGGGCGCACAATAGGGTAGTACGTTCAACACAAATGCGAGAAAATTAAAAGACAAAGGTGCTAACCTTTTAGGGTTGTGCTGCTGATAGGCACAACCCTATTGTAGGCTTGTATAGTTTAGACCCTTTAACCAGGACTGCAGCCGCAGAAGAAATTTATTTGGGATCGGATGCCCAATCCCCCAAAGGATACTTGTCGAAGAGAGAATTCTGGTCAGGCGCAAAATCTCTGGTAGAGACGGTCTTAATGATCAGCTACAGACCTTTATTTGAAGGTAGCGCATGTACATAAAAACAACACGTTTTGGGGATCCAGAAGTCCCCTTCTTCAGGTAATTAATGACTCAAAATAACCTGATGAAGGGGACTTATGGATCCCCAAAACGCATTGTTTTTATGTACATGCGCTACCTTCAAATAAAGAGGAACTGTATCTGATCATGAGGACCGTCTCTACCAGTGATTTTGCGCCTGACCAGAATTCTCTCTTCTACGTGCATGTGCTCCTTGACCGCATCTGCTCTCATTGACTTTGCAGGCTTTGTTCTAGAGATAGGTGCAGGTCCCAGACATTAGACATTGGTGGCATATCCTAGCGATGACACAACCCCTTAAAGCGTGACAATCGCCAGCACAGACACTACTATGTACAGTGTGCTGAGCGTATGGAGCACTGTAAACAATTAAGGGCCTGCGGTGCGCTGCAGCCTCTATAAACAGATGATCAGTGGGGGTTATAAGAGTCAGACCCCAACTGTTCTAATATTATTTATATCTGAAGGATAGGTCATCAATATTATTATTCCAGACAATCCTTTTAAATATTACTTTTCTGTGTTTAGATCATGCAAAACATAGCAAGTTTTCAATGTACAGTCACTATTTTTGGGCATACTCTATAATGCTAGCTCACCAACAATATTCCAGCTCTGTAGTTTGTTTCAGTTGCATCCATTCATTTTGAACTTTTTCATTATGGGCAACTATGTCATTTTACTCAACGTTCTGATTCACAACTGCTTGTATTTACTATGTGTGCTGTTTGCAGAATCTTCAGTATATCCCATATAGCTTCACACTGCTCTCCCCTATCTCCTGATTAAGAGCTGACAGGGAGAAACCTATCACAAGCAGAAGGCAGAGGAGACCGTCTGAAAGCTACACATAGTAATACTCTAAGACTCTGTAGTGTGAGGGGACTGAAGTTCTCTGTCACTGGCTACCTTTAGTGATGAAACCCTCCCCTCTTCTGTTTTTGCATAGTCAGAAGCATCATGGGAAATGTAGGATGCGTTAGAGACACCATAGCTAAGGATAAAATGGAAGCAAGATGGCAGGCAGTAGTTCCTGTGTCTAGATATTGCTGCTGCATACTTGTTATTGCAGCCCCTGGTGTTCTTATTCCCTCTCAGAACGTCCACGTAATTTGTTTACGTGTCCAGTGGTGGTGGTCACACATGCTCAGTATCTCAGCCCCACCACCTGGATCACTATGTACACAGGCAGCCGAGTGATTTATGTTATTGTGCGGCCATCTTATAAGAGTCAGTGTGGTAAAAACTACTTCTCTTCCTTATTGGAAACATTACATGGCCATTCTGAGGGGGAGTTATAAGGACAGCAGGGGGCGCTGGCTAGACAGTAGTATTTTATTCCAATAGAAAACAAATTCTGTTGTGTGTTATCCAACATAGAAATGTAATATATAATTATGGGACAACTCTTTTAATACCTATTGAACCATGGTTGTTCCTAGTATAAATCAAAACTAGAGACACTGCCTGTTGGGTTGTTAAAGAGGCTATCCTATCAAGATGTCATGGGATCCTCTGCTTGGGAACGCTTTCTTTTAACAATAGCAAAGAGCAAGACATGACAGATTACGCGGTCTCCCCGTTCATTTGGATAGACGCTGTGTAATTCCACCTGTCCATTTCAGAGGACGCTGCAGCTTTCTTTGCTGAACCCCAGCGGAGGCTTCGTATAAGAGCGGGTTTTCAATATGGGTCAGTGCCATCAGATTTCCACTGTTATTTGATTTCCTTGTTATAAATATTCCCACATTTTATTTCTATTGTCACGTACGAAGTTTACTACTTTAGCTGTTTATTAGCACGCTGGTTTTATAGGGATCAGCTAAGGTTTCCGTCAAAGCTTTACAGTCATTCTGTTAACAAAGAAAGCGCAATCTGGATCCAGAAAGGTCAGTGGGGTCCATCAGTGACCGTTTGGATCCTTAAGAAAAGCATCATCGCTAGTGATGAGCGAAGCGAGCTTCGGATGCTACATCCGAAGTCGCTTCGTTCAAATTTTCGGATTAAGTTCAAAACTTCAGATTAATACTGTACGGAGACCCACTTTTTTTTAAAGTGGTACAGTATTAATCCGAAGTTTTGAACGAAGAGACTTCCGATGTAGCATCCGAAGCTCGCTTCGCTCATCACTAATCATTGCCATAAACGGAAGCCATGCTGCTAGTGTGAACAGAGCCTCAGATACAGAGCAGCGGTCAATCTATACCATTGTAATCGTACAATGACTTAGATTACTTTCACACCTGCGGCCGCTGTTCTGGCTGGCAGAGAATGGGACGGACAAAAAATGCTGTGTTCATATTTGCTGATTAGCGGACCTCTGCCGGACCCCATTATAGTCAATGGGTTCCAGCTGGAAGGCGGTAGTATCCAGCAATGCCAGATCCGGAGAACTGCAGCAGGCTGTTCTCAGGCTGCCAGAGATCTCTGCCACAGATGTGAACCTAGCCTTAGCATGATGGGTTTAGTAGTTATACCAGTCATTGTCTGTCCTTGGTCATCTGTGATCTGTTATTTTTAGTTATTAATATGATTAGAGCCCTATCGGGGACAAGGCATTCTAGAACAGAGGTGAAATGTTCCCTGGGTTTCCTGTGATAAATGTGGCAACTCCTGTATGTAATGTAGTGCAAAATATCTGTGATCCTGAGCTTATTCCCGAGCGTATAATGCATGAGAATAACAACGTGTATTCTTTGTTTGCCAGTATACGTTTCGTGTTAAAGTAGTAACGTGTTTGTTACAATGATTTCTGTGATCATCTGAAATATATTGTGGCAGGCAACTAAAATGAGAGTTTTGGATTGATTACTTGTATTCCTTTATGTGCGGTGTTGATACAGGTCAGTGGCTTTCAACCTGCAACTTTCCAGCTGATGTGAAGCCATAGCTAACATATTACAGCATGCTGGGAGTTGTAGTTTCATAATAGTCGCAGAGCTGCACGTTGCAGACTCTAAATACAGAGTATGCAGCAGGATTTCTGAATTATATGCAGCTTTAAAAGGAACCTGTTACCATGAAAATGCAATGTAATCTGCAGGCAGCATGCTATAGAGCAGGAGGAGCTGAGCAGACTGATATCTGGTTTTATTGAAAAATATTCAGTATAATTTGTATTTCATTCATTTAAGTTCCTGCTCATTTTGGGCATTGAAGTCCAGGAGGCGGTCCTATCAGTGATCGACAGCTCTCTCTGTATACACAGGCATAGAGGGAAGACTGTCGATCACTGATAGGACTGCAGCTCTCTCTGTATACACAGTCATAGAGGGAAGACTGCCGACCACTGATAGGACTGCAGCTCTCTCTGTATACACAGGCATAGAGGGAAGACTGCCGACCACTGATAGGACCGCCTCCTGGACTTCAATGCCCAGAATGAGCAGGAATTTAAATGGATAAATTACCAGTTTTACTGAATCTTTTCTCACAAACCAATATATCAATCTGCTCAGTTCTTCCTGCTCTATGATATGCTGCCTTCAGCTCAGACACCATGTTCTGTGTAACAGGTCCCCTTTAAGGCATCATGCACACAGCTGTATTACATCTCTGTACAAGCACAAGATTATACTGAGCTGTAATATGGCACCCAGAGAAGCTTATAGGCCCATAATGTACCTCCCTATGGCTCTGATTTCTGGTTTTTATTTGCTCATTATGTATGGACATTGTTGGATATTCTAGCGGAGAATAACTCCATCATACGGTGTCACGTTCACGAGGCCTTGTTCTAATTGTGGGAATGGCCCAGATACACTCTTATTATATTCTTTTTTTTTTTTTTTTTTTTAAAGCGTTCTCATTAGTTCTAGATAGGAGAAAGTCTGCAGGGTATTTATAGGAAGAGATCAAATTAAAAGGATCCAGGTCACTGCTAATTACCTGCAGACATTAATTAGGCACATTATACTAGATTAATATTGCAGGCTATTTATTCAGCATGACATCCCTAAAGGTACGGCCACACGGTCAGGTTTCCTGATGCAGTTTTGGAAGACCAGAAGTGAATTCAAAAAAGAGAAGTCGTCTCTGCCCTTTATACTTTTTCACCTTTTATGATCCACTCCTGATTTTGGCTTCTAAAACTGCATCAGAAAACCTGACCGTGTGTCCGTACCCTAAAGATTATTAGGTATGGGGTATATATCAAGGCAGCTGTGTGCTTAAATGCCTCCAAGGTATAAACGTTGTAGTATTTTTGTCCCACGCAGTGGTACATTATAATTGAATAATTGTAACTAAGGCTGAGTTCACACTTCAGTTACTTGGTTAGTTATTTCCATCAGTTATTGTAAGATAAACCCATAGTGACACCTACTCAGAGATAAGATATCATGAAAAGATCTGCACATGTTCTGTGTTTTTAACCCAAACCTTGGCTCACAATAACTGATGAAAATAACTGAAAGGGGTTCTCCAGGCATTTTAATATTCATGACCTATTCTCATTCATCAATATCAGATCGGCGGGGGTCCGATGACCGCCACCCCCACCGATCAGCTGTATGAGGAGATGGCACGTACACACTGCTGCTGTCCCATAGATATACAGCCGCAGACAGGAAGAGATAAGGGAGAAAGCACGTGTGCACTGCATGCACTGTCTCCTCGTACAGCTGATCGGTGGGGTTGCCGGGTCTCGGACCCCCGCCGATCTGATTTTGATGACCTATTCTGAGGATGCGTCATCAATAGTAAAAAGCCTGGAGAACCACTTTAAGCGTAAATTTGGCATAAGTGTTAAAGCAAGAGGATTCAGCTTCACTGTGATGTGTACAACTAGGTGCTGCTCTGATTACCAGTCTGAATTGCAGCCTGTTGTGCTGACATCTACTGTAAAATCTAATGTGAATGGCAATATTTCTTTTTTTTGTGTGCCTGGATAGACTGAGCATTATTAGTCTCATGAAGACAGTCCTTGTCCATATGCCCTACTGGGGCATATGGACATCATAGAGGGGGTCCCAACCTCAACTCCGCCTCTTACGCTGACATGTGATGTGGCAGTGGTTCATCTATCCCTACCTCATGCTATGTGACCACTGCATATCCAGTGTGGAACCGGCCATCCTCTCCCATGAACCTGCTTCTATCTACAAAATACTCAAAATCAGGGTTATCAAGGGGTTTTCATGTACATGATTAAATCCTAACGTTTCTTGTTGCATTAATTGTACACAGTCATGGGGGTCATGTTCCATCATGTCATTTAGGAGGCTGCCTGTACCTTCTATGCCCCCATCCCCCATTTCTGAATCTGTGATTGGTAACAAAGTAGCAGGATTCAGAGTAGTACGCCTTGTGAAAGAAATGTTAGCAGGCATGATGAGTGCACACTGGAGTCTGAGTTGCCTGGCCATAGAAATATTCTTAGGTTGAACCTGTTTTAATATGCCCTGTATGTCATGAGGTGTTTGTACAATCACCGGGTAGACTAACACAATTTCAGAGGCTTTTTCTTTTATTGCCTGTACTGCCGCTACCGTCCTGACACAGCCTCTAGTGACAGGATCTAATCTGGCTAAATAGTACGACAGATTTCCCTTTCTATAATGTTCTGCAATTTTCCACAGTAAAAAACAAGCAAAACGTATACTGTGACTCCTAAAGCCAGACCAAAAACATCATCAATTAGAGTTGCTCATGATCAGAAACTAAACCCTGCAATTAAAGTTATTTTCAACTTTCAAGGTTCTTTATCGATATGGACTCGACTGTAAAAGGACTTTATACATAAGTTCCTTAAACAATCCCTCGAACCAGACAACCGGTCAGGGAGGCACAGATATGATGTAAGATAAAGTCTCTTACCTTGCAGCGCTGTCTTTTATATCTGTCCATCCCAGTCCAGATTTTTCCAAGTTGTCGGGAGATCAATGAAGTGTCCTTTAGTCGAGCCCCACATGAGGCGCCAAGTTTTGTTGGGGCAAAAACCCCTTCTCTGTAATTGTCGGGGTCCTAATTGAAGTTTTATGAGCGCTCAGAGATCTGACACAGGCACACTTGCTGAATCAAATTCTCTCTAATTTATTCCACACAAGCATACATTTTTATAACATTACAGATAATCACAGACAAATCTGGCACACCACCAAAGGAGTGGAAAGCGAAACTAATGATTTGATTGGTTATTCATAAAAGGCAATACGTCCGCACCATACTAACAGGATTCTAATAAATAAAAACTTTCTGGAGCAGAAAGTATTCGTTAGCAGCGCATCCCTGAACTCAGAAGGAACATAACTCTCTCTTGTATGTCAAACTCTGATAAGGGGGGGGGGGGGGCTGCTTACCTTGGCCTTGTAGCTAGAACACATTTTAATTATATACACAGAGACTGCCATGTCTTCACAGCTGGCTCATTAATTCTTCCACAAGATGGAGGACGTTTATACAAAATGGATTCTCATCCCTCACACCCTATCCATGTAATTTTAGGGTCTTTGGGGGTAACACCCATACCTGTCATGGGGTCACAGTGGAAATATATATATATTGTACAGACACTTTAGCTGTCTGTTATATTTCATGTGAATCTTATCACTGCTTGTGAAATATAGCAATGTCTATATATTGGGTATGTTGGCTTTTACTTGCCTGACATTTTTGTTCTTGAGGAGCTGCCAGAGGTGTCTTGACTCTCCCCATTTAAAACACATGCATACTTAGTGGAGCCGAGTGTGCATGTGTATGGAGAGGGGTTGGGAGAGTTAATGGCCGGCCAAATGAGAGTTCAGCCGATGGCCATCTAATGTGTATGGTCAGGTCATGTGGCTGGATAAATGATGTGCCTCAGGGATCTTTACCTGGGCAATTTCTACAGCTAGACCACCGCTTTAAAAATATTCAAGTAATATATATTTTCTGATCTTTTTTCGGGCTTGTCCGGCCTGGCTGGAGACTTGATCAATGGTCGGGATTTGTGCCCAAAGAAAGAAAAAATCACCACTTACCTGTTCACAGTCGAGCCATTTCTATGTTGCGCACAAACCGGAAGCGGTGAGGTCCTGCGACCACTGATACCAATCCATGACAGCAGTGATGTGACTGCTGAGGCCTGTGATTGGCACTAGTGGTCACAGTACCTCGCTACTGTCACCCCGTCGGGAATTCGAAACAGCTAGGATGGGAAATGTGGTGCTGGAATGGTTTGACCAGGAGCACACATTCCTGCCACTGATAAACTTCTGTTAAAGAAGTTCTCCCACTCCCATTTTTACCACCATTGTAGTGACCCCACCAAACGCTAGAACGGAGGTCTTCGGCCCCCATGCCTCCTTACTACTCAACCAGCGATCATGCATGGTTTATGTCATCCCTATAAACACCAATGGCACGGCAGAGCGCATGCTCTGCATTTTGTGAGCGTAGTAGAAAGTTTATGGGAACAGGACATACACCTGTAGGAATTCTTTGTCACTTTTAGGGCTCTGTGGCTTGCCCTCTTTTGGTGGCACTCACAGTAGTGCATCTGAAATACCTAACACAGCATGCATGGCATTCCCTCTTCTGTGATGCATTTGGTAAACTACAAAGGAGTCCTCTGTGATCCAGTTAAAGAAATATATGCACGTTCAGGTACATGGCTCAGGGCAGGCGCGGGCTGGCTACAGACCCTACAGGGTCCCTGGAGGGGCCGATGCCCATAGGGCAATCTGAACTCTTCTCTCTGCCATTGGCAGGGGAGATAAAAATCTGGCGCTATTTGTGTTAATTAACAGGTACTTATGTATGCGGTAGGCGACCTCAGATTCCCTGAGAGTCTGCAAATGGCGCTGGGACTCAGACGTGGCCTGCGGCTGCGGTGAAGATTTCGACACACTCCGTTATTTTATTTTTTGTTCTTGCCTTGGACACTTGGGTGCATACTACTGGGGGCACTATAGGGGATTACTAGGGGAAGTCCAGGCAGGATGATGACGATAGGGCAGTGGTGCTGTGGCCCAAATCTCACCTTATAAGTCCCCTATCTCAAGGAGAACGAAATATGGCAGATACTGATGGCCACCACAGAGGGACAGCTTCTAATAGGGTATTTTGTGTTGCACTATAGTATTTCTGCCCCCCCCCCCCCTTCACTTGTGTTGGCCCAGCTTTCCGTCAGTTTTCACCCGCCTACCACATGGGGCCACTTTCAGTTTTTTTCCAGTGCCACTATAAGTTTCCAGTTCGCCCCTGGCTCATCAGAGTTTTTAGACTGGTAGATTATCTAAAAGACTCACAATGAAAAGCCCACTGATCCTAGTCAAAGACATCTTGAAAAGTGGAGGCTGCCCCAAAACCGCTCAACATTGCGGAAGTTTAAAAAAAAAAAGAAAAAAGAACCCGGCACAGCATTTATGAAAGATTTGCGTGACTATTTCATGTTTTCTTTGTAGTGTGCGGCTCTGACATCACTTCTGATTAATATGTCCAATGGCTTTGTTTCTGCATTCTAAAAACCACGAAGCAATGCCATTCTTCTTGCGGCAGAGCAGTGCGTGGCGGTATTGTGTCCTCAATCATTTACATGACAGTGAGCTCAACTTCTGGAACATTCTTTTGTTATTTTCAAGCTGGTCTGGTTAGACATTTGATAAAGTTATTGTTCTGCTGACGAGTAGACCGTTACCAACTTACATTAGCTATTGTTCATCAGACTAACATTAACCGCGCTTCACACAAAAGCGAAATGTACTGACGTGGAAGACAAAGGGTAAGCAAAGCAATTATTCCTCATACGGCCTGTTACCTGAATCATGAATTTTTTTTAAAAAAAAGTGAAATTACTTTCATCTGCCATTCAATAATTCGATTGACTAAAGGTGGCCACGCAGATTAACGACAGGCCTGGAAACCATCTAATGTGTTATGGGGGTGTCCCAACTTTTCGTTAGATGGCCAGTGTTGAGAGAAAGTAGGATTGGGCTGTCTTTCTGAGGCCTCGTTCACATTTCCGTTTTTCACTGACGTGTGCTGTCCGCATTTTCCACGGACAGCGAACCGACCCATTGATTTAAATGTGTCTGTTCACATTTCAGTATTTTCTTTTTACCGACTGTGGGTCAATAATAAAATCACGGGGACATGCACTACTTTGATCCATGATGCAGACTAAGCACTCCCATTGAAGTCTATGGGTCAGTGAAAATCACTGAAACACATCCGCGTTGTCTCCATGTTGCGTCAGTTTTTCACTAAAGACTAATAGGAGATTCTTTGGAAATAAATTTTCAGCTGAGCAACGTCAGTGAATTACGGATGGTAAAAACGGACGCACGGACCAACCACGGATTCTTCACGGACAGCTTCATGGATGAAACACGTATGCTTTTTCACGGAAATGTCAATGAGGCCTAAGGGTGCCTTCACACGCTGCGGATTTTGTTGCAGAAAATTCTGCGACTGAAAATCAGTCCCATTTATGTGAATAGGGCTGAAAGCACACGGATTTCTGCAAGCCTCATTAAGGTGAATGGAACTGATTTTCAGTCGTGGCGTTTTCTTCAACAAAATCCGTAGAGTGTGAAGGCACCCTAACAAGAACCATCCATTCGTTCTCAGGGAAAACAAGCCACTGACAGATTTACGGAGAAAGCATGCATGCCTGGCCAAGTGTGCATGTGTACAGGGGGGTAGAGAAGAATAAACAGTATGGCCAGATTAAAGGGAACCCGAGTGCAGTATAAAATAGTGACAGAAATGCTGATGTCAGCGGTGTGTCACTCATGAGCTAAAAGTAAGTGGTTGCTGAGAACCAGCCTCATAATCATTGCAGCCCAGACCTCGAAAAGAGTCAAATCTGCTTTAGGAGAGTCCTGGTTATTCCTAATCTCCTGCTCTCCCCGCAGATCAGTTGAGGACCCTTTCATCTCAATGGGGCCGCAAAAGATGTGGACACCATATCCGTGTACTGTCCACATTTATACAACCATTCCGCGGGCCGGCAAAAAAATAGAACATGTCCTATCCTTGTCCGTTTTGCAGACAAGAATAGGACTTTCTAATAGACAGAGGGGAACAAAAAAAAAAGGCGGCATCCTCACAGCGGGAATCCGTGTTTTCCGAATTCGGCCTTTGCAGACCAGCAAAATTCTTACGGCCGTGTGCATGAGGCCCTATGAAGGAATGGAGATAGAGAAAGACCAGATATTATGGAGACAAAACGTTACATGACACTGAAAATGAATCCACTATGAAACCATACACGTGGCCTCCTTCATGTTTCAGATAGGAGCTGGCACCTCTCCTGACATGTCTGTTTTGGTAACTGCTTGCATTCCCTATGTCAGTGATGGCTAACCTCCGGCACTCCAGCTGTGGTAAAACCTCGACTCCCATCATGCTCCATTCAGTGGCTTAGCTAGAAATGACTGGGCCCCACAGCAAATTCCATTGTGTAATACTGTTGAGGTAGCTCTGACAAAATCTTTTAGTCCTCCTTCTTCTGGATGGGCTCCTTCTGGGTCAGGGCCCCAAAGCAGCTGCTTCCCCTGCTTCCCCTATAGCTACACCCCTGGCTCCATTAATTTCTATGGAGTTCCGAGAAAAGCCAAGTACAGTTGCAAGAAAAAGTATGTGAACCCTTTGGAATGATATGGATTTTTGCACAAATTGGTCATAAAATGTGATCTGATCTTCATCTAAGTCACAACAATAGACAATCACAGTCTGCTTAAACTAATAACACACAAAGAATTAAATGTTACCATGTTTTTATTGAACACACCATGTAAACATACACAGTGCTGGTGGAAAAAGTATGTGAACCCCTAGACTAATGACATCTCCAAGAGCTAATTGGAGTGAAGTGTCAGCCAACTGGAGTCCAATCAATGAGATGAGATTGGAGGTGTTGGTTACAGCTGCCCTGCCCTATAAAAAACACACACCAGTTCTGGGTTTGCTTTTCACAAGAAGCATTGCCTGATGTGAATGATGCCTCACACAAAAGAGCTCTCAGAAGACCTACGATTAAGAATTTTTGACTTGCATAAAGCTGGAAAGGGTTATAAAAGTATCTCCAAAAGCCTTACTGTTCATCAGTCCACGGTAAGACAAATTGTCTATAAATGGAGAAGGTTCAGCACTGCTGCTACTCTCCCTAGGAGTGGCCGTCCTGTAAATATGACTGCAAGAGCACAACGCAGACTGCTCAATGAGGTGAAGAAGAATCCTAGAGTGTCAGCTAAAGACTTACAAAAGTCTCTGGCATATTCTAACATCCCTGTTAGCGAATCTACAATACGAAAAACACTGAACAAGAATGGATTTCATGGGAGGATACCACAGAGGAAGCCACTGCTGTCCAAAAAAAACATTGCTGCACATTTACAGTTTGCACAAGAGCACCTGGATGTTCCACAGCAGTAGTGGCAAAATATTCTGTGGACAGATGAAACCAAATTTGAGTTGTTTGGAAGAAACACACAACACTATGTGTGGAGAAAAAGAGGCACAGCACACCAACATCAAAACCTCATCCCAACTGTGAAGTATGGTGGTGGGGGCATCATGGTTTGGGGCTGCTTTGCTGTGTCAGGGCCTGGATGGAATGCTATCATTGAAGGAAAAATGAATTCCCGAGTTTATCAAGACATTTTGCAGGAGAACTTAAGTCCATCTGTCCACCAGCTGAAGCTCAACAGAAGATGGGTGTTGCAACAGGACAACGACCCAAAGCATAGAAGTAAATCAACAACAAAATGGCTTAAACAGAAGAAAATACGCCTTCTGGAGTGGCCCAGTCAGAGTCCTGACCTCAACCCGATTGAGATGCTGTGACATGACCTCAAGAAAGCGATTCACACCGGACATCCCAAGAATATTGCTGAACTGAAACAGTTCTGTAAAGAGGAATGGTCAAGAATTACTCCTGACCGTTGTGCACGTCTGATCTGCAACTACAGGAAACGTTTGGTGGAAGTTATTGCTGCCAAAGGAGGTTATTAAATCCAAGGGTTCACATACTTTTTCCACCTGCACTGTGAATGTTTACATGGTGTGTTCAATAAAAACATGGTAACATTAAATTTTTTGTGTGTTATTAGTTTAAGTGGAATGAATTGCTAGTAGTTTGCAATGAACGTCCAGATGGGTGTTACCAGTTGGAGTTGTGTCCCTGCACAGTCTGACATCATCAAATCAGTGCTTCCAGTGTCAAACTGTGCAAGGACACATACCAAACTGATAATGCCTAGCAGTTTACTGCGAACTGCTAGGAATTTGTTAATAAACTCTAGTAGGAATAATAGGGGAAATCCACAACAGAAAGTCATAGTAATAGATCTCCAGAATTGTTATTACATAAGGAATATAAGTAGTTGTTAAAACAGACATGTCAGGAACAGCGACAGATCCTTTTTAAAAGGGTTCAGCTCTGAACCCGGACATTTCCCCTTATTACCCCACTCAGCCCCTCTGACATGAGCATTAGAGCATTTCATGCTCCGATGCTCTCCTTTGCCCTGCGCTGTATCGCGAAAGAAAGGACTTTTTTGTTTACATTTTTACACTGCTAGGTGGAGACTTCCGCCTAGCAGTGTTCCCAGTGACGTCACCGGAACTAATGGGCGGGCTTTAGCGCTGCCCTAGCTGTTTTACAGGTTAGGGCAGCTCTAAAGACCGCCCATTAATGCCAGTGACGTCACCAGGCTCACTGCTAGGCGGAAGCCTCCTCCTAGCTTACCCATGGAGAGCCCGGTACGTCACTGGATCTGCTGTAAAAGCCCATGCCTGTGCGATTCAGCGCAGGTCAAAGGAGAGCATTGGAGCATGAAATGCTCAGCTGTGAACCCGGACAACCCCTTTAAGGTCTGTTCACATCTATGTGGAAGGCTCAATTCAGACCCTCCACCGCAGATTCCTTTTGATCTGATGGGAAGCATAGCTTTGCAAGTGGCACTGTTCTTTCCACCAAAACAACCAGCACCCGCTGCACCCTAATGGAACCCCAATTAAAGTTCATTGGAATCCGCCATGCACTGGCGGGATCCAGCACTGCTTTGTGGTTTCCATTTGAAACACAACATAAACCACAACATAAGGCCTTATGCACACGACCGTTCCGTTTTTTGCGGTCCGCAAATTGCGGATCCGCAAAACACGGAAGCCGCCCATGTGCCTTCCGCAATTTGTGGAACGGAACAGGCGGCCTATTGTAGAAATGCCTATTCTTGTCCGCAAAATGGACAAGAATAGGACATGTTATATTTTTTTTGTGGGGCCACGGAACGGAGCAACGGATGCGGAGAGCACACGGAGTGCTGTCCGCATCTTTTGCGGCCCCATTGAAGTAAATGGGTCTGCACCCAAGCCGCAAAAACTGCGGCTCGGATGCGGACCAGAACAACGGTCGTCTGCATGAGGCCTAAGTGTGAACATAACCTTAAAGGTAAATGAATCAAAACAGTAATTGAAAGAAATCTTACTTTCTAATTCCGCCCAAAAAAACACCAGGATATGTAGGACTTTGAGCTACAAGCACTGTCGTCAGCTTTTCTACGGAACTAATTGGCAAATAATATCTAGTTAGGCAGTGGCACGTTCTTTGATCATGGATCATTGCATAACATGGGGTTCTTCATATCCAAGTGGATGGATGCAGGAGGAAGAACGTGTACTTTCATCTTGTCTCCATCCAGTCTGCTGTCTCCAGTATTACATATAATTAGGTAACATTTAACAGCATGTAATAAGAGATGATTGAATAGGGAACAATAGGAACGGGTTTATATTTAGCACTTATTGTCAGCTGGAAATGAATATGTCTTGAATTATGTATTGTGTAAGCCTTATGACCTCCGCAGCTGCTATGTGGCCAGTCTGAAAAAAAAAAAAAGGAGGGCAAAGAAAGACATGAGGCATGACTCAGAGTAGCTGTCAATTTGCCAATAAATTGTAAAAAAATAAAATATCATAATTGGTTTGGATGGGCAGCACAGCAGAATTTTCTTTTCATACATGGCCATTTACTAACAGATGATATCTACTGTACTGAGGCTATATTTCATCTACTATCTTCCCCATCTTATTGTTAGTGTGAAAACTGTCTATCCTGGCTCAGGCAGTACGATAAAACTGTGATTTTGCAATTAATATTTTGCTTATAAGTGACAATTTGCAGTTGGCTGTAGGCTGTAAAGTGAGGCACTTCCTTATTTACCAGGCAGTAATATAGAGTGACTATTGTGCTGACACCTAGTGGCCAATGTTAAAAATGCAGCGTTTCATATTAAAAATAAAATACCAATACACCTAAAACATATCTAAATATGAAAATAAAATGATAGATTTTCATAATAATTATCGAAAAAATATTTCACTAATGAATAGTCTTCATTTGAACAGGATTCAACGCAAACATATACATACATTCAAAGGTTGCTTTCAGTTCTGCAATGTAAAAGCCATAATACAACACATTAGTATATTCTTTAATCCAAACCAAATTACCAAAAAGAGACATCTGCTTCATAGTCAAGGTCTCTCAATCCGATGTGATCATATCTTGCTATAAAATGGTAACCGTTTGTGAAGAGAAACCGCTATGGTTGGGCTTCAATAATTTATTACTATTATTATTATTATAAATTTTTAAATAAAATAAAAAAAATAGTGTAACAAGAAAGCACACATAGCAACAGAAGTGCACAAGGCAGATACAATATTGCCTGATGTAAAATTAAAGAGGTTCTCTGGGCTTTTAATATTGATGACCTATCCTCAGAATAGGTCATTAATATCAGACCGGCCGGGGAATGACACCTGGGACCCCCGCCGATCTGATATTGATGACCTATCCTGAGGATAAGTCATCAATAGTAAAAAGCCCGGAGAACCTCTTTAAAGGAATTCATAAAATTTTAAATAGAAAAAAAAGGTCTGCATTTTTATCCACAGGTGCAGCCTCACACCATGGACTGTGTTTGTTATTGCAGCACAGATGTATATGTGATATGATTCTGCAATCACAGAGTATGATCATCACGACCCCAGGCTTAAAGGGGTTGTCTGAGATAATTAAAAATCTCAGACAACCCCTACAATTGTTTAAAATAAAAGAACATGTTATACTCAGTCCTTTTCCAGCACCGTTCCGTTTGCAAACAGCAGCCGTGACATGCAGGGATAAAGCAAGTGACCACTGCAGCCAGGCACTGTCCTCAGTGGTGACTGTGCATATTAAAATTTCATTGCTGCTCCTTCCTCTAGAGGACACTCTTCATATTATCTTGCCGTATAGGGTATTAACCAACATCATTAGGTTAGGTTGCAGACCAGCAAAACTCTTACGGCCGTGTGCATGAGGCGTTATGAAGGAATGGAGATTGAGAAAGACCAGATATTATGGAGACAAAACGTTACATGATACTGAAAATGAATCCACTATGAAACCATACACGTGGCCTCCTTCATGTTTCTGATATCTTAAAGCGAACCTGTCACCTGGATTTTGGGCTGAGAACATGGGTTGCTAGATGGCCACTAGCACATCCGCAATACCCAGTCCCCATAGCTCTGTGTGCTTTTATTGTGTCAAAAAAATGATTTGATACATATGCAAACTAACCTGAGATGTGTCCTGTACGTGACTGATCTCAGGGACAGGACTCATCTCAGGTTAATTTGCATATGTATCAAATCGTTTTTTTTACACAATAAAAGCACACAGAGCTACGGGGACTGGGTATTGCGGATGTGCTAGCAGCCATCTAGCAACCCATGTCCTCAGCTCTATACACAAAATCCTGGTGACAGGTTCCCTTTAAAGAGGACCTGTCACCGCTCCTGACATGCCTGTTTTAGTAACTGCTTGCATTCCCTATGTCGGTAATGGCTAACCTCCGGTACTCCAGCTTTGGTGAAACTACGACTCCCAGCATGCTCCATTCATTTCTATGGAGTTCCGAGAACAGCCAAGTAAGTGTACATCTTGGGAGTAGGCATCACAGGCCTATGTAATAACAGTTCTGGAGCATCTATTATTATGACTCTATGATGTACCATTCCTCTATTATTCCTACTGGAGGTTATGAATGAATTGCTAGTAGTTTGCAATAAACGTCCAGATGGGTGTTACCAGTTGGAGTTGTGTCCCTGCACAGTCTGACAATATCAAATCAGTGCTTCCAGTGTCAGACTGTGCAAGGACACACCCCAATCTGATAATGCCTAGCAGTTCACTGCGAACTGCTAGGAATTTGTTAATAAACTTTAGCCTAGTAGGAATAATAGGGGAAATCCACAACAGAAAGTTATAGTAATAGATCTCCAGACCAGAATTGTTATTACATAAGGAATATAAGTAGTTGTTAAAACAGACATGTCAGGAACGGCGACAGATCCTTTTTAAAGGGGTTGTCCGGGTTCAGAGCTGAACCCGGACATTTCCCCTTATTACCCCACTCAGCCCCTCTGACATGAGCATTAGAGCATTTCATGCTCCGATGCTCTCCTTTGCCCTGCGCTGTATCGCACAAGAAAGGACTTTTTTGTTTACAATTTTACACTGCTAGGTGGAGACTTCCACCTAGCAGTGTTCCCAGTGACGTCACCGGAACTAATGGGCGGGCTTTAGCGCTGCCCTAGCCGGTTTACAGGTTAGGGCAGTGCTAAAGCCTGCCCATTAATGCCGGTGACGTCACCAGGCTCACTGCTAGGCGGGAGCCTCCTCCTAGCATACCCATAGTAACATAGTATCCATCCAGTTCGGCGTGTCATCCTGCAAGTTGATCCAGAGGAAGGAAAAAAAAAAAACTGTGAGGTAGAAGCCAATTTTCCCCACTTTATGGGAATAAAACATTCCTTCCCGACTCCAATCAGGCAATCAGAATAACTCCCTGGATCAACGACCCCTCTCTAGAAGCTATAGCCTGTAATATTATTACGCTCCAGAAATACATCCAGGCCCCTCTTGAACTCCTTTATTGTACTCACCATCACCACCTCCTCAGGCAGAGAGTTCCATAGTCTCACTGCTCTTACCGTAAAGAATCCTCTTCCATGTTGTGTACAAACCTTCTTTCCTCCAGACGCAGAGGATGTCCCCTCGTCACAGTCCTGGGGATAAATAGATGATGGGAGAGATCTCTGTACTGACTCCTTATATATTTATACATAGTAATTAGATCTCCCCTCAGTCGTCTTTTTTCTAAAGTGAATAACCCTAATTTTGATAATCTTTTCAGGGTACTGTAGTTGCCCCATTCCAGTTATTACTTTAGTTGCCCTCCTCTGAACTCTCTCCAGCTCTGCTATGTCTGCCTTGTTCACAGGAGCCCAGAACAGTACACAGTACTCCATGTGTGGTCTGACCCATGGAGAGCCCGGTACGTCACTGGATCTGCTGAAAAAGCCCTTGCCTGTGTGATTCAGCGCAGGGCAAAGGAGAGGATCGGAGCATGAAATGCTCAGCTGTGAACCCGGACAACCCCTTTAAGGTCTGTTCACATCTATGTGGAAGGCTCAATTCAGACCCTCCACCGCAGATTCCTTTTGATTTGATGGGAAGTATAGCTTTGCAAGTGGTACTGTTCTTTCCACCAAAACAACCAGCACCCTAATGGAACCCCAATTATAGTTCATTGGAGTCCGCCACGCACTGGTGGGACCAAGCACTGCTTTGTGGTTTCCATTTGAAACACAACATAAACCACAACATAAGTGTGAACATAACCTTGAAGGTAAATGAATCAAGCAGTAATTGAAAGAAATCTTACTTTCTAACTCCCCCCAATCGATATTCTGCTTAAAAGTGACAATTTGCAGTTGGCTGTAGACTGTAAAGTGAGGCACTTCCTTATTTACCAGGCAGTAATATAGAGTGACTATCGTGCTGACACCTAGTGGCCAATGTTAAAAATGCAGTGTTTCATATTTAAAAAATAATAATACCAATACACCTAACACATATCTAAATATGAAAATAAAATGATAGATTTTCATAATAATTATATAAAAAATATTTCACTAATGAATAGTCTTCATATGACCAGGAATCAACGCAAACATATACATAAACATACATAAAGCCATTCAAAGGTTGCTTTCAGTTCTGGAATGTAAAAGCCATAATACAACACATTAGTATATTCTTTATTCCAAACCAAATTACCAAAAAGAGACATCTGCTTCATAGCCGAGGTCTCTCAATCCGATGTGATCATATCTTACTATAAAATGGTAACAGTTTGTGAAGAGAAACCGCTATGGTTGGGCTTCAATAATTTATTATTATTATTAATTTTTAAATAAAATAAAATAAATTGCTATAGTGTAACAAGAAAGCACACATAGCGTCAGAAGTGCATAAGGCAGATACAATATTGCCTGATGTAAAATTAAAGAGGTTCTCCGGGCTTTTCATATTGATTAGGTTATACTGCACGTAGCAGCACCTAGGAGAACATATGGCATCAGAAATGGTAAAAATTACACTGCAGCACACAGCCTGGTCTCCTTACTACTACTGCTTTATACTGAAGTTATGTATCTAAACCTGTCACTATAATAATTTTGTGTTCCAGCATTATTTAAAAAAAAGTTAAAGTTTAAATGCAGCACATGCCGCACGCAAATTACACCTACACAGTAACAGGGGTGGTGCTGTCCTCTGAGTAGTTAGGCTGGCCAAGATACAGTGCATGCGCAGTGTGCACATGAAGCCAAGGCCAATACACCTCGCTTCACTTTGCATGTGCTAAATGGTACCTTAACTACTCAAGAGAATGACACATCCTCTGTGATCGTACAGGGGCAGTATGTATGCTGTAATTAAAGAAGACCTGTCCCCTCTCCTGACATGTCGGTTTTAGTAATTACTTGTATTCCTCATGTAATACCAATTCCGGAGCATCTATTCTTATAACTCTATGTTGTGCCATTCCTCTATTATTCCTGATAAAAAAAAGGAGTCTGCCACTGGATAGTGTCAGGCTGTGCTGGCACACAAACACCCCCAGCTGGTAACATCCAGTTGGACTTTTGTTGCAGATTGCTGACAATTCATTCATAAACTTCTAGCAGGTATAGTAGAGGAATATGAAAAGATAGTATTACATGGGGAATGCATGTAGGTCCTGACACAGACATGTCAGGAGAAATGACAGCTCCTTACTAAACATAATCTTGCTCTCTATATAGCAGTAGTGGCCGTTTAGAGGGGGAGACGTTCCTAGCACGTATTCCGGACTTGTTTCTGCTTCACTGGCGGTTTAGCCCCATTAAAGGAGTTGGCCGGGTTCAGAGCTCAACCTGGACTTAACCCCTTCTTCCCTCATTCAGTATGACTAAGTGGAGCATCAGAGCATTTCATGGTCCGATGCTCCCCCTTGCCCTGTGCACCACAGGACAAGGTCTTTTTCTGGGTCTCTGTATGGGAATGCTAGGAGGAGACTTCAACCTAGCAGTAAGCCCGGTGTCATCACCGGCATTAATAGGCAGTCTTTAGCACTGCCCTAGCCTGTACAACAGGCTAGGGCAGCGATGTATCATCGGGCTCACTGCTAGGTGGAAGCCTCTGCCTAGCAGTGTAAAAATGTAAACAAAACAGCCCTTGCCCACTCATACCAGCTGAATAGGTGAAGAAGAGGTTATGTCGACAACCCCTTTAAATGGAGCTAAACAGCCGTCTCCAGTGGAATGGATTCGTCTGCTCTTGACGTGGTCACGGCACTA